>NW_028318344.1:1381000-1725000 GCF_062004578.1 Staurois parvus | reverse complement strand
TCGCACAATTTCAAAATCGGCTTTGATGTGATGTGAGCGGGGGCTAAAACACAAACTGTTTGCAGTTTGCCAAATGGGCATACATATTACCCCGGTTCACATCTGTGCGGCCATGTGGGCTGCGAATTGCGTGGGGCACAAGAGCCCATTCATTTGAATGGACTCCCGTGCCCTGGAACACGCAGGGAAGAAGTCCCTGCACTACTTGGGAAATCTCAGCCCGCATGGGAACCTTGGCGGCGTACCATTAGAATTAATGGCACCTGCCTGAGGGTCCGATATTCCTCTGTGTGGGTGGTGCGGCTGCAGGTATTAGTGTGGTTCCCGCAGTGGCACCACCCGCACAAATGTGAACCAAGGCTTAGTCAGATTTGGACAGTTTGCCTGCCCGCCCGAACCTCCAGCTGCTGCAGCTGGAAATCATTCACTCAGTAATACTACCACCACCAAGTGAAGCTTTCACTGCCCACCTGTTGTCTTGTTTCAAAATGAAATCTAGTTGACAGACATCAAGAAGCTGGTGACATCAATGACCAAAAATGGTCATGCCAAGGAATGTCTTAAAGTGGCAGTAAAGCTGTTTTTTGTACCTTATACCTACAGGTCGTCCTATAATAAGACTTAGCTGAAGGTATTTGTAAAGAAGCACCGACGCATGTGCTCTGAAGGATGCCGTTCCTTCAGAGCTGTGTGCCATAAAAAATTACTCCTGCGTGGGAGTGACGTCATCGTGGTTCGACCATTCAAGCTTCCAGAGCCCGCGAACCCGGAAGAAGGACCGTGCAAAGTTGAAAGCCCTGTCAGCTGTGACATCACATCGCTGGAGGACTTTGTTTTAAGGTAAGTTTCAGATAATGCACTAGTATGCGATGCGTACAAGCACATTATGCAATTGTCTTGCAGGGTTTTTTTTTTTAAAAGATTGCAGTCAGGGGAGGACTGACAACTCATGGGCCCCCTGGCAATATGGGATCATGGGGCTCCTGTGTTCTTGCCCAAACTCAAAAAAGCCTATGAAAAAGGTACCAGGGGCATCTCATGGTCCCCCCTACTGACCCAAATGGTCAGTCCGCCCCTGATTGCAATTTAATACCGCTTTAACCTGTCTGTGTGTATGAAGTAGCACATCTATAAAATGTATATAAGCTACTGCAGCAAAACTGACATTTATAAAGAAAAATAAATTGCCTTCCAGAGGATTTACCCCCCTTCCTGACCAGGCCATTTTTTGTGTTACGGAGCTGCATTACTTTAACTGACAATTGCGCGATCATGCGACACCAAAATGAAAGTTACATCCTTTTTTTCTCACTAATTGAGTTTCCTTTCAGTGGTATTTGATCGCCTGTACGTTTTTCACGTGCACTCCGTGTTTGCTGGCAAAGCTGACAGGGGAGAGACCTGTGTATAAATAACATAGGTCTCTCTCCTGTCAGCATGGAAATGCTGCTTTGTATCTCTTTGCACAGCACAGAGATTCAAAGCAGCATGTCTCCAAAGTAAAACAGCGCACAGCACACAATTAACCCTTTGATCGCCCCAGGTGTTAACCCCTTCCTTCCCAGTGTCATTAGTATAGTGTCAGAGCTTTTTATTAGCACCAATCACTGTATTGGTGTCACTGGGGATGTCAGTGGCAGTTAGTGAGTTCCCACCCAGTGTCAGAATGCCCACCATAGTCCCGCAGTCCCACTATAAGTCGCTGATCACCGCCATTACTAGTATAAAAAAAAAACATCCAGTATATATCCCGCCATTTGTAGATGCTATAAGTTTCACATAAACCAATTAATATTCAATTATTGGGATTTTTTAGCAAAGACATAGCAGAATACATTTTGGCCTAAATTTATGAAGAAATTTGGTTTTCTTTCAAAATGTTTTGTTTATAGCTCAAAAAATAAAAAACACAGAGGTGACCAAATCCCAACAAAATTTGTGGGAATTAAGGACATAAATTTCATTTATGTACAGCTTTGCATGACTGCACAATTGTCAGTTAAAGTAACGCATTGCCACATCGCAAAAAATGGCCTGGTCAGGAAGGAGGGTAAATCCTCTGGAGGGGAAATGGTTAACAGAAAATGTAAATAGTATATAAACCCTCACACTTTTTTGACAAGTCCTTTATTACTCACTTACCCCCCTTCCTGACCAGGCCTTTTTTTGCTATTCAGCACTGCGTTATTTCAACTGAATTGCGCGGTCAAGCAACGCTGAACCCAAACAAAATGTATGTCCTTTTTTTGCAAAAATAAAGCTTTGTTTTGATGGTATTTTATCACCACTGGGTTTTTTATTTTTTGTGATATAAACGAAAAAAAACTGATAACTTTGAAAAAAAAAGATATTTTCTTTCGGTTATAAAAGATATCCAATAAACTCAAAGACTAGTCCTAAATTTGGGCCAAATTTGTATTCTGCTATGTCTTTGGTAAAAAAAATTACAATACATGTATATGAATTGGTTTTGTGTGACGGTTATAGCATCTACAAACTATGGTATATATATTGTAATTTACGTAGATTTTACATTCTGACTGCCTATCATATTTCTTGAGGTGCTAAAATGCCAGGACAGTGCAACCCCCCCCCCATGACCCCTTTTTGGAAAGTGCCACCCCAAGGAATTTGCTGAGAGGCATGTTGAGTCTATGGAAGATTTATTTGTTTTTGCCACAAATGTTTGGAAAATTACAATTTTTTTTTTCACACAAAGTTGTCACTTAAATGAAATATTGCTCACACAAGCCATGGGTATATGTGGAATTACTCCCCAAAATACATTCTGCTACTTCTACCGAGTTTGGGGATACCACATGTGAGAGACTTTTTGGCAACCTAGCCACATACAAGCCCCCAAAATACAACGAACACCTTCAGGCTTTGAAAGGGCATATTTCCTCATATCACTCCCCCACTACCTATCACTTTTTGGAAAGTTTACACCCCAAAAATTTGATAAGAGGTATGGTGTGTATTTTGCAGAAATCATTTTTGTCACTTTGTCATTGTTTTGAAAAAGAAAAGAAAATATACAATTTTTGTTTTCTTTCTACATTTTCCAAAAACTTGTGGCAACAAATGAGATCTGCAAAATACTCACCATGCCTCTTAGCAAATACCTTGGAGTGTATACTTTCCAAAAATGGGTCATTTGGGGGGGGTGCTTCTACTATCCTGGCATTTCAGGGCCATCATTAGAAGCTTATGCCACACATCACCCACACTTCTAACCACTTGAAGAACAAGTCTTTTCTGACACTTTTTGGTTACATGTAAAACATTTTTTTTGCTAGAAAATGACTTTGAACCCCAAAACTTTATATATATATATATATATATATATATATATATATATATATATTTTAAAGCAATTGCCCCAGAGTAGAAAATAGTGGGTGGTTCATATTTTTATGTCACACAGTATTTGCATAGCGATTTTTCAAAGGCTATTGTTTTTTTTAATCTTAACCACTTCCCGACCGGCTGTTGCATATAAACGGCTGGACGGTGGCAGTGCAGGGTTGGGTGGCCGTTTATAACGGCCTCCTCGCACCCTGCTTGTGCGCGCTCCCTGGGAGCGCGCAGCACCGCGATCCGGTGCCCGCTGTGTCCTCCGGACACAGTGAAACACCGATCGTCAGACGGGACCTCTGTACGAGGTCCCGATCATGTGATCACTGATTGGCCAATCAGTGATCACATGCAAAGTAGTAAGCAAGATGTCACTTGTGACATCATTGCTTACTACATGTGAAATCTGTGAATGATCACAGAGGTCACATGGTACAAGGCTATTCACAACAGCCTTGTACCATGTGACAAGCTGTGACCAATCACAGCTCACTCAGTACTTCTCAATGAGTGCAAGAATGCAGACAGAGAGAAAGAGAAATGCTTGCTTTTACATCCTATATGGGTGTAAAAGCAATCAGTGTAAAAAAAAAAAAAAATCTTCATCATCCCCCACAAGTAGTACAGTGTCACCATGGTGACACTGTACTGCTAGGGTGACAGTATGTAAAAAAAAAATAAAAATAAAAAATAATAATATAAAAAAATAAAATAAAAATGTAAAAAAAAGTTTAAAAATTATAGTTTTTGGTTATAAACTAATTTGGATTTTTTTTTACTAAAAAGATAACGGAATAAATTTTGGCAAAGATTTATGATGAAATATTATTTATTTGCAAAATTTTATTAAAAAAAACACTTTTTTTCAAAATTTTGGGACTTTTTCATTTACATAACAAAAAAACTAAAAATCCCAGCGGTGAATAAATACCACCAAAATAAAGCTTTATCTGTGTCAAAAAAAGATAAAAAATTCATATGGGTACAGTGTTGAATGACCGCGCAATTGTCATTCAAAGTGTGATAGCGCTGAAAATTGCCCTGGTCAGGAAGGGGGTAAAAGTGTCCGGTCTGGAAGTGGTTAATGCACAAAAGTACAATATACTGCCTAACTGCTTGATAAAATATAAAATAGGATGTTACGCCGAGTAAATAGATAGCAAACATGCTTTAAAATTGCGCAGGCCTGTGTAACAGCGATAAGCTACATACTTTTTTATCAATAGATGACACTTTAAAAGCCTTTACAGGTCACCAATTTATATTTACACAGGAGGTCTAGTGCTAGAATTACTGCCTTCAATACCTGTCCATACCATTTTTGGTCAATTAAACTGGTCCTATCAGCTGTATGAATATATGCCGTGGCTGGGCAAGTGGGCTTTATAGCAGAACTTTACCCACAGCAGTTTGATAACAATCAATGTTCTTTACCAAAAGAACGTACATTCTATATTAATAATTATACTACCAAAATTATGTGTGCTACAAACTGCCTCAATCATTGCTCCTATTTCTTCTTGCTGAAGGACACCATTTTGTTGAAGCCCACAGCAGTCACTTACTTATTGAACCCTCTCCTCTCCTTAGTTTCAAAACTATGTGTCACTTTATGTGATTAAAATGTGTGCATTTCTAGCCCTAATTGTATGCCTTGGCTTAGCTACAGGGGAAGGCTGACAGAAGCTTTACAATGCTGAAGGTCACAGGCTGCCAACGAGCAAGAAAGGGAGAGTTCATCAAGGTGATAAGCTAAGACAGTATCCTTGTAAATTAACTGTTTTGTGTCTCCCTGGTAGCAGAGTTTGTCCTGTCACCTCTCCTACTTTTCTTTTCTCCATCCCTAATCTGTGATCCCTCAGCATTGTCTGTATCATTCCTGATGCTCCCCCTCCCCTCAGCAGCAGGGCTGTCAGCTGATTGGCCTCTAGTGGATCTGATTTAGGCACAGCGCTGATAATAGAGAGCAACTGAGCATGTGCAGAGCAAGGTGAGACAGTGCATTACTGGATTTTAAACAGTATACTGTAGGCACTTTTTTTTAAAAATGTCTTACATAAATATAACTGCCAGCCTTGAGTGATCTGTCAGGATTGAATTTTCTAACTATAGTTCCACTTTAACTTATGCCATTAGGAATAGCCTGGGAAAATGGGGGGTCAGCAGAGGCAAGGGATTAAAGAAAACACACGCAAAAAAATCACATGTCCTAAAATGTAACTTCAATGTCAATAATTTCATCCAGTGACATGGATGACGCCCTAATGATCTGTCCACAGAAACACAATGACCTGATCCTCTCCCACTGAACACACACTGCAAATGACAGCAGCATGGCTGGCTGCTGAATGTCAACAAACTTACTGACCACATGCGGTCATGACAGTACATATGGTCATGACCATATGTGTTCCACGATGTCCAGCTGCTTTGTTTACAAACAGAAGCTGGCACGAAAGGAACAGTCATCAATGTTTTTGTTTTTTAAACTTTAATTCAACAGATCAGAAGAGAAGAAATTGGAGCATTTCCTCATTAGGTTTTATTATTATTATTATTATTATTATTATTATACAGTATTTATAAAGCACCGATAGTTCGCTCAGCGCTGTACATTACAAAGGGGGACAGAACATGTGACAGAACAATACCAATACAATGAAAAACATGAGGGGATCGAGAGCCCTGCTCTTTCGAGCTTACAATCTAGAAGGTTTTACATAGATTTCAGTTTGCAAAATTAGTTTAATCAAATTTAAAATTATTAGCAACTTTGCTTGTAGCAGATTCACCACAAACGGACAATTCGCCAAGTTTTATAGTTTTATATTTAATATTTATTACAAGCCCAGTCAAAATGTTAAAAAACCTTGCCATATTATGAAGATGCAATTTCCCCAGATATTGCTACTTTTTGGCTGTCAAACTCCCTTGGACACCAAGCTCTGTTGGCAGTTGAAAACCGTTAAACACAGGAAAAAACGTGTGTACCATTTAGCCGCATGTAGCACTTGGACATTTGTTTATTTCATTGGTCAGGGTACTTGCCATTGAAGTGAACAAAAGCCAAGTGATGAAGACGGCTAGTGCTCACGCGCATTTACACACGTTCTTGCTGCGTCTTTTTGACCAAAACGTTCCTTCCCTGAACACAATTCTTCTCCTTTCAGGACAGGGAGTCTTAACTGCCCCTAAATTCTGCTACTGCTCTGGTAAAAGCCTATGTGTGCATGGACACATAGGCTTTTTAATGTGTTGAGTTCAGGGACTTTGATAAATAAAAAGCACCAAAAGCTCCTAAACTCAGGTTTAGGAGCAGCTGCGTGCATTAGGCCCTAAACAGAGTATCAAAATATAGTATGTGGTAATAGAAACACTTTAGCTAGAAGAATCCTCGGATTAATTGTCATAATTTGTAAATTACTGTGAAGCTCAGGCAACTTTCTATCCAAATTATACACAATCATGTCTCCTGACAAGGAAGCCAAAAGAGCCAAAAATGATCTTGTATCCTGTTCTACTGTTTATATCTGGTGTGTCATCCTTTCCTTGAGAAACCGTCCTGATTAAATGTACTGACAACATGTCCGAACCTGTAATGTACTGTTATAACACGTATCAGAGAAAATGCCAATCATCACACAGACCAGAATTAATTTACCATTTACAACCCATTGAATGTCATTTGCTTTATGACAATCCTATGTTTAAGAAAATAAAATATTAGGCATTCAAGTAATATATGTATCAAGTATTGTGGGGCACATGCTTTAAGGCACTACTGTTTCTGTGCTACAATGTCTAAATGTTCCCTTCAAGGCCTGCGATTTTAGACATTATTTCTCTATTTATTATGGTAAGGCATATATGTTTTAAAAAAAAATTTTTGTCATTTAAATATGAAATATTGTATAATAATATTATGAATTCTTTTTTTTAACCCAGGAGGTGAATCCTTGGATTTTCCGGCGTATAAGACGACTGGGCGTATAAGACGACCCCCCTACTTTTCCTGTTAAAATATAGGGTTTGGGCTATACTCGCCGTATAAGACTACCCCCCTCTTCCAACCAATCACGGCAAGCAATGTACCAGTATTTTCTGTGCACACTGTGCACACTGCATACAAAGCCTGCTTGGATTGGGTGGGTCAGCTCTCCCTGCCTGCCCAGCCCTGCCTGTCTCCAAGATACCATAAATTGCACAGAACTGCCACAGACATTATAATATTAATAATTAATTACCGTATCTCATAGCAGTTAAGGGGACAAGGTCGGATGCAGCAGTACCATACCGGTACTTCCGAGCTGACACTTCTGCACATGTCTAGGGCAGCAGTAGACGATCACTGATCACCATTCCTCGCAGAACTGCATGAGACGTCGGATGCAGCCGTTCAGTGCTCGATTGATCGTGACTGAAACTGTGACATGCGCAGAATCACTGTGTATCCCTTCTCTGCATATCACAGTTTCAGTCAAGCTCAATCGAGCACTGCTGCATCCGACGTCTCATGCAGTTCTGCGAGCTACGGTGATCCGCGATCGTCTACTGCTGCCGAAGACATGCGCAGTAGCGTCAACCCGGAAGTACGGTAAGGTTTCAGCACAGCACCCGGCGTATAAGACGACCCCCGACTTTGTAGACGATTTCCAGGGGTTAAAATGTCGTCTTATACGCCGGAAAATACGGTACTTCTTTATGTTTTGAAAGCTTTTTGTTTACTTTCTTGAAGAAAAAGTCTGTTATATACAGAAACTTAGTAGCTTAAACAGAAATGTTCATTTACAAATGGGTGACCCATCAGCAGTGAGCTATCCATATTGGATGTCTCAGTTCAAAGTTTTAGTTAAACAAATAGAGCTTAAAGCAGATAGCCATTGGTTTGTTCAGTTCATCCATCATCCTCTAGGAAACATGTCATATATTACATATTTATTTACAAAAATAAAACTGTATCTTAAAAACTAAAGTCATAAAAAAATAGTTTATATAAATAGTAAACATTATACAAAATCAACTCATTTTATATATATATATATATATATATATATATATATATTGCCAAAAGTATTGGGACACCCCTCCAGAATATTGGATTCAGGTGTTCCAATCACCTCCATGGCCACAGATGTAAAAAATAAAGCACCTAGGTATGCAGATTGCTTCTACAAACATTTGTGAAAGAATGGGTCGCTCTCGGGAGCTAGGTTGCCACCTGTGCAATAAGTCCATCCGTGAAATTGCCTTGCTACTAAATATTCCACAGTCAACTGTTAGTGGTATTATAAGAAAATGGAAGCAACTCAGAACAACAACAACTCAGCCACAAAGTGGTAGGCCACCTAAAATGACAGAGCAGGGTCAGCGCATGCTGAAGTACAGAGTGCGCAGAAGTCGCCAACTGTCTGCAGAGTTAATAGCTGAAGACCGCCAAACTTCGTGTGACCTTCAGATTAGCACAATAACAGTGCGTAGAGGGCTTCATGGAATGGATTTCCATGGCTGAGCGGCTGCATTCAAGTCTTATGTCACCAAGTGCGATGCAAAGCGTTGGATTCAGTGGTGTAAAGCACGCCGCCACTGGACTCTAGAGCAGTGGAGATGTTCTCTGGAGTGACAAATCACGTTTCTCTGCCTGGCAATCCAATGGACGTGTCTGGGTTTGGTGGTTTCAAGGAGAATGGTACTTGCCTGACTGCATTGCAGCAAGTGTAAAATTTGGTGGAGGCGGAATTATGGTGTGGGGTTGTTTTTCAGGGGTTGGGATTGGCCCCGTAGTTCCAGTTATGAAGGGAACTCTTAAAGTGTCAGCATACCAAGACATTTTGGACAATTTTATGCTCCCAACTTTGTGGGAATAGTTTGGGGATGGCCCTTTCCTGTTCCAACATGACTGCACACCAGTGCACAAAGCAAGGTCCATAAAGACATGGATCAATGAGTTTGACGTGGTGAAACATGACTGGCTTTCACAGAGTCCTGACCTCAACCCGATAGAACACCTTTGGGATGAATTAGAGTGGAGACTGCAAGCCAGGCCTTCTCATCTGACATCAGTGCCTGACCTCACAAATGTGTTTCTGGAAGAATGGTCAAACATTCCCATAGACACTCCTAAACCTTGTGGACAGCCTTCCCAGAAGAGTTGAAGCTGTTATAGCTGCAAAGGGTGGGCCAACTCAATATTGAATGCTGCAGACTAGGACTGGGATGCCATTAACTACTTCATGACTGCGCTATAGCCAAATGACGGTTACAACGCGGTTGTCCAGTTCTGGGAGGGCATCATATGACGTCCTCCCAGAACGCACCCTCCCACCCACCCCCAGCGAAGCGCACCCGGCGCTGTCCATGATCGCTGTGTCCTACTTACACAGCTGATTGCATGATGAGGTAAAAGATCAATCAAAGCGGCCTTTTACAACGTGATCAGCTGTGTCCAATGACACAGCAGATCACCGAGTAAATAGTTGCTGGTTATCTGCTGCACTTTCCTCACACTGTCACAGAGTGAGGAAAGTACTGCTGATAACTGAGAAATGTCACAGAGGACATCTGCACTGATGATCAGTGCCCTGATGATCAGTGCCCAGCAGTGCCACCCACCAGTACCCAGCAGTGCCTCCCAGCAGTGCCCATCAGTGCCACCCAGCACTGCTGCCCAGCAGTGCCGCCCATCAGTGCTGCCGGTCAGTGCCATCAGTCAGTGCCACCAGTCAGTGCTGTCAGTCAGTGCCGCCAGTCAGCGCCGCCTCATCAGTGCAGCCTATCAGTACCCATCAGTGCTGCCTATGAGTGCCACCTCATCAGTGTATATCAGTGCTGCCTATCAGTGCAGCCTCATCAACACACATCAGTGAAGGAGAAAAATTACCTTTTTGCAAAATTTTGTAATAGAAACCAAGAAAAACTTTTTTTTCAAATTTTTTACTATATTTATTGTTTATAGCACACAAAATAAAACACCCAGTGGTGAGTAAATACCACCAAAAGAAAGCTCTATTTGTGGGAAAAAATGATCAAAATTTCATATAGGTACAATGTTGCATGACCGCTCAATTGCCATTCAAAGTGTGAGAGCTCTGAAAGCTAAAGGTTGGCCTGGGCACGAAGGGGTAAAAGTGCCCAGTAGGAAGTGGTTAAAGTTCATGTGCAAGTAAAGGCAGGTGTCCCAATACTTTTGGCAATGTAGTATATATATATATATATATATATATATATATATATATATACAGTCAGGTCCATAAATATTGGGACATGGACACAATTCTAACATTTTTGGCTCTATACACCACCACAATGGATTTGAAATGAAACGAACAAGATGTGCTTTAACTGAAGGTTGTCAGCTTTAATTTGAGGGTATTTACATCCAAATCAGGTGAACGGTGTAGGAATTACAACAGTTTGCATATGTGCCTCCCACTTCTTAAGGGACCAAAAGTAATGGGACAGAATAATAAACATAAATCAAACTTTCACTTTTTAATACTTGGTTGCAAATCCTTTGCTGTCAATTACAGCCTGAAGTCTGGAATGCATAGACATCACCAGACGCTGGGTCTCATCCCTGGTGATGCTCTGCCAGGCCTCTACTGCAACTGTCTTCAGTTCCTGCTTGTTCTTGGGCCATTTTCCCTTCAGTTTTGTCTTCAGCAAGTGAAATGCATGCTCAATAGGATTCAGGTCAGGTGATTGACTTGGCCATTGCATAACATTCCACTTAAAAAACTCTTTGGTTGCTTTTGCAGTATGCTTTGGGTCATTGTCCATCTGCACTGTGAAGCGGCGTCCAATGAGTTGTGAAGCATTTGGCTGAATATGAGCAGATAATATTGCCCGAAACACTTCACAATTCATCCTGCTGCTTTTGTCAGCAGTCACATCATCAATAAATACAAGAGAACCAGTTCCATTGGCAGCCATACATGCCCACGCCATGACACTACCACCACCATGCTTCACTGATGAGGTGGTATGCTTAGGATCATGAGCAGTTCCTTTCCTTCTCCATACTCTTCTCTTCCCGTCACTCTGGTACAAGTTGATCTTGGTCTCATCTGTCCATAGGATGTTGTTCCAGAACTGTGAAGGCTTTTTTAGATGTCGTTTGGCAAACTCTAATCTGGCCTTCCTGTTTTTGAGGCTCACCAATGGTTTACATCTTGTGGTGAACCCTCTGTATTCACTCTGGTGAAGTCTTCTCTTGATTGTTGACTTTGACACACATACACCTACCTCCTGGAGAGTGTTCTTGATCTGGCCAACTGTTGTGAAGGGTGTTTTCATCACCAGGGAAAGAATTCTTTGGTCATCCACCACAGTTTTTTTATGTGGTCTTCTGGGTCTTTTGGTGTTGCTGAGCTCACTGGTGCGTTCTTTCTTTTTAAGAATGTTCCAAGCAGTTGTTGTGGCCACGCCTAATGTTTTTGCTATCTCTCTGATGGGTTTGTTTTGTTTTTTCAGCCTAATGATGGCTTGCTTCACTGATAGTGACAGCTCTTTGGATCTCATCTTGAGAGTTGACAGCAACAGATTCCAAATGCAAATAGCACACTTGAAATGAACTCTGGACCTTTTATCTGCTCATTGTAATTGGGATAATGAGGGAATAACACACACCTGGCCATAGAACAGCTGAGAAGCCAATTGTCCCATTACTTTTGGTCCCTTAAGAAGTGGGAGGCACATATGCAAACTGTTGTAATTCCTACACCGTTCACCTGATTTAGATGTAAATACCCTCAAATTAAAGCTGACAGTCTGCAGTTAAAGCACATCTTGTTCGTTTCATTTCAAATCCATTGTGGTGGTGTATAGAGCCAGAAATGTTAGAATTGTGTCAATGTCCCAATATTTATGGACCTGACTGTATATACATTCAGTCGTATCCGACCCTTGGCGATTGCATGGACCGTCACTCGTAAGTGACTTTTTCCATGAATTCTCATATATATATATATATATATATATATATATATATTAACGTCCTCCTGGACAGTCTGAGGTGCAAGCTGGCAGCATTGGATGGACCCGAAGCATGATATATCAGAGGTGTTCTATTGGATTTAGGTCAGGGCAGTGTGGGGGCTAGTCAATGGTATCAATTCCTTCATCTTCCAGGAACTTCCTGCATATTTTTGTCTATGAGGCTGGACATTTTCATGCACCAGGAGGAACTCAGGACCCACTGCACCAGCGTAGGATCTGAAAATGGGTCCAGGGATTTCATCCGATACCTAATGGCAGTCAGGGTACCATTGTCTAGCCTGTAGAGGTCTGTGTGTCCCTTGCCATGTCATAGAGATGCCTCCCCAGACCATCACTGACCCACCACCAAAACGGTCATGCTCAATGGTGTTACAGGCGACACAACATTCTCCACGGCTTCTCCAGACCCTTTCATGCATGTCACATGAGCTCAGGGTGAACCTGCTCTCATCTGTGAAAAGCACAGGGCGCCAGTGACGGACCTGCTAATTCTTGTGTTCAATGACAGATGCCAATCAAGCTCTATGGTGTTGGGCAGTGAGAGTACAGGGCCCACTAGAGGATGTTGGCCCTCAGGCCACCCTCATAAAGTCTGATTCTGATTGTTTGACCAGAGACATTCACACCAGTGGCTGGCTGGAGATCATTTTGCAGGGCTCTGGCAGTGCTCATCCTGTTCCTCCTTGCACAAAGGAGCAGATACTGGTCCTGTTGATGGTTTAAAGACCTTCTGCAGCCCTGTCCAGCTCTCCTAGAGTAACTGTCTGTCTCCTGGAATCTCCTCCATGCTGTTGAGACTGTTGAGACAGCAAACCTTCTGGCAATGGCACATATTGATGTGCCATCCTAGAGGAGTTGGACTGCCTGTGCAACCTCTGTAGGGTCCAGGTATTGCCTCATGCTACCAATAGTGACACTGACCATAGCCAAATGCAAAACTAGTGAAAAACAATCAGAAAGGATGAGTAGAGAAACAAATGTCAGAAGCCTCCACCTGTAAAACCTTTCCTGTTTTGGGGATCATCTCATTGTTGCCCATCTAGTGCACCTGTTGTTCATTTCATTAACACCAAAGCAGCTGAAATTGATTAACAACCCCCTCTGCTACTTAACTAACCAGAGCAATATCCTAGGAGTTTAATTGACATGATGCTATATTCTGATTAAAAAGTGTTCCTTTAATTTTTTCGAGCAATGCATTTTTAAAGCAGGTAGGAACCTACAGAACCATGCAAATCTTTGTTTTCTTCTTTATTGTCCACAAAAATGTTGGTATTGCCTTTAACAGTCTTTTGCATTGCTTTATTTTTTTAAAAAATCTGCATCATGCTGTGGTTTTGATTCTGATGGCTTGATTTTTATTTTTTAATAGGTGATAGTAAAAAAAAAGGGAAATGTGTCTTTTTGACAACATTTTGTTCCATTTTTGTCCTTTTTTTAAGGTCTGTGAACTGGAAAACAACAATAAAAAAGGAACAAAGAAAAGAAGACAGAAAGGAAAGAAGACTGAATCAAAATGCAAGCACTGTTTAAAATAAGGATTAAAGCAAAATATGTTCTGTTCAGTTCTGTTTCTGTGACAGAATAAAAATGCTTGGCAAATATGTTATCTCTGCTCTCTTGTAACACATAGTAAGAATTCCCAAATCATTTTGACGCAAAACTTCCAAAAATAGTGCAGTGTTCTAATCCTTACAACTAGGAACATGACGTGCTAAAGTCTTGCTCGATGTCACTACAAGGTAGAAGATCCTAGCATCCTAGATCCTAGAAACTGTAGTTAGCACTGCTGTGAAACAAAAATAATAATACTTATATCAGCTTTTATACATGTAAGATGAGTAATACCATAGAGAAGGAAGGTGGAAAAAAAGGGAAAAGGAATGAGAAAATTTGACAGTTTTCATATCCTTGAAATTTTGGCTAAAATCTGAAACGTTCTGCAAAATCTAGGCATTTTGGCAAAATGTTTTGGCGCACAATTAACCCTTTGAACACCCTAGATGTTAACCCCTTCACAACCGATGTCATTAGTACAGTGATCAGTGTATATTTTCAGCACTGATCACTGTATTAGTGTCACTGCTTCTTACAAAGTGTCAGTTAGTGTAAAAATGTCTGCCGTAATATAGTACCGCAGTCCTGCTATAAGTTGCTGATCGCCGCCCTTACTAGTAAAAATAGAAAAATTAAAAAAACTCCAGTATATGTCCCATAGTTTGTAGACACTATAACTTTTGCTCAAAACAAATCAATATACGCTTATTGTGATTTTTTTTACCAAAAATATGTAGCTGAATACATTTTGGCCTAAATTTGTGAAGAAATTAGATTTTTTAAATTTTTTTTGTTGGATATGTTTTATAATAGAAAATTAAAAATATAGTTTTTTTTTTTCAAAATTGTTCATCATTTTTTGTTTATAGCGCAAAAAAGGATAAACATTTCATTTGAGTACAGCGTTGCATGACTGCGCAATTTTCAGTAACGTAGAGCTGTATCGCAAAAAATGGCCTGGCCAAGAAGACAACCAATAGATTGAAACACATCAAGGTTTGATGACGTACTCTCCACTGACATCACTTCTGGGCTGTGGAATGCAGGACATTTCAGTAAGCGGAGTGGATAGTGACCATCTTCCCCTAATTTACTAGCTGACTGGACTGGGTGCTGGTCTTAGGCACTGAATCATGTGAGTAAACTTTTATCTCTATACAAAATAAGTTTATCTGAGTGGTTTTACACTATTAGATCCTTCATCTTATCCTTTTTATGACTGGGCACATACCGTGAGCTGCATATTATCTGGAGTACATAGAACGGTAGAGACCACATTGGGGAATGCCCCACAAGCACTGCTGACCATACTAGAAATAGGTGGCTCAGGGAGGGTCAGTCCATGTGGGGCTGTTAAGTGGAGCACTTTAATAGAAGAATTATCACTGGTTCATTATTTTTCACACATTGAGACTATCTTTTCTGGATTCTGTTGGACTTTTAGGTTTATTTAATGCTTGATGGATATCATTCATATTATTTTGTTAGGTATGCATTTATTATGTTGGGACAAGCACAGTTCAATTTTTTAAACAATTTCACAAGCTAGAATATGTCTAGAATATAAGGATGTTACAAAATACATAATAATGATGCAATACATCATTATTTCTACAGGCTGGTGAGACATGGATGATGGAACCCTCAAGGCTTACACCTGATTAAACTAGTTGAGGTGACTCCTTTTAAGTATCCTGAACCTATTGTTACAAAAACTAGCACTTCAATAACAATTTGATACACAAAAAAATCAACACAAATATAAAAAAGAAAAACAACACAGTAGGTTAGTCCATGTGAAGGAATTGTCCTTACATGGGCAGTAGCACACCTTCTGCAATGTGATAATGCCACACCCAGATGATCATTGACCTTTTATTTGCCCTTCGCGGAAGGATAGGCTTATTAAAGCTTAAAATCAAACCTGTTGTTTGTTATTGTAGGGCAAAATAGAAGATTCACTTTAAAAGTGACCCCACCAATTCTTCATACTCATTTTCATTTTAGCATCTCAGGCACCTGGCATTGTCACATAGAGCCTTGGAAAGAGTTCTCAGCCCTGGGTAAGCATGAAACTGAAACTTGGACCTTACTCTAGGTTAACTCACTCTGTTTGCTCTTGTGAGCTGAATGCAGGGCAGGGGAGTTTAGTGAAGGTAAGTATATACACCTGATAGATAAAAAAGTGTCTTTGCCATCAAGTTAGCGAAATGCTTCTGAGTCACGCAGTATAAGACTGGAAGCAGAGCCTGGGGGTGCTAGGCCTACCGTAAAAGTGTAACTTCACTAAAAGTCATGGGGAGTATAAATGAGGCCTAAGTCATTAGAAGTATCATTATATTATCCAAAAATCTGGTGGTTATTAAAGGGTATAGAATTAGGGGTAGCGTGTTCTGGTGATTCACTTTCTTATGACATAAGATGAACTGTTATAGTAGAACTACAGTGAAAAATAAGATAAGAATGAGTACCTCATTAAAAGAAAAAATAACAAAACCAGCTTTTGGTGTGATACTCAGCTTCAATCCAGAGATGTCACCCACTGTACACTTTTCTACTGCTAGATGCCCTCAGTCTGATGACCAGTATCATTTAAAGTAGAAGAAAGGCATAACTGTGACTATTCTTAAAAATGCTCCCTTCCCTCTCCTCTCACTTATCTTGCCCAACCTATATAAAAAAGACATGTCTACTTACCTATTTTTAATACTCTCTGGTCTAGTCACATGATCCTAAAATACAGTGATTATTCATTTTGTTGTCACCCTGCTCTCTCTTTCTTTCAGCATGCTTCTTGTCAGCATATGAACTGACTGGTTCCTTGTACTGCCTCTTCCTGTCACAGTCCAGCCCTGCTGTACAGAGACTGCAAGAAGCTGATACCAGGTCATGTTCAGGTTCTTACACTGCTTGTGTTTAACTGGTTCCTGCCAGGGCTATTGTACAATGACAGCCGGGGGGGACCATTTTCGTTCTGGAAGGACAATATATGACGCCCTCCCATTTTTGCTGCGCATGTGTGCCTCTGGGGGTGCTCAACACAGCAACCGGTGGTGAGCTGTGTTTCTTGGACACAGCTCATCACCAATCAGGGTAAAGAGCCAATGATGTTAGCTCTTTACCATGTGACCAGCTGTGTTCAATCACAGCTGATCATGTGTAAACAAATGACAGTTATCAGCATCTCCTTTCCTCAGTGCTGTCACTGTCTGAGGAAAAGAAAGCAGACAACCAGCTTTCCTGTGATGGGGAAATTTACACTGATAATCAGGGCGCTGATCATCAGTGCCCTGATGATCAGTGCAGCATATCAGTGCCCATCAGTGCAGCCCTATCAGTGCAGCATATCATTGCCCGTCAATCCATCCCCATCAGTGCTGCATATCAGTGCCCATCAGTTCGTCACCATCAGTTCGTCACCATCAGTGCAACAAGTCAGTGCCCATCAGCGCAGCCCTATTAGTGCAGCATATCAGTGCAGCATATCAGTGCCCATCAGTGCAACCTCATCAGTGCAGCCTCTCAGTGTCCATCGGTGCAGCCTCATCAGTGCCCATCAGTGCAGTCTCACCAGTGCAGCCTATCAGTGCCATCAGTGCAGCCTTATTAGCGCACATCAGTGAAGAAGAAAAATTACTTATTTGCAAAATTTTATAACAGAAACAAGAAAAAGGTTTTTTTTTCAAAATGTTCAGTCTTTTTTACGTTTGTATAGCAAAAAGAAAAAAAAACAGCACTATTTGTGTGAAAACAATTATAAAAATTTCATTTGGGTACAGTGTTGCATGACTGCGCAGTTGTCATTCAAAGTGCCATAGCCTGGGCAGGAAGGGAATAAAAGTGTATGGTATTGAAGTGGTTAAAACACATTTAAAGTGCCCGTAAAGGATATTTTTTTAATTAAAAGAAAAGAAAATGTTATATTTACCTGCTCTGTGCAGTGGTATTGCACAGAGCGACCCCATACCTCTTCTGGATTCCCCAACTGGCACTCTCCCCTCCCTCTTCTTACAAGTGCCCCCTCAGCTAGCCATCTGCTGTGGGTGCACCCATGCGGGCATGCTTTCAGTTGGGTTGTGCATGTCCATAGACACACACAGTGTGACTTGGCCTCACCCCTGCTCCCTCCCTACAGGATCTGACTGACAACAGTAGGAGTCAATGGTTCCCACTACTCTCAGAATCTCCTGTGAGATGTAGAAGTCAATGGAGTGGTGTTGCAGCCAGGACAGCACTGGATTGAGAGAGGAGGCAGATTTTGGGGCAGGGGGAGAACCGATAGAATGCATTAAGGTAAAAAATGCATAGGCTTTAGAACCACATTAATGATATCTTATTGAATATAGAGCTGTGTTGATTTGTGTCTTTTATATGTGCCTAGAGCTCAGCTTTAAACTCACTTCTTGTTGCAGCAACAGAGAACAAAGCTAAATAAGTCCATGAGACTGCTGAGTATCTCAGAACATTAGTAGCTGTTGGCTAGTTACTATGACAGCTCTTTCTGCCCTATGATTCTACTATTGACATGGTTACTTTTGTTTCTATGGTTAACATTAAAAGTAAAATAATGCTCAGGAAAATGATAATGACAACAGGTGAGAAAATTATCGAGCACCCACAGATGTAATTTATGGCCACAGTTCTTTGTGCAGCACATAACAATGACTAAGTTGCTGTAAATAAAGACATTTAAGTAGAAGTAAAGTGCCTAAGATTTCCAGTATGGGGCACAAGCAATTTACATTATATTGGGAAGAATTGTGTTTGCATCCGGTTGTAAACCCAGATTCCCCAACGGGCCCCTGGGATGGCCAGATCATATGCAGCTGGGCATTCCTAATACAGCAGCAGGTCTTGAGCTTCTGCCTTTCTTGTTAGCAGAACAGGGATAACATGCTCACCATGGAGTTGCGTGAAAAGAACTCCATCAGAATAATATATTTTATCTATGTAATTTCTGTAGTTCAAGTCTGAAAATGAAACACAGATTCTGACTGGTTGTCGAGGGCAAAAATAAATTGTTTTGTTAGTATACTCTTCATACATCAGTGTCAATGTGTGAACCATCCATGAGCTGGCCATGACTGTGCATAGCGGTTATTTTTAAGTAGACCTTGTTTAGAATGGCCCCCAGAGCTCTTACCATAAAGTATGTACAACATGTTTGCATATTATAGCAGAATTCAGTGGCTTCCTCCAGTACATCCATGTCCCCCTTAGCCACTCCGTTGTCTCAGCTGATATCTTCTCCCAGTCTTCTGGGTCTGTCATCTTGATTGACCATCCAGGGATGACACAGCACCCACATATGCACGCAGGAATAATTTTGTCCAAGCACCCACTGCATTTCAACATTGTATACTGAATTACACATTTGTGGCTTAGTGTACAGAAAAAATGCTAGCAGTCAGGAAGAATAATTTATGGCAAAAGAAGCATACAGAATCTCTTCTATTATAAAAAAACCTACCGTACCTGCTAGCATACAAAAATACTTAGGTTTCACTTTACTGGAATATGTATACATTCATTAAATTGTGTTTTTATATCTACCCGGTATTAAACTTTAAAATAAGTAACCACCCCCACAAATCAGTAATAATTTAAGTGCTTGTAAGAATCAAAAACAAACAAAAATGTCATACTTACCTGCTCTGTGCAATCAGTGGGGTAGCGTGGGTAGTCAGAGCCTGGGGCAAGGCAAGTAGTTTGTGTCCCCTAACCCGTGGACTTTTAGCACTCCCTGAGTCTCTTCCACTATTTCTGCTGTGAAGGATTGTTAAGGGCTCCTTGCTATTGACAGCCTTAGCCTTGGATTGGCCTGCAGCCCCGCAGCCTTTTATTATTGGTTGAGTGTGAGTGATAGCTCTTTGACTACGATAGTCAAAGAGATATCTCAGATTCATTCAATAAAAGGCTGCAGGCCGCCAATCAGAGATTCCAATAATGAGGAGGCAGAGCCCTTACTAATCTGCCACAGCAGAGTGACCAGCCACCAGCCTATAACCCTGGTGTACAGTGGGGAGGGGGGCAGTGAGCAGTATACAGTGGAGAAGCAGTGAGCAGTGTGACAGACAGAACCGGGACAGGGGCTTTTTGGTGGGGACTAGGGGCTAGTCTTCTGCCCACTGATTATGGCCCATGGAGAGAGCAGATCATTCTCTAACGATGGACTACAATGTGATGAATGCTGAGAGCAAAGCCTGGATTCATTCTCTAAATTCAGACAATACAGCTTCCCTTCTGGAGTGGATGGAAAGATGTAATACTAATCTTGTACAGGTTAATGGTCAGAGGAAATATGGTGACCCTCATGCGGACTGGGTTGGAGGAACTCCTCTATTTGGGAAAGAAATGTTTATCAACACTCTCACTCAAGAATTATATGAAGATACATTAATTCCACTGTTCAGACTGTTGGAATATGGTATGAGTTTTGTCTTATGATGGGCAGATTATACAAGTGAAAGCAAACACCTGAAAGACAGCATGTTTAATGGACTTTGTGTATTCAGGGGTGGGTTTGTTGCTAGTCTGTCTGCAGTGTGCTCCCTGATTAAGCATAGCATTGTCTGGGTGCCTGGCTGCTGATTAGCTTACTGTTAATTAGACCACTGTTAACTGTTGGCTGAACTGTTTACCTTTTGCACTGTTTAGGATGATGTAATCAAGCTCTTACCTAATCAGTGTGGATGTTTATCCCAATGTGTATTATTTGTGGGGACTGCTCCTATTTCTGAGTGTATAACAATCCATGTTTCTGTTCAATAAAGTAGTTCCAGTTTGGCATCTGAGCTAGTCTTGTCTAGTCTTGGGTGCAATGCCCGGCCATAATAGCTTGGTCCTGTGTCTCAGTGGTGTGGAAATGGTTGTCTGATGGAATCACCCAATTGGGATGACAGGAATTCCGTCACAAGCAGTATACAGCGTGGTGGTGGGGGGGGGGGCAGTGAGCAGTATACAGTGGTGGGGAGGAGCAGAGTACAGCGGGGGGTGGCGGGGTTGGGCATCCAGCTGGAGGAGAGGATAGAGCCAGGTGGACAGAGAAAAGGGGATACAGCCAGGTGGAGCAGAGGACGGAACCAGATGGACAGAGGAAAAGAGGGGATGCAGCCAGGTGGCGGGGAAGATGGAGCCAGGTGCACAAAAGAGAGCGGGATCCAGTCAGGTGGAGGGGAGGACAGAGCCAGGTGCACAGAGGAGAGGAAGGGATGCAGCCAGGTAGAGGGGAGGACAGAGCCATGTGGACAGAAGAGAGGAGCAGATGCAGCCAGGTGGAGGGGAGGACAGAGCCAGGTGCTCAGAGGAGAGGAAGGGATGCAGCCAGGTAGAGGGGAGGACAGAGCCATGTGGACAGAAGAGAGAAGCAGATGCAGCCAGGTGGAGCAGAGGAGGGAGCCAGGTGCAAAGAAATGAGGGAGGGATGCAGCCAAGTGGAGGGGAGGACATAGCAAGGTGCACGGGGGGGGGGGGATAGAGCCAGATGGACAGAGAAAAGGAAAGGAGGGGATTAAGCCGTGTCCCCCCAGCACCACTCACCTGGTAGGGCTCTTTTTGTCTTCCATAGTCTGCTGTGACAGAAGAGGAGATCCAGGGCAGCCAGCGGGACATGATTCCAGACAGCATGGAAGGAGCGAGCCATCTCTGCTCTATCCATTGTGCCGCATCATGTGACCCAGTTTGGTCAATCACAGATGGTGCTCATCACTGAGCCTATACTGCTCCCGGGCTCAGGCTGCTAATGGCTGGAGGAGCGGTGACAAGCCGGTGGCAGACCAAAAGGAGTGGCAGTGCAAAAAGAGTGGCAGCACATTCAGGAGTCTGGATGGTGAGCACGGTGGGAGTCAGGACTTTTCTGAACCTCTCTAGATCTTGCGCTTTTGGCAACCTCCCTGAGTTCCCCCCATGCTACACCACTGTGTGCAATGGTTTTTCACAGAGCAGTCTCAATCCTTCTCTTCTCAGGTTCCCCACTGGTGCTCCTGGCTCCCCCAGCCCACCCCAACAAATGCCCCATAGTGATCCGTTCATTCCCGAGCCAGCTCTCTGTGTCCATTGACAGACAGAGAGCAGCTCGGCCTTGGCCCTGTCCCCCGCTCCCTCCTTACTGGCTCTGATTGACAGCAATAGGAGCCAAAGGATCCTGCTGCTGTCTCTGAGCCAATGAGAAGGAAGAGAGCTGAGAGAGCCTCTGTTCTCATGCACATGGATTGAGATCAGGCTCAGGAAAGTATTTAGGGGGGCTTGGGGAGGGAGCTGCATGCAGAAAGTTTTTTACCGTAAGAACGGTTAAGGTAAATAAACCATCTGCCTTTAGAACCACATTAAGAAAATTAAACCACTGTACTACTATTGTCAAAATTAGTTCCCATTCTGAAATTGTTATTGAAAAAGGCATTTAGCATTTGTTGGCTGGCATGGACTCATGGAATCTCATGAGTTAAATGGTAAAAATGTTTCCTGTAGCTGGATGTTTTTGGCCAGGTTAGGTGACAATTTCATGATGGGCTGGACTCTTACAGTTGAAATAAACCTGAATGGCCAATAACCTTCATATATTTATGAGCACACTTACTTTAAATCACAGAACACAATTAAAATAGAACTGTGTGTTGTAGCCTGAATGTAAATTCATTTCAAAATTGGAAAAATTGAAGGCCTTAAAAAAAAATCCTGTCTGGAAAGGGGAGGGCAAATTATTTTTTTTTTTTACAATATTCAAAAATGTCCTGTAACATGGGGACACTGTGGCAAAATAGTCTTCAGCATCAACAGTTGGAGTTGCCCTCATTCACTATACAATTCAATTCTATGTTTTGTCTTTTATGAATTACTACTGATTTGCTATGGGGCGAAAACAGCTTCTTCCTCCACACTAGCTTCATCCTTCTGCATCAGTCATAAGCCGCTTACCATGTTCTTGAATGTGTTGCTGTACATTGAGGATATGTTCTTAGCTCAGGGATTCTATCAAATAAGCCAGTTATGTCCAAGTAAACCATATCAGTGGATTGCAATATAAAAAAATTTCAACACCTATGTGTCTGGGGTTTAAATTAGTTCCCTAAAGCTATAGTGGCAAAAAACATGGTTATGTTTAAAGTGATATTCACTACAATGAACTTTGATGCAGTTTGTTAGATCTTTGGAGTTTTGCCTCTCCAAAAGGCCACAGCTTGAGCTAGCCCTTTAGGGAAGCTCATGGCAGAGCTTGACTGTGGAAGCCTTTCAACACACTGCATGGTGGCTTTGGTAAGTAACCATTAAGGATTTACTAGTCTCCTTGCTCCCAGCTCTAACTCGGCTTCAGAAATGCTTATGATTCTTCCTGTACTCTTTCCACCAATGTATATATTGATGTTCAGCCCTCCTGGGAGTAGGAATGTTTTTTTTTACAAACAACACCTGTATTTCCAGCCCTGATACAGAAAGGAAATGAATGGAACTTATTTGAAGGGGCTAGGGCTAGAGATTTGATCTGTGCTCATTAGTCTATCTGCAGAGGAGATGCACGAATAAAATGATCATGTGTCTGTGTAAATCTTGTGCATTGAAAGACTTGACATTTTATACATGAGAATTGAAATGTTCATTATTTAGAATACATTTTATTTAATTTGTAACATTATATGAAGAATTTTTTGCATAACAGGTATTCTCAATAGCAAGGGCACATTCTGTGTTTCTAAATAACTGCTCCAACACCATGGCTAATCCATTCCTTTTCTGAATTATCTACTTTTAAAGGGGATCATTTATGTTTGTGTCCAAGCAGATATTAAAGACACAAATTAGCGTATCTCTATATTCATAAATACATATTTGAATGTATTTTTATACACAGCTCATGTAAGTAGCTGAAATTGACTTGAGTGTGTAGGGACCTGCTTCTCTCTACAGTCTGTATTTGTAAATAGCCGTTGCATGTTAATTAGCACAGAGTTAGTTGGTTATAGACAAGTACTTACTGCCCCTGCTAGCTGGGTCAGAAACCCTAGAAGGAGTAAGTGTAGAGGGAGAGATGGGTTTGGAGACCACATGTCCTGCTATGGAGGAGCTGTTGCTGACCCAGGCCAGAAGCAGGGATTGTTAGGCAAGTGTTTTTATGTTTATTGTTTAATATTGTTACCTATAGCTTTTAAGTGTATCTAAATATATATACATATCTAAAGTCTGGCAACAGAAGTATATCTGTCCCCTTGTTGTTATCACCATGCACTATTTAAGAGAGACAGAAGTTTGGGATGCAATGTGCATGTGTAGTGATCATCTTGCTGTATGCTAGTAGATGAACCGGTTTATTGCAATAGGGTTCCTGTTAGTTTAGTTAACCTGGTCCCTTCTAGTCTGGGATTTTATAACTAGTATTAGCTCAGGGCTCAATAACCAGCATGGTCTAGAGCCAGGTTAGGCATCTGACGGCCTATTAGGTAGTTGGAGGTCCAGTTGCATTGCAGATTAAAAGTTACTAAAGACTCAGAGTTTCTGCTGATGAGAAACACCAATGTTTGGAGGATCTCCTAACCATTGCTGATCTTGTCTTCAAGTCTTCAGCATCAAGATGGACACCACATCATAAACATCCTCAAGGGCCCCTGCAACTGAACTTTGCTGCAACATTCATATGGAGCTATCTTTATTGATGACTATGTACTATATACCCAAGCAGGGGCAGACTGACAACTCATGGGGCACCCAGGGAATAGGGGATCATGGGGCCCCTGTGTCCTTGCCCAAACTCAAAAAAATCTATGAAAAAGGTACCAGGGGCATCTCATGGGGCCCCCTGCTGACCCCTGGCCCTTGGGCAGTGCCCAAGTTTCCAAATGGTCAGTCCACCCCTGTACCCGGGTATATGTGTGTAGCACTACCCCCTTAGTGGTTGCTGTTGAATTGGGTCCCCCCCATAGTCCTGCACAGCCAGGGAATCTGCATTCCCCACACAAGCGTGCATCCAGAGCCACAAAAATCAGTCCTTGTGCTTTGGTTTTATTATTTATTGAGTGACTTGAACTGGGATAGGGTAAGGGGAGTATAGAATGCCTAATGGAACCAATTTCTGAGTACAAACTCCATGGAAATATATAATTATATATATTATATATAATATAATCTGGTGGCTTTCCTGAGCAGGGGATCTGGCTCCTGTCCCATTAGAGAGGTGAAAATCACTAGTAGGGGGCTAATCTCATTTCCCACCAGAGTGCTCCTTCCCCTATCCTCCCAGGGGGTTCAAGTTTACTCACTCAGATTCTCTTCTGTACCACTTGCGGGTTGGCTGCTGCTACCAGGCCTATCAGCTGGGCTGCTTCTTCCCTGCTATACAGGTGGTCCTCGCTCAGGGAGCCAGTGAGCTCCAAGTTTTCTACCTTTCCAGCTCCAGGATCACAGGCAGACCCCATCCCACTGGCAGTCTTCTTCCTCTGCCTTGCATTTTCCTCTCCACACTTCTCTCCATCTTCCACTTGACTCCTCCTACTGAGCAGGCTCCAATACGTTTAACCACTTGCTCTTCTGAGGATTTACTCCCCTTCCTGACCAGGCCATTTTTTGTGTTACGGCGCTGCGTTACTTTAACTGACAATTCCGTGGTCATGCAAAGCTGCACTCAAATTAAATTTACGTCCTTTTTTTGCCCATGAATTAAGCTTTCTTTTGGTGGTATTTGATCATCTGTACGTTTTTATTTTTTGCGCTATAGAAAAAAAAAATGTCCAACAATTTTGAGAAAAAAATATTTTTGACTTTTTGCTATTAAATATGTCCAGTAAAAAAATAAAAAAAAACAAATTGCATCATAAATTTAGGCAAAAATGTATGCTGCTACATGTCTTTGCTACAAAAAAATCCCAATACCTGTTAGTTAATTGGTTTACGTGAAAGTTATAGCGTTTACAAATTGTGGTATATATACTGGGATTTTTTTCTTTCAGCTATTTTTTTCTTTTTACCAGTAATGGTGGCAATCAGCGACTTATAGCAGGACTGCGGTGGACATTCTGACACAGGGGGGAACTGACTTGGTGTCATTGACATCCCCAGTGACACCAATACAGTGATCAGTGTTAAAAAAAAGCACTGACACTGTACTAATGGCACTGGGCAGGAAGGAGTTAACATGAGGGGCTATCAAAGGTTTAACTGTGTGCTGGGTGTGTGTTACTATGGGGCAGTGTCTGTGTGCTTCACTGTAAGCACACTGCTTTGGATGGCTGTGCTGTGCTTGGCCATCCAAAGCAGTGTGCCCGAGCTGACAGGGAGGAGAACTATTAGTAAACAAAAAGGTTCTCATCCCTGTCGGAGATCCTCAGCAATCACCGGGCGCTGGCAAGTAATCACCGGCTGGGACCCGGTGATTGACAGCAGCGAATGGTGGCGGGGGTAGGGCAAGCGCGCGTCTCACGCACACACCCTACCTGGAACTGCAAAATCACGCATATATACATATAATTTTGCGCATACATGCTGCCCTGTAGCAGTATTTCTGCTATAGGGCGGTCGGGAAGCAGTTAAGGGTGTCAAGCCCCTTGCTAAGCCTCTTGTTGTGGATTGACTAGGACCACTCAAGAATGCAGCCAGCCACTCCTCAGATCCACCCACTGCTTCCCTCTGAAAGCCTCAGAGCAGGGGGAAATTCCAGAGAGGCTGACCTGCAGAGCCTCTCAGCCCTGACCACAACTTGACCTGTCTGGCTATTACACCTGAGCTGCTAACCAGCTCCTGTCTAACCATTAGGATCTAGCTTTCCCTAACTAAACTAGGAGGGTGCTACATTTGCACAATTCCACCAAGACTCTTGTTGGGTCCTTTGCTGATGAAACCTGTTTCTACATTGGATGTACTGTATGTACTATTATCAATCTTATATATAAATACACTATATTGTCAAAAGTATTGGGATGCCTGCCTGTACACGTATATGAACTTTAATGGTATCCCAGACTTAGTCCGTAGGATTCTATATTGAGTTGGCCCACCCTTTGCAGGTATAACAACTTCAACTCTTCTGGGAAGGCTGTCCACAAGGTTTAGTAGTGTGTCTATGGGAATGTTTAACCATTCTTCCAGAAGGGCATTTGTGAGGTCAGGCATGATGTCGGACAAGGAGGCCTGGCTCAGAGTCTCTGCTCTAATTCATCCCAAAGGTGTTCTATCGGTTGAGGTCAGGACTCTGTGCAGGCCAGTCAAGTTCCTCCACCCCAAACTCACTCATCCATGTCTTTATAGACCTTGCTTTGTGTACTGGTGCACAGTCATGTTGGAACAGGAAGGGGCCATCCCCAAACTGTTCCTACAAGGTTGGGAGCATGAAATAGTCCAAAATGTCTTGGTATACTGATGCCTTAAGAGTTCCCTTCACTGGACTAAGAGGCCAAGCCCAACCCCTGAAAAACAACCCCACACCATAATGCCCCCTCCACCAAACTTTACACTTGGCACAATGCAGTCAAGCAAAAACCGTTCTCCTGGCAACTGCCAAACCCAGACAAGTCCAGTGGATCGCCAGGCAGTGAAGCGTAATTTGTCACTCCAGAGAACACATCTTCACTGCTCTAGAGTCCAGTGGCAGAGTGCTTTACACCACTGCATGTGACGCTTTGCATTGCACTTGGTGATGTAAGGCTTGGATGCAGCTGCTCGGCCATGGAAACCCATTCCATGAAGCTCTTTACACACTGTTGTTGTGCTAATCTGAAGGCCACAGGAACTTGTGCTTTTGCCGATCCCACTCTGTCATTTTATGTGGCCTACCACTTGGTGGCTGAGTGGCTGTGTTTCAGAGGTCTTTAGCTATTGACTCCGCAGACAGTTGGCGACTTCTGCGCACTGTGCGCTTTTGCTTTCGCTGATCCCACTCTGTCATTTTATGTGGCCTACCACTTGGTGGCTGAGTTGCTGTTGTTCCCAGTTGCTTCTACTATGTTTTAATACCACTAACAGTTGACCATAGAATATTTAGTACCAAGGAAATATCACAAATGAACTTTTTTGCACAGGTGACAACCTAACATGGTACTCTTGAATTCCATGAGCTCCTGAGAGCAACACATTCTTTCACAAATGTTTGTAGAAGCAGTCTGCATGCCTAGGTGCTTAATGTTGTATACCTGTGGCCATGGAGGTTATTGGAACACCTGAATCCAATGATTTGGAGGGGTGTCCTAATACTTTTGGCAATGTAGAGTATAATAATATATAAAGGTTGTATTATTTCCATACTGATGTGCAACTGCATACTTATGGTTAATGTCATATGCTGGCTGCAGTAATTCTTCTGCTCTGAATTACTCTGAATAAATTACTGGTTAATATTCCAGTAAGGGAATCTCCTCTGTTCAAAGAGGTCCTGTCCTGTGTGAAGGCACTGCCAACTTTATTATTAAACCCTGTTCTGCCTCCCCAATCTAAGTGCTAAAGTATGATCTCTATAAGACAGCAGTAACTTAGAGTCTCAGTAGAATTAGCACACTAACTTGATCCAAATGACATATTGCAGATTGTAGAAAGCTTTAAAACAAAACTTGTGCAGAGCTTCACAGTGAACATCAGATAGATCATAAAACTGATCATATGTCTAGTCCCAGCAATTACATGTGCTTAAGATATAAACTATAGACACACTGAAAATAGGGTGGGACTAGCAATACAAAGCATCTCATAGCTATGGAGGAAAGAAGGGAGAAAACTAATTAAAGGCGCTAAACAATAATGCATGTGTACCATTATCTTCCCCATCGAAATCTATGATTTCAAATATTAAACAATAGAGACCCAAGTCCACACTTTAAGTGAAGACTCTATTCCAGGAACACCTGAAAGAGAAGAAAGGGTTGAAAAAAAGAATAATAATGCAAATGTTAACATGTTGTAAAATTTTAAAGTCACTATTCGTGTCTGTAAGATGGTGCAGACAGTTTGAAGCGTGTCTTCAGGGGAGACGGCAGCAACATGCACTAATCCAAGAAGTCAGGTGGGGATGACCATGAAATGTCCAGATATGCAGCGGCTGATACTCCATGCATGCCACAGTCAGAGGGATTGACGTCTGTAGGAATATAGTGCCATTGATTGGAATTGGAAATCTTTTTGATGCTCTCTACTCTGTTACTGACATACACATAGAACTGTTTCGTTTGGTTATGTAGATATCCCAATACTAAAAAAAATTACAAACAGTTAAGCGCTATAAGCGCAAAGACCTCAAACCAATAAATTATAAACACTATCTAAATAAATGTATATACTCTATATACAGTATAATTCTGTTAAGATATGATAAATTAATGAGTGGATCAAACTCAATACATCTAAAATGATCCATAAAAATGTGCAAAGAATGTGCACTGAATCGTGTAAATTATTAAATAAATAATAACATAATCAATCCATATGTCACAGTGATATTAAATTTATCCATTCCATTAAATTTTCATACAATCTCCTATGGCAATTAACTCAAACTTAGCACAGTGCAAGGAAACTCCAGTTTCCACACCATGCACACCAGAGTGCCCTTCACCCCACCATATGGATATCAGCTTACCTTAATTGTTGGACCCCCACTGATAAAAGGAGTCCAACTGCACTTTACATGTGCATAAATGTAACTCCTCTCCAGTCTTCCTCTTTCCTCACAGACTGTCTCCCAATGGCAAAATAATATATGGGAAGCAAAAAAACACTGATAGTGCAGATCGTTCTCACAATTTTCATTGAATATGGTAAAAAAAAACCACACATATTCCAATATATGGCGTCCAGACTCTGTTCACCATGATGACCTCACTGCTAGCCTCACGCGTTGCGCCATAAAGCAAAGCTGTAAATGATGTTCACAGCAGACAAAGCTCCTAATTTTGTGAAGGCCTTAGCACAAGTTGATTTTTAAAATGTGAATGTGTCTTGTTTGACAACCCAAAACAATGTGAGGCTACATTGTGTAAGAGAAAGATCTGATTCTGAGTCGAATACCTTTACACTAACAGCATTATTGTCAGAAGGAAAGGCCTTCATTGCTTTATACCTGTTAAAGACAATTTTGTGAAGCCTGAGGTTGGCAGTGGCAAGCATATTCTGAGTTCTCTTGAGAAGATCAACAGCTTCTTCTGTAGGCAGAGATTTGAACAGATCATCTACATAGAAATTTATTTTAAAAAATTCACATACATCAGATCCATATTCCCTTTTACCTTCCTGAGCTGTTCTTATTATCCCATAATTTGCTACAGCAGAAGGGCTATTGCCAAAAACATGTACTTTTGTTCAGTAGTCTATGACTTTGCCACTGACATTTTTGTTGTGATACCTTTAAAACCTAAGGAAGGTACTTGGAGTGGTTCTCTTTAGAAGTGGAACAAAATTCCTATAAGGTTGTTGTTCAGATTAGGCATGGTGAGAAGGACATCATTGAGGGAAACATCTTCATAGCAAGTAATTGAGTCGAAGACCACCCTGTATGTAGTAGGAACTTGGAAAATAGGAAGGTAGGAAAAATGAAACGCTTTTTAAAAAGTGTATCTCTTGGATACAAATTACATCTACCCTTGGAGATTTAAACTTCTTCAATCTCCAATGCGTTTTGCCCAAACAGAATTTCCTCAAGGGAATACTAAGGGTTATATTTTGTAAAGAAAAAAAATATACAACATGAAATACATTGAAAAACCATACACATCAATACAGTGGAGTATGCAGGTGTCAGGAAAAAAAAATAATCATAAAATCACACTTATCCAATCCACAGATGTCAAAAGTACACTCATCCATTTTCAAATCACATCTCTAATATGGTAAGGCAGCCAGACCAACAATAGGGTTATCAACTTAGAACAGAAAACACCTAAACAAAAACACCAAAAAAGGTGAATATGAATCTACCTTGGACCATACCAGTGAGTACATCACATCTGTGGAATATATATATATATGTATACATACAGTAAGTCCCCAACAAATATCTGGATTCTACAGTGCCTACTCTCACTACTTTAATCCACGAGTATGTTGGAAAGCCCTCTCTCAGCAATTGGAAATTCCCAAGAAACCCCACTCACCGTGGTCTTCAGAACTTATAAAGTAAGGGATACTGTAAGGGAATTCCTGTACGGCGACTGGCACTCATAGAAATGAGCACGGGCACATTTTTTTTTTTTTTACACTGATTGCTTTTACACCCATAAAGGATGTAAAAGCAAACATTTCTCCTTCTCTCTGGCTGCATTCTGGCTGTGATTGGTCACAGCTTGTCACATGGTACAAGGCTGTTGTGAATAGCCTTGTACCATGTGATCTCCGTGATCATTCACAGATTTCACACGTAGTAAGCAATGATGTCACAAGTGACATCTTGCTTACTACTCTGCATGTGATCACTGATTGGCCAGTCAGTGATCACATGATCAGGACCTCGTACAGAGGTTCCGTCCGACGATTGGTGTTCCACTGTGTCTGGAGGACACAGCGGGCACCGGATCGCAGTGCTGTGCTCTCCCAGGGAGCGCGCACAAGCAGGGTGTGGGAGGCCATTTATAAACGGCCACCCGACCCTGCACTGCCACCGTCTGGCCGCTGTATATAAAGGAGGTGGTTAAAGGAGGCTCTTCTTACTCTCTGCCAGAGCTGATTGGTCTTCAGCTAATTCCCTGTGTTCTGCTGTATCCTGTGTATATCCGTTACTGACCTGGCTTGCCATTGACCTGCTCTCGGATTCTGTTTATGCTTCTGCTCATTGGTTTCTGATCTTGGCTTCCTCCTGACCTCGTCTCTGTCTGATGTTGTGGTACCTCATTGCCTGCTCGTTGCTGACCCTGGCTATTACTCTGACTATGCTTCTGACTCCAGTTTGGCTCTACAGTCCTGCCAAGTGCTTGTCCTGGCTATGTATTATACCAGCTCTGGTTGTCACGGTGTGTTTCGGCCTAACGCTCATTGGAAGTTCCGGCAAGTCACGTACCCAGATCTTGCAGTTCCAGTTGGAGTGCAAGTTCTGCAATCAATATCCCCAGGCATCGTCCCTCGGCACCATCTGTTCAACCTTCAGTGGGGCCTGGGCTGGAGATACAAGAGAGGCTAACCTCATCAATTCAGACTTCTATCAGGTACGTGACAGACACAGCTTGCCCTAGACAGACCATAACAAAAGTACAATATGCCATTAAGGCACTAAAGAATAGGGGGAATACAATCAGCTAGAGTAACTGACATAGGGTCCCCCTCCCATAGGAATGAATCAATGTAACCCAAGAGTGACTGTCCTGCCTTCTCTGCAGTTATGAAAGGGTTACAGAGGATTACAGGCAGTATAACCTTTGATGTCCACACAGTAAAGAGTCGATGATTGATAACCGATGATCTTTTACTGATAACATGTGATCATAATGAGAATGAATGCGCGTGAATAAATGTGCGGATGAATGTGCGAATAAATGTGGTAAAACTGAAATACAAACAGAATAAACAGACATGAGTACATATCTAACTACCTAGCTATATACATAACATTCCTCAGTATATAGGAGGGGTACTTACAGACTTTGGGGGTCTAATCAAGCCCATATATGAAGAGGGAACAGCATCCCACATGTACTTGCATTGTAGAATTTCTTCAGTCTGAAGAGATGAGGTCACTTCCTCCCAAGTTAGCAAACAGGAAGTCCTGGCCTTAAAGGGACAGACACTGCTGAATGCTAAAGAATGCCTTGTGTAATACAAGGCAGCACACTCCCCACCTGGCATAATAATGATATGCCACTATTAAACTCTTGGAAGGAGTAAAACGACTTCCGTGATGGGTCTAAGGTACACCTTAGGGGTGCCCCGTTTTACTACTCTGACCTCTACTTTCCTGACTCTGCTATCACTACTAGCATCAGTCCCCACAATGAGTCCAATTGGCCACTCGTTCCTGTGGGCCTGAGAGTCTTTTAGTAGAACAACATCTCCAACTTGTAAGTTGGGCTTGTCGGCTTGCCATTTGTTACGTGGTTGGAGGGTCGTCAGGTACTCCTGTCTCCATCTCTTCCAGAAGATATCACATCTGATAATGGTGACATTGGCTTGCTCAAGATAGTCATTGTTACCCTGGTCAACACTGGCTGTTTTGCTGAAGGATCTGGCCAAGCAGATGAGTTTCCCTATGGCACGGATGAGTGACTTCCAGCTGGAAAACCTTTCAAACCTACATGAGCCAAGACCTTCTCTGGTGGTTAGAGTCTTGTAAACTGCAACTAGAGGTCTTAGCTCTTTGTCTTGGTCTGGTTCTACAAGCTGAAAAGTTCCTTTCTGATCAGTCTCTTCAGTTTCTGGTCCAGTCAAGAAGGATGGACCTGTGAACCAGTTAGTCTGTTTGAGGACAGCAGCTGGTACCAGTCTAGTCCCATGATCAGCAGGGTTCTTGTCTGTACTGATGTGATGCCACTGTTCTGGACTTGTACACTTTCTGATACGTGTTACTCTGTTTGACACGTATGTGTAGAATCTTCTTGAAGCGTTGTGGATATAACCTAAAACAATCTTGCTGTCTGTGTAGAAGTTCACTGCATGGATCTCGATGTCCAGTTCTGCAATGAGTAAGTCTGCTATCTCCACAGCTAGGACAGCAGCACAAAGTTCTAAGCGTGGGACCGTGTGAGCAGGTCTTGGAGCCAGTTTGGACTTTCCCAAGATGAATCCTGCATGGCTTTGTCCCTGAGTGTCTATAACTCTAAGGTAGGCTACAGCTGCTATAGCCACAGTGGATGCATCTGAAAACACGTGTATCTCTCTTCGTTTTGTAACAGACAAAGAAACAGAGACGTATGGTCTTTGGATGCTAAATCGCTCAAGCTCCAGCAAAGAGTCTTTCCACAACTTCCACTGCATTTCTTTCTTTTCAGGTAGAGGTGTGTCCCAATCACTTTGTTCTAGCTCAGTTGTAATCTCTCTCAAAAGAGCTTTGCCTTGCATGGTGATGGGTGCTACGAACCCCAAGGGATCGTAAAGACTGTTGACCGTAGACAAGACACCTCGCTTTGTGAAAGGCTTCTCTTCCCTGGATACTCGGAAGGTGAAGCTGTCAGTTTTCAAGTCCCAACTAAGCCCTAAGCTTCTTTGAAGGGGTGGTGAATCTGTACCTAGATCTAAGTCTTTGAGGTCTTTTGCACGGTCTTCTGCTGGGAATGCTTCCATTACTTTGCTGTTGTTGGAAGCCACTTTGTGCAGTCTTATGTTAGATTCTGCTAGCAAGTCTTTAGTGTTTTTTAAAATGTTAATGGCTTCTCCACTACTGGAGAAGGAAGCAAGTCCATCATCTACATAAAAGTTTTTCATAACAAATTGTTTGGCTTCAGGGTTGTGTCTGTCACCTTGCTGCGCTGCTCGTCTCAAGTTGTAGATAGCGACAGCTGGTGAGGGACTGTTCCCAAACACATGTACTTTCATCCTATACTCTATGATACCTTTGTTGAGGTCGTTGTCTTCATACCATAGGAACCTCAGGTAGTCTCTGTGGTCTTCACGGACAAGGAAACAGTAGAACATCTGCTGTACATCTGCTGTTACTGCAACAAGTTCTCTTCGGAATCTGATAAGGACTCCAAGAAGTGTGTTGTTCAGGTCTGGTCCGCTGAGAAGTACATCATTAAGGGAAATACCTTCATGCTTTGCACTGGAATCAAATACTACACGTATCTGACCTGGTTTTTGAGGATGGTACACTCCGAATATTGGCAAGTACCAGCGTTCTTGTTTTTCATGCAGTGCTGGTGCTTTTTCAGCTTGATCTTTGTCAAAGATTTTCCGCATGAATTCTTGGAAGTGTTCTTTCATGTCTGGCTTTCTTTCAAGAGTGCGCTGCAATAGCGCAAGGCGTTTCTCTGCTTGCACTCTGTTGTTGGGAAGACGATGCCGTGGTGTACGGAATGGTAGTGGGGCTACCCAACTGCCTGCTTTGTCTTTGAAGACTTCTCTGTCCATGATCTCAAGGAAGAGGTTATCTTCAACAGATGGTGCTAGTTTGTCATCATCTTGAGTTCTCTCAAACACTTTGTGGCCTAGCTGATCTGAATCTTCAGCTGAAGCTGTATCTTCCAGGAACCTCTGGATGTTCTGGGGATGTGTTGGGTTAGATAGTTTCTCTTTAATCTGCATGCTGTTGTTACATGGGCAAAGACATGACGTGCGACCGTTCTGCAGCAGATTTGTTCTGTAGACATTCACCTTTGCGGGTTTGTGAAGTCCGTCCAGACATACATTTCCAACGATAACCCATCCAAGATCAAGACGTTGAGCAAATGGTGCATTGTGCGGCCCATTGTATTGTTCTCTGACCTTGTGCACTCTCAGTATGTCTCTTCCTAGTAGAAGGACGATTGCAGCATCTGGGTTGAGTGTTGGGATCTTGTCTGCTATTCGCATGAGATGAGGGTAGTGACGTGCCACTTCAGGTGTGGGAATCTCTGACCTGTCATCTGGTATCATGTCACATTCTATGAGGGTAGGAAGAGTCAGCTGTGTCTTTCCATCTAATGACTCGATGGTGTAGTTGTTTGCTCTTCTCCCTGATGTCTCTATAACTCCAGAACATGTCTTCAAGGTGTATGGAGTTGAACTTCCTTTGTCACCGAAGAGGTCGAAGAACTCTGTCTTTGCTAGAGACCTGTTGCTTTGTTCGTCTAGGACTGTATACATCTTCACTGCCTTTTCTCTGAGACCGTTGGGATACACTTTGACTAAGCATATCTTGGAGCATGATCTAGAGAGTTCTGGTTCTGTACAGATCTCAGTACACTTTGAAGTTATCGCTGGTGTTGCACTTTCTTTTTGCTCCCCACCATGATCTTCTTGAGTTGCTGGAACTTCTGATTTCCATGGTGGTGGTCCTGGGTGCAGTGCTGACAGATGTCGGTCATTGTTGCATTCTGTGCACCGTATTTCTCTCTTACAGTCTTTTGCAAGATGTTGCATTGAGGCGCAGCATCTGAAACAAATGTGATTGTCTTTAAGGTAAGCCTTGCGCTCCTCTAATGTCTTACTTCTGAAACTGCGACATTTTCTTAGTGGATGAGGCTTGTTGTGTATTGGGCACTGTTTGTCTGGATCCTCAACTTCCTTGCTTGTGTTGTCTTCCTGATTGGCTGCAGCCTCAGGCGGGACTTCTGTCTTCCGCACAGACACTGTTGCTCTGCGTTCTTTGTAGTGTACTGACGGCTGCTTCTCTGTCCTTGGGGAGCTTGCAACTCTCTTGTTCAGGAAGGCGAAGCTTGGGTCATTGCGTGTCTTAGCTTGGTCTACAACGAATTCAGCGAGGAAGACAAAAGGTGGAAATGCAACTCGATAGTCTTTCTTGTATCTGGATGCTTGAGAGACCCACCTTTCTTGCAGGTTGAAAGGGAGCTTCTCGATTATGGGCTCTACTCCACGTGCTGTGTCTAAGTATAAGAGACCTGGCAGAGTTCCACTAGTCTTTGCTGCTTCTATCTCTAGGAGTAGGTCTCCGAGCTCTCTCAGCTTCTGATTGTCTTTGTTTGTCATTTTTGGGCAAGTTTCAATTTTCTTTAAAAGTGCTTCTTCTATTACTTCAGGTGACCCATAGCAGTCTTCCATTCTCTGCCAGACCATCGCAAGTCCTGCTGTTGCATCATGGACATGCACTGACCTGATTCTTTTGGCCTGCTCTGAGGACTCTGGTCCTAGGTATTTGGCGAGTAGGTCGAGCTTCTCTCTGTCTGTCAGCTCTAAGTTTTGGGTGCTGCTTAGGAAGGATGACCTCCAGGCCCAGTAGTTTTCAGGACGATCGTCAAACTTCAAGAGACCAGTGCTCACCATCTCACGGCGCATCAGGTATTTTGACACGTCTGTAACCCTTGCTGTGTCAGGTGCGTTTGTTCTAGGTATAAACGCGGGACTACTGGCTGATAGTGACTGATGGGTTCGTTGAGGTATTTGACTAAGTCTATTTTGGTCAGATGGTTGCTCTCCTCTATTGTAGTCTAGATCTGGTTTTGCACGAGGAGAGGTTATATCGCCATCTACTTGGTTTCTTAGCGTGTTGGCGGTTTGGTATCTGAGCCCGTGATTGGTTGACTTATCACGTGGCGGTTCAGGTTCAGTCTTGTAGTGATGCGTAACATCAAAGCTGTCTGCTCCCAACTGGGTCCTTGATGGTTTCGGTGCATCACTAGGCTGTTTATCAGGGTACAGGGTTGCTAGTGATTGCACGTACTCACGGGTGCGTTGGAATGTACTGAGAGGTGTTATCAGGGTTTCCAGTACATCGCTCTCTACAAACTGAATATCTGCAGCTCTCGCGAGAACTTCGGCTTCAGCTATGGCTGCTGCAGTTATTTTCTGTTGCTGAAGTATGTGTAAAGAGGCTTGCACTCTGCCTTTCTCCTAAGCGTTTCTGCTTCTCTCCTTTTCATTTCAGCTTCCCCTTCGGCTTGTCTCTTTTTTATTTCAGCCTGACTCTTCTGCCGCTCTTCATCTAGGTAGCCTTGCTCTTTCATAAGCTCTGCTTCCTGTATGGCATAGGAGGCCATGGCGCATGCGGCCTCGGCCTTGGCTTGTGCCCTGGCGGCGATAGCGCTGACTGAAGACAAGTTTGTGACACTAGAATGTCTGGAACTTGTATGCTTACTCCTGGCTGCCCCAGCACTGACTGCCGATAGGTCTGTGACGTTTGAATGCCTGGAACTTGAACGCTTAGATCTGGCGGTTTCTGCTTTGGATGACGACAGATCCGATTTGTTATAAGTTCTCGGCGTGCTGCATTGTGACCTAGTTTCCAGCGTACTGTGCATATTTTCTTCCTGTTTGCACGAGATTTTAGGAAGGGTTAATTTAGTGATATCTTTCATATCTTTCATAAAGCTGAGTTAGTTTCACTTTGCTATGCCTTAGACTGGCTGTGCTGTGGGGATTTCACACACACACGTGCTGCTGTATTAACAGTTAAGAGTATCCTCTGTGTTGTGGGGCTTGCTGTAGATTTTTCACACAATGTGCTCTGAAGTAACCGTGTAAGTCTTTTTACTGTCCTGCCTTCTCTGCAGTTATGAAAGGGTTACAGAGGATTACAGGCAGTATAACCTTTGATGTCCACACAGTAAAGAGTCGATGATTGATAACCGATGATCTTTTACTGATAACATGTGATCATAATGAGAATGAATGCGCGTGAATAAATGTGCGGATGAATGTGCGAATAAATGTGGTAAAACTGAAATACAAACAGAATAAACAGACATGAGTACATATCTAACTACCTAGCTATATACATACCATTCCTCAGTATATAGGAGGGGTACTTACAGACTTTGGGGGTCTAATCAAGCCCATATATGAAGAGGGAACAGCATCCCACATGTACTTGCATTGTAGAATTTCTTCAGTCTGAAGAGATGAGGTCACTTCCTCCCAAGTTAGCAAACAGGAAGTCCTGGCCTTAAAGGGACAGACACTGCTGAATGCTAAAGAATGCCTTGTGTAATACAAGGCAGCACAGTGACAGATCGCTGATAGACAATATACTCCAGATATCTATCTGTAATGTAATGACTGGTCAGTTGTGTATAAACAGGTAGCGTGGTCTGAGTGGCAAGACATGAACCCCCAAAAGTGCAGCTCTACCCCCGCAAGAAGGGGATTGAGACTGTAGCAAGCTTTCTTCATGAAAGGGCCAGTGCTTCTCACCAGTAGAGCACGTTCATACTGGAAATGCTTAAATTCATTCTTACCCACATGTATTAATTTTTGCCAGCTCCCACTACCTCCAGGTGCAGGTGGTTGCGATGAGGACGCTTTGAACCCTACTGTATGCCAACCTGTTCCTGGGGATGGAAATGGGAACACTTCTATGGTGAACTGATGCCACCTGTTTTATTGCCCCATGTCCTTACATGGCAAAGATATATTGATGATATACAGTAGTCATGATTTGGATAGGTACCAATAAGGAGTTATTTTTGGCTCAACTCCAAAAGGAATGATTTCAATCCCAAATTTACAGTGAATTAGAGCAGACAGTCAGTAACATTTCTGGACATTTCTAAATTGATCCAGGATGATGTTCCACTTGCCTTGATCTCTTTAGAAAACCCACCTCCGCAATTACCTTTTTTACGTGCTACAAGTTTATACCCTTTCTCTTTGGTTGAAAGCATATCATACGGGCAATTTTTGCATCTTAAATGCAATTTTACCCAGGAAGAATATTTTAAAAGGCAAAAATGTATGTTGATGAGAGGTTATAGCAGGAAGAGTATGAATAAGTCTTTTCAGAGGGAATGCGGGCAGTCAAGGGAGTCCCATATCTATGGAAACAACTTACTCTCAAGAGCTCACACAACTTAGACAGATTTTGAATGATCACTGGCACTTACTGACCAGTGATCCTCTGATTATTAAGTTTGTAGGCCTGAGTCCCGAGATTACCTTTAGAAGGGCAAGATTACTCAAGGACCATGCCACACATTCAAAATGGATGAGAAATTACATATCCATGGTGAAGGGACTAGGGGCACCTTCAATTGTGGATTGTGCCCCTATTGCCATCGGTTAAAAACAGGAAGATCCATCACTTTACCAAATGAATCAAAATGGTTCCCTCCATTTCCAATTAATTACCAAACCATTAGAGTTGTTTACCTGATGATTTTTTGTAAAGAATTTTATATTGCTAAGACAAAGCGTCCCTTTTGGAAAAGGATAAATGATCAGCTAAAACTAAACATGAATGGGAAAATTGATACACTATTCAATCGCCATGTGGGACTATATCTCTGATATGACCCACAGGTTATCCATTTTTATGGACTCGAACATGTCCCAACTAAAATTAGAGGGGGGATATTGACACACAGGTATTAAGAATAGAAACATGTTTGATGAAAATAATTAAAGCCACCTCTCCACCTGGCTTAAATGAAGTCCTCCATTTTAAATATTTTCTAAAAACCTAGTTTCCTTTTTGTTAACTTTTATTGAAAAAAGTGGTGAAACAGATACAAAATCCAGCATACAATAGATACATCCAAAATAGTTTGTCAAAGGAATAGCGATAGACAATGCACATCTCTTTTTATCTAATGAGCCATATATATAGGATACAAAAGAAAAAAAATGAAAATACAAAAATAAAGTTAACAATAAGCTACTTTCAAAGCACATTAGGAAAATTAAATAAGTTTCAGTGCATACGGAGGTTCAAGATAGGTAGACGTACCAGAAGGTAATGTAGAATGAGGTAGGTCAGGTATCTAGAAAGCCTACTACAGAATAACCAGATAGTATCACTGAAGGTAGATGATAAAAAAACATGGACCCATTTTGCATCAAAACAAAGTTTTAAAGTGGTTGTAAAGGCTCAAGGTTTTCTTTTTACCTTCCTGCATTCTAACCAGCTAATTTGCAAGCAAAGTCAAAAAGCTCAGCCCAAATCAGGAATACCTTTTTACATGTCCAAAATGTATGCGAAAATGACCCAGCTTGAGAGCAACCACGGAATTGGTGAGGAGGGACTTGAGGATAAATAATAGAAAGTTTGAGCGGGGTTAGAAACCTAGTTTCCTGATGCTTTGGATTTAGTGGACAGTCTATAATGTACCCCAGATTGTTTTGACCATAAATAGAGTGAAATGAACGAGCGCAAATAAAGATGTATGCTTAAAAAAGTATGTAAAATGATATAAAGCCGCTAGCATGAAAGGTATACCTCAGCACCTCTGTAGTAAATATAAATCAAAACAATGCAGCGCTGAAATTAAAATTGTGAAAATACCCATATACAGTGCATATTCATCAAACTTGCCAGTTCATGGTATAAATATATAAGAAGTCCAAAAATCAAAAAGGCTCTAAATTGTAGAATTCACAAAGTAGTGGCAAACTCCTGGCTGTTCCGTGAGGCAATAGTACAATAATGCACTTACCAGAAGTACATACAAACTGAGCGTTGTATGTAAATATTCCACATGGACATCAGGATCTGGTCATCAGAATGGCGTCATCTAGGGCTGCAGCAGACTCCCAGGGATGGTGTCACTCACTCATGGGGGTCATCACAGGCTCACCACAAGGGTCCAACGCCGTCCAGATTCCATAGACTCCTCCACCTTGGGTGGCTCAGAATAAAACGAGCCTGTTGTTGTCGGAGTTTAGAATGACTTCATGGAGGTTTATGCTACGTGTGGAGTTTCTTCTCCGATGTATTAGGAAGAGGTTTGAGATGGCGATAAACACCATACAGGATGGGCGATCAGGTGACCGATCCTAGGGGGCAATCAGGTGACCAATGGTCACCTGACACGTAGCATAAACCTCCATGAAGTCATTCTAAACTCCGACAACAACAGGCTTGTTTTATTCTGAGCCACCCAAGGTGGAGGAGTCTATGGAATCTGGACGGCGTTGGACCCTTCTGGTGAGCCTGTGATGACCCCCATGAGTGAGTGACACCATCCCTGGGAGTCTGCTGCAGCCCTAGATGACGCCATTCTGATGACCAGATCCTGATGTCCATGTGGAATATTTACATACAACGCTCAGTTTGTATGTACTTCTGGTAAGTGCATTATTATACTATTGCCTCACGGAACAGCCAGGAGTTTGCCACTACTTTGTGAATTGTACAATTTAGAGCCTTTTTGATTATTGGACTTCTTATATATTTATACCATGAACTGACAAGTTTGATGAATATGCACTTTATATGGGTATTTTCACAATTTTAATTTCAGCGCTGCATTGTTTTGATTTATGTTTTGACCATAAGTTTGGCCTTTTCTAAGCATACATACAACAATTGTGTAATTTCTCAAGGCGATATACAGTATGTTGGTTGTTTTTTGTTGTTAATGTGTTACTATTATCGTTTGTATCATGTGACTATTAGATTGTAAGGGGTTTGCATGTACACTTGGTGCATGGCTTTTTTGATGTCAGTAAATTTTAGGATTTGGGAAATTTGGTATGGTTAATCACTCCTTTTTTTTATTCTACTTTATTTTTCGTTTAACTGTTTTTATTGAAATTTTTTCCACAATAAGTGGAGAACAAAAGTTACAAAGAGCATTACAACATAATAATTCTTCTGATGTAAGGAAACATACAGATAGCATAGTGACATAATGAATCAAGCTTGTCCATAGAAACAAAAGGAATGTTCCACTAATTATCAAAATATCGGCATTGCATATTCGGCATGAAGGAATCCCCAAATATACAGTATGTGCTATACTCAACACTATGATTAACCTGGTAGATACCAGGTTACCTACTACCATAGGGCAATAGCCCATCAGTGAGGTAGGTAGCGTTACACTGTAAGAGTGTAACACTTATAGCCTTCTGAACAAAAAGAAAAATAATTGTGTAGGCACAATATACGCCCTTAATTCCAGTCAAATCGGGCTACCATCCCCTTCAATGAAGAGACTCACACCTTAAGTTGTATAACTATGAATATTATCCCTGACTTTGTTCTAATACAACTATATTAGAGAAGAGAAGGCTAGGAGTACCTAGGAAGAATAAGTAAAGAAGAAAGAGAACAATAGGGAGAGAAAAGACATTCTTGCACACTCCTTCCTTAGGGCTGCTTAATCGGACAAAGTAGATTTTTAACCCACAGGTCCCACACCTGTTAAAAGAATTTCATTTTGTCATTTAAGATTGCTGACAAACGCTCGCTGATCATTATCCAGGAAAGTTTATGTTTGAGCTGGTCAAAAGGTATGATAGCTGACTTCCAATTCTTGGCAATAGTAATTTTTGCAGAGACAAATATAAAGGTCATAAGCCATCTTTGGTGTTTGGAGGCTTCCTCAACCTTGCATCCCAATAAGGCATGTTTCAGAGACTTGGTCAGGTTAACCTGTGTGAGGGTATGATAAAATTATAAACTCTAACCCAAAAGCGCCTCACTTTGGGACATTTCCACCATATGTGGTACGCTGTACCTTCTTGGCCACAGTCTTTAAAACATAAAGGAGACACATCCTGGGCATAGATGGCTGGTCTAGGGCTATCGAGTGCCATTCGTCCAGCTCAAAAGCTTTCTGGAAATCAGTTTCCAATTTCTGCATATAGCCTAATTTAACTGTAGCATTAGTTAAAATAGTATACATTTCTGAAATATGACAATGGATTTTTTCAAATCTGTGACATAAGTGTTCCATAGATAATATTAACACAGTATTGGATCTACGAGACAAAGTTTTTAGGAAATGTGTTATCTTGGCATATCTGTAATATTCAGATTCTGGCATGGATGTTTCTCTATTAACGTTTGTTTCGAAAGAAATCCCCTGTGATCACAGAGATCAGTTATACATAGAAGACCTTTATTAGACCACCATTCAAATGCACTGGGAGTGAGGCCCGAGGTAAACTCTTTATTGCAAAGTATAGGAAGGAAAGGGAAGGGCACAGAATCAGAGGCCTTTCCTTTGCCGGAAGCCATAAAATGTGAGACATATAAAAAGAGGTGTAGCGCTAAGAAATTCTAATCATATATAATAAAAAAATGTTTCAGCTTATAGAGCAATAAGTGACATAGTGCTTACTGAGAATCAGGTGACTTAGTGGTACCATATAATAGTGTCACTCACAAATAATATTATGCATATATACACATATGAAAAACAGGCAAGTGTATAAAGTGGCACCGGTAATAAAGTGCTAACAATGCAATAAAGTGACTAATTAGTGATATAGTATGTCACTATATAGTGACTGGCAATGTGTCAGGTGCCAAGAAATCAATGAATGATCCTTATATAGTCCAATATAAAGTGCACAGGAGATCGTGATGATCTTCAATATCTGGTGGTCTTATCCTGTATAGTGGTGATGTGTTCAAAATGGTAAAGACTGCACACTCACCAGATGCGCAATCAATATGCGCATTTAGAGGCTATCACTCTCAGTAACCTGGAGGTCCCTTTAAGGTGGAAAAGGTCTGGTCTGGTCCCTCACTGTTCAAAACTCCGCTTTCAGCACTGGCAACTGCTCCACGTGGGTCCCGGTGGCCATCTTTTGGAATCTGGTCAGTTATAGCTTTTTTATCCCCTTCTTACTCTGTTCATTGTTATTGTGTGGAATAAACTACCCATTTAAAAAAACAATATTACGTATTGAGGCGTATGTTATTTCAATGTATTTCATATTGTGTATTTTGTTTCCTAACAGAACATAACCATATTGTGTCCCTGAGGAAGTTACTCTATGAAATGTGTATGGTTCTGTCATCAGTTTATGGACCAAATAGGAACAATGACTGATTTGGTGTCAAATTATAAGTGTTGAGAATAAGCAGTTTAGATTTAATGTATTGTCATTCATTGAGGGGTTGATGTTTTGCACATGCGTGAGATATGTTTTAAACTGAAGTTAGAGTTTTGTATACCCTCTACATGCATTTTAAGTTCATTTTTATGGAATAAAATTATAATTTTTAAGTCGGTTGCAGTGTTTTTTCTTAGAGACCACCCACCTTTAAAATCCATCATTTCGATTATCCTGAGTTTTCCCGAGAAAGAGATATTTCAGTATTATTTAGGATGCAGTGGGGCATCTTGTTTTTTCCCCAAAATTATACTACCAATACATGTGTAACATGATAAACCCATTCTTCCACTTAATAAAGGTTCTGGTTGTCTTATTTACCTACAGGTTTAGCACACTATAATGTTTGAGGATGGTCATTTTTCATACCCCTCAAAACAGGGCTACATTAACCACTTGCAATCCCCTATACAGCAGCACATATAGAAGGAGAATAAAAGGTAGGACTGAGTGGCAATGAGGTGTGCTGCATGACTACTGCTGATCCTTCAAGTCAGTAACCTGGGGGTGGAGAGAGGCACCTCTTTATCCCTTCTACATCTAAATCTCTAACAGATAAAGAAGTGTCATCTCAGCAATAAATAGACAGAAATACAAATCCTTTGGCAGGTAAAACAAATCCCTTATATATTTTTTACTTGTGTATTAGGAATACCTGTGGTTACCATGAGTTCAGCTTTAGGTATAAGGATCACAGATCTAGCTCAGGAGACCTTTTGCAGATTCTCAGAAGTGTAACTGAAAATCAGTTAGATTTCTTAGATGTGGTAGTTACCTTAGTTTTCCTTTTTTCAGGCTAAGCACATTTTCTGCAAGGACAAAAACGTACCTGTTTACCTCTACAGGATTCCAGTGTCCTTGTAATGTCCTGTGAACTGAAACACTATCTCAAACGATGTTATCAGCTTTCCCAGCTATCTTCTGTGAGTAGCAAAGCCTCTCAAAACACCCCTGTCTCCAGACCGCAATAGAAAGTATGAGCTGAGTGATCAATCAGCAAACCTTGCCTTGTCACATTGGGACATACTGTATACCAAGTCAAAAACATAGGGACATATGCTGTGTTATACCAAATACTGCAAATATAATATAATATAATATAATATACATATTTATATTTGCAGAGTTTCTTTACAGGGGCTCTCAGGAACGCTAGGGGAACACAACAAACGTATAGGCTGACAGCTCAAGTTGCCAAATTCAAGTTTAGCTATTTTTCTGATTCACAGTTTGCTATGGTGCTAATTTAAAAAATAATAAAATGATTGCTCTATTCATTTATCATAAACCTAATTAAGGCTCAAACAGATGATATCAACACAGAAAATGGGGTATGAAGAGAGAAAACTTTTGGTTTATTCTGTACAGCAAGCACAGCCAACTCAAAAAGGATAGAGTGCCAAAATGAGGAGCCTGCAAGTGGCTGCATTTGTTATACTGAGGGCCCCACACACCTAAATATACAGTAATTTAGCGGCAATACTTGTGGGATTAATTTACCAGCTATGGAATACATTTTAAAAAACCTGTTAAGTATTGATTTATTGTGTTAAACTATTTGAGCTTGCACAATTTCATTCTGGCTAAAGGTACAAGATTACTTTTTCTAAACTACTCAACTGCAAAATATTGCAAGATAACATTACTTTGATGACATAGAGAACAATTCAGGACCTGATTTAATTTAAAATTTCAAACTGGCTCAGCAATACGAAAATGACCTAAAACACAATGTATTGTGAGCATGCCACTGGTGAATGAAGGTGGAGCAGTACACTTTGGTGTTGTGATTATGGCATAGAAATTACTTGGTACAAACTGGCACAGGGTTAGTTGAGTATCTTGTAGCCCTCTGCCCTCATAGACAAATGCTGTGGGTGCATCAGAACCTGCTGCTACATACAAGTCTGCCCAGAAATGTGAATGTTCCCAACTGAGTGCCTTCCCCCTAAGTTTGTTTGTAACTTTGGGCAGCTCCTTCAATACAAATTTTGTTTATTCCAACCGAATGTTTGTTTACCCCCATCACACCAAACTGCACCTACTCCCACTTGGCGGCAGTCCACAGGAAGCATCCCTTTTTGCAGCAGGTGCAGAATGATAAGCAGGATTGATCATGGCACTATTGGGATCTGCCCTGGCTCTAGTACCAAAGTTTAATGGCAGCAATATTCCCCTGGCCGAGTGGAAGGGAGGTGCCATGCACCCGTAGCAGGTTCCAGCCCGGCTGATCGTGGAGCTGGCTTTTAATGTCTTAGAGTATTACCCCTGCTGAGCGGTGATGGTGCTGCCGGAAGAGGAATGGGCTACATTAGGTCAGATTGTGTCACATCTGGAGGGCCTGTTCAGAGAAAAGGTACCAGTCCCAGAGCTGAAATGGAGGTTCCTTGTCCAGAAGCAACAGGAAGATGAAAGTCTCACTCATTTTGTAGCAGCACTCCAGAATCTCTGGAAGTGCCTTGAAAAGAGGGATGTGTGCGGTTGTGCAGATATCACCGCAACAGATTAAATTCTGAGGGATCACTTCATAATGGGCATGAAAGATGGTCCTAGTAGGAGAGCTCTGCAAGAGCAAATCAGGATTGAACCCACCATCTCTTTTCATGGTGGATGTGGTTGCACAAGATTAATAAGGATGAAGCAATGGTTGCAGTGACAAAGAAATATGACCCCGTGAGGGCCCTAGCCCCTTCACCCCTGTCAGCCCTACAAAAATCACTGATGGAATTAGCTCAAGATTTGGCCTACTTGAGTCAGAAGGTGTCTTCCTTTAAACAGGACTAGCCCCAATCCTACAAGGGTGGGAATCCGATATGAAGGGACCCCGAGGAGGTCTGGAAATGCTGGCAGTGCAGCCGCTATGGACATACACTCTATTGCCAAAAATATCGGGACACCCCTCCAAATCATTGGATTCAGGAGTTCCAATCACCTCCATGGCCACAGATGTATAAAATCAAGTACCTAGGCATGCAGACTGCTTCTACAAACATTTGTGAGGATCCAAATCGAGGACCAGGTGGTGGATTGGGTAGGGGAAGTAGTGACCAGTAGCTTGGTAACTCTGCAGTACCTATTATGCTGGCTAAAAGACTTGGACCTACCTTGTACGTTCTGAAGGAACTATCTTCAGAACATGCTGAAGGACTTGGACCTACTTCACTTGCTACTCAAGTTTGAATATTCCAGCCTGTATGCAGGGGGCTGTGGCCTGAAGGCAGTATGGCTCAAAGTGATCCAGGCCTACAAGACACAACAAGGGAATGCCAGGAAACAGCCTGAACAAGTGGGGGTGGTTTGAACTCCTCCCAAGCAAAAATTACTTCTGGCTCCCCTTCAAGACGTGGTCTGGTCGCTCCCAGTTGGGGCCCACAAAAATTACAGGGAGCCATTATGGTTGAATCCCATAAGACCTCTGTGGCACCAGGGGAGTGGCTAATCCAAAATTCCCAAAGGGAAAGTTTTGGTACAGCTCATCAATCTGGAGACAACCTCAATATCATTCTGCAGCCATGCCTCTATAGCAGGCCTCTATCTGGTCTTGTCACTGCATGTCTGAGTCCCAACTTGGGGTTAAAGTAGTCTGTTTTGCTTTACAGGTGGCCATGGCATCACTAGATGAGCCCCAATACAGACTATTACTGGAACAGCTGGATATACCCTTTCAAGACTTCTCTTTGCCACAGTAAAGACTACTTCATCATTTACTGGAAAAGCACTTACTAGTGTTTGCCACTGGTCCAGAAGACTATGAGTCAAGTTCCTTTCCACTCTGGACCTGTTGAATGGCTACTGGAAAGTCCCTGTTAGGGACCAAGATTGAGAAAGGACTGCCTTTTACACACCCTTTGGATTATTCCAATTGAATCATATGCCCTTCAGGCCTAGGCATTGCTCCAAGATCCTTCCAACGCTTAATGGAGTGATGGCTGGTAGACTTCAACTTCAAGACCGTGTTAATCTACCTGGACGATATTATCTTCTCCAAGACCTTTGAGATCATGTCAAGCACTTGGACTGGGTGTTAGTGAAAAACACTTAAGAACACCAAGGACATATATAAATATTTTTTACTTTTTGATATAAAACATATCAAGTAAAAGAATTTAAAAATAAAATTTCTTCATGAATTTAGGGCAAAATATATTCTGCTACATATTTTTGGTAAACAAATGCCAAAAAGTGTATATTGATTGGTTTGCGTGACAGTTATGGCATGTACAAACTATGGTATATACTGTATACTGGAATTTTTTTTAAAAACTAGTAATGACGGTTATCAGTCACTTATAGCGGGACTGTGATAGTATGGCAGGCAATTTGACATTAACTGACACTTTTGACACTTTGTGGGAACCAGTGACACTACAGTGATCAGTGCTAATAATATACACTGACACTCTACTAATGACACTCTCTGTGAGGGGTTAATATCTAGGGGCAATCAAAGGGTTAACTCTGTGCCTAACAGTGCTTGGTGCATTCTCTGTATGCTGTTTTTACAAATGGATGTGCCAGTTTTTATTCCGTGCTTTGCAGGGAAATAAAAATCGTTTCATTCCTGCTTTCAGGACAGAGCTCTGTGTTGTTTACAGTCACAGAGCTCTGTCCTGCCTTCCTCTTTGCCGGTCAGCTGGGACCAGGGGTGAACTGACCATTTGGAAACTCAGGCCCTGCCCGAGGGCCTGGGGTCAGTAGGGGGCCCCATGAGATGCCCCTGGTACATTTTTCATAGGCTTTTTTGAGTTTGGGCAAGGATACAGGGGCCCCATAATCCCCTAATGCCAGGGGGCCCCATGAGTTGTCAGTCCGCCCCTGGCTGGGACCCACTGATTGGCTTGAGCTGTGACTAATCACCCCCTACCCGGGAGACATGGATTACATGTTACATATGTGATCCAACACAGGAGAGCCGTTCTGCCACTGTACTGCTACGTGATGCAAGCATTTAAAGTAAGGTGAAGGGTAGGGAGAAGTTAGATTAAGGGTTATATTTACTGTATTATTATCTATTCACCCAGTGAAGGTACATTTACATTTGTTTTGTGCAGATTGAGCAAGAAAAAAAAAAGAATAAATTAAAATGAACTGTTTCTTGTGCTGGTTTAATGTTTTTCATTGATTTAATATAGAAAACATCTAATTTGGGCAGTAGATAGAGCTAAGTATCATTCAAAATTCCTATGAAATCTAATGGCCAAAGTGGTATTCTCCATTTAAAGTAAATAAAAAATATTTGATCAGCAGAGCATATAGCGCAATAATATTAATGTTTGCTCCATTTGCACAGAATGAATGTACAGTCACTTTGACTGAATTATTGCTATGCAACGTATTTATAAAGACACCACTTCAAGCTAAAAAAGCATAAGAGTGCTAATTTAGAGCTTGGGGGTTAGATTCAAGTGTTGGGATAAAGTTTGAGGCCTATTTCTACTTTTGTAGCCAAATTGGGATAACAGCTACTTTATAATTGTTACGTATTCTCATTCATATAGTATAACTTAAAAAAATACATGTGTTTGCCATTATTTCTGTACTGTGCTGGCAGATCTCGTTATGAGTTGTAATTTAGATTTGAACACTGTTTCTCCTTAGAAAGGGTTAAAGATGTAGAAATTTGCAATCTTAATTGTATGTCAATGAGAGGAAAGCATAGCATGTCCGAAGCCTGTCTATTTAGTCAAACTCACCCTGAACTCTGAAAACACATCTACGGCCTCATTCACATGGGTACATGGACCAATGCAGCATGATCGAGGCATTTGCTTTTGTGTCTGGCAGCATCTGCAGGTGTATGTAGGTAACCTATGTAAGTGGACAGACTCATCCACACAGCTGAGTTTAAGAGGCATGCCGGGGCATGTGCATGGCCCCTAATGCAGGCAGTGTGCATTCAGGCCTGCAGGCTTGTTTCTGCAACTCGGTTGTGTGAGTGAGTCTGTACAACTACTGTGTCCACATTCATTTACATAGGCTGCCTGCACAATGTTGTATGGATCTCTGAGGACTAAAAGATGAGAAATAAAAAAAAAAATATTTTTTTTTTATGTATGTTGCATGAATAAGAACACCTAACAAACATACAGTGCTAGTCCTAACAACCAATCACATACTTGCCACGCCACCAGGCACCAACATTCAGAAGAGGAGGGTGGCAAGGACGTAAATTTTGTCTTCCAGCTCCTGTAGCTGTCCTTTAGGAATGAGAAGGAATGGATCCTGAGGTAAGGGAGGTTTGGTGGATCCGGATGTAGGACAAGAGGAACTTTGGGGATCCAAATTAAAGAGAATTGGCTCTAGGAAACCCTGATGTAAGGTTACTCAGAAGAACGTGATGTAAAGAGGGACCCTGATGTATTGGGGGAACTCTGGGGACTCTGATTTAAAGAGAGGGATCTGGGTCTCTGGGTTCCTTGATGTAAGGGGAGGGTCTATGGGTGGGGGGGGGGACTCCGGAGACCATGATGTAAAGGGGGACTCTGATGTAGGGGGGAAACTCTTGGGACCCTGATGTAAGGGGTGGGGACTCTGGGGGACACTGATGTAAAGGGAGGGCTTATGGGGATTATGATGTAAGGTGGGGGAACTCTGGAGACCATGATGTAAAGGACTGACCCTGATTTAGGGAGGGGGCTCTGGGGACCCTTATATCAGGGGAGGGGCTGTGGGGACCCTGTTGTACATAAGGTGGGGGGACTCTGGAGACCACAATGCAAAGGGGAATCCTGATTTATTTGGGTGGGGGCTTTTGGGATCCTAATGTTGGGGGGACTCTGGGGACCCTGATTTAAGTAGGGGAAACTTTGGGGACTCTTATGTAAGGGGGAGCGTGGGGACCCTGATTTAAGGAGGGGGAACTCTAAGAACCCTGATACAAGGGGAGGGGCTTTGGGGACCCTAATGTAAGGGGGGGGACTTTAGGGATCCTAATGAAAGGGGGGATTCTGCTGTAAGGGGGGAACTTTAGGCACCATAATGAAAATGGGGACTTCTGATTTAAGGAGGGGGAACTCTGGGGACCCTAATTTAAGGAGTTGAGACTCTGGGGACCCTGATGTGATGGGGTGACTCTGGGGACCTGATGTGAGGAGGCAGGACTCTGGGGACCCTAATGAAAGGGGACTCTGATGTAAGGGGGAACTCTGGGGATCCTGATTTAAGGGGGGACCCTAATGAAAGTGGGGACTCTGGGGGGCCCTGATGTAAGGGGGGATTTGGGAACCCTAATCAAAGGGGGGCTCTGATGTAAGGAGGTGATTATGGGGACCCTGATCTATTCCCCATATCAATGTAAGGGGGAACCCCAGCTGTACGTGGTCGGACCAGTTGACAGATCACTCCACCTGTTGCCTAGCAGTCCTGCCCACCATACTTTAGTGTTTTCTTGGCAGTGCCTTCTGCAGTGCAATGAGCCTGAACTGAAGGATACATTAGTCTGCCTACAGCCCACCGCTCCCTTGGCCTCAGAGTCAACTGTCACAAACCGCTTACCACTCAGGCACAGTCACCACTTTTATATATAGGTAAGTGACTGTGACTTTTTATTTTATTCCTTTTCTTTAGCTGATGCCCCCCAGCCCTCTGACTTGGCACCACAAGTCTGTCCTCTGTGCCCTGGCCCAACATATCTCCCAGCCCTAGTGCAGGCATCACTATATGGTAGGTAGTGCATTGAGCACTCACAGCTTTTTATAACACATATTATGATTGAAAGATTCAAGAACCAGTACACTGCCACAATATCATGGTGCTCTTTGCACCTATTCAGTAATCAGGTGGAAAAAGCACCACATTGTGGCATGTAGTGTACTGTTTTTTCAATCTTTCAATTAGAATATATGTTATAAAAAGCTGTGAGGGCACTGCCTACCACAATATGGTGTCTTTTGCAATGCTTAGGTAAGGTTGCATTGTAAGTATGGCTTGGCTGTTATCAAATGTTAGGTTGCTTTCACACTGATGCTTTTTTCCTGCATTTTTACCTTGCTAAAAATGGAAGATAAAATGCAAGAAAAATATTTCCCTTTAAATCCTATGGGACTCGTCAGTACTGTGCTGTGGATGCAGTGTGTTTTGAAAAGTTCTGCTTGCTGCATCTTTAGTGTGCTTTTCAAAACCACACCAAAAACACAGCTCCCCTTTGAAAAGAACAGAAAATGCAGCAAAAATGCATCAAAAACACACAGCATTTGTATTTTTGTGCCTGTTTTGAGTCATGTGTCCATTTGGTACAGGTGCCAGCAACCAACAAATGCACTGGAAACCAGAAATGCATCAAAAACACATATATACGTTTTTATCACAGTAGTATAAAAGCAGCCTTTGTGTGCCACCAGAGCAGGTGCAAAGGGCACCATATTGCGGTAGGCAGTGCACTCACTGATGTTTCTAAATTTTTAAACTCTGAACGTGTGTCATAAGAATGGGTAGCGTTTGGTGGGTGCTATTACACAGCTCAGTTCCAAGCAGAACCCCTCCAGAAAGAAAAATGATCTACGGCCCTAACTCCCGTGAATGCATGTGGGAGTCACTGTTTACGGCACACAGCTCTAAAACAAAGACAAAGGTATGCCGTTCCCTCAGAGCGCATGCGCCGGTGCTACTACACAAGTAAATATCTTCTAAAAAGTGAACGTTTAGCAGACATTTACAGTACCTACAGGTAAGCCTTATTATAGGATGACCCGTAGGTACAAGTTCACAAACAGACGCTTATTCATAAGTCAACTTAATAAAAAAGGACTAGATGTGCAAAATGCATTGGAGTCATTGCTTAATGTCTGTACATAATTAGTGATGAGAAAGCCTGTTTGAGTTCAATTTGAGGGCAGATACATCCATAAACCTGCAAATTCAGACCTTAATTCAAACCCTATTAAAGTTAATGGGAGGAGAATTTTTAAAAACAATTTGCTTCATTTTCGAGGCTAATAGGCAAAAGGAACAAAGGGCATGGGGAGCTAAGTAAAAAACATTTAAAAAAATACCTTTTGGTAGGGGGCAGCTCTTTTAAAAAGGCAAAAAAGGTAACATAAAAAATGCACTTAAATTTGCCTGTAAAGTGATGCATTGTAGGATGTACTACAACAAAAGTTACAATTACAAAGGAAAAACATTTTCCTGATTTTATATTAAAGCTTAAAAGGCTATACTAAAATGAACAATTCAAACCTGCTTAGGACATGGTGCATTTGTAAGTTGTACACAAGCATAAGTGCCATTCACTAAGAAACATACCATTTTAATTATAGCCTGTTAAATGGCACCTCCAGTTCTGTTTGTAAATAAAGCAGTTGGATATTCCTCAGCACATCCATGCTAGACCCTTATCCTAGAGGGGGTCTGCTATGGGTTGTAAGGGGGGACTCCACAAAAAAAATTACATGGGCTTCTCCCTAGAAGTCCATACCAGACCCTTATCCTTGATGAGGGTTTGGTATGATTTTAAGAGGGAACCCATACTCAAAAACAGGAAAAAGAACATGACAGTTTGGTCAGCGTCATCACAGGGGTTCCTGGTTGATAATAGGGATGTGGGAGAGAGGTCCTTGTCCTTATCAACATGGGGACAAAGTGCTTTGCTAGAGGCTCACTGAGCAACGCTGAGAATGGAGACAGGAGCGCAAGGGCCAAAGTAGCATGGGTGCCAGGGATCCAGGTGTTTGGTAGTTGCCTGTGGAGTTGTTCAGAGGAATCAGTGTCCAGACTGTAGACAGGTCTCAGGGACAGTCCAAGAGGAACTGTAGCTGACAGTCTTTAAGCCCATGGTAATGTGATGCAGGGCAGGGCCCATGAAGCAGGTTTTGGGTGATGCAAGGCAAAAGCCATGAGGCAGGGGATACAGCAGTGTAGAGATTAACTACCAGTGGAAAGAAGAGCCGTTGTTCAGAAGCCATACATGGGTCAAGCACAGGTAAGCAGCCAGGAAGAGAGATGTGGTCTAGAGTCAAGCCAGTCATACATGGGTAAACAGCTGGAACATAGTCAATATTCAAGCCAACACAGAAGATCAGATAGAAGCCTGGTAAAACAACAAGCCAAGGTTGCAAACTGGAGTTCAGTAGAGGGTGGTAAGGAACAAGCCAAGTCAGATCATCCAGTGATGAGCAATCCCAAATCTTTCCAGTAATTAGGGCATTTGGTGCCAGCTCTGAGGTTGGATGTGCATGTCCACGCACAGGTACGTGCACATGTCCACATAATGTGCTCATACACGTTGATGTGCAAACATGTGTGCCCATACAGGGTACTGCCAGGGTTTCCCAACCTGCATGCTGGCGCATGCGCACCCCTGTTCTGATTAAAGTCCTGACAATGGGAAAACATTCAAAATAGTTCACCTGGCCCGCAAATGGTAAACTGACAGGGTTTGGTGAGAATCCTGCACTGCCGTGAACTCAAACACCATTCCTAAATGATGTGCTTTCTGCTTGTTGAATAAAATACCTACCAATTATGCCAAATATTATTGTAGACTTGATGAATTTGCTATAATGGAACTAGCAAGGTTCAGGATCTACAGTGTGAAGTCACAGGAAGATTAGTAGCTGGGCATCCTTTGCATCTTCAGAAATCTTTACACATGTTCTGTTGTTAGGGGTGGTTAAGTATTAAGAGTTAATTTGTGGGGGGTAAGAGCAGGGTATTGAGATTTTTTTTTGAGTGAGGTACTGTATGTATTTTGGGGGTGAGGCTGCACAACTTTTTTCATTCTTCATTCATGCTGTAAGATGTGCTACAGAGAAAATGACATGCACAAAAAATATATACAGGTTAAATTGCCAGCAAATAAAATTTAATTGATAGCTTTTTGTAAAAATATGCACCCAGACCCAAAGGCCCTCCAAAATACATAGGAGGCCATTACAAAAAACAGCTGTTAGAAACAGCCAGAAATTTGCTGGCAATTTAAAACTTTTTTCCTTTTGTAAATGTCTATGCTGCTACAGCACTTTCAGCACATCACACAGATGCATCCCTTCACAGGCTTAGGACACCACCTAGGCATGTTATTTAAAAGAACTGGACATTTTGAATGCAATAAAAAATCACTGCTAGAGGCATGACCAAGTGCATGGAGCTATGAAACATGTTTCCCGCTCTGATTGGGTTTACACTTGGCTCCCAGAAATTACCAGCATCCGAACCAGTCTTGACATGGGTAAACATCAAGGAAGGGAAGACAAGCAACATAGTGTGCAAACCTTGAGTGAAATCAAACACTTCTTCACCTGCTCTTCTATAGCTTCCAGAGGAGTCTCCCAAGATGGTGCTGGCTCACCTCTCTTCAGCACGAAATGAGATCTGTGAAGCCACTCAGCTCACACCACCACTTTCCTTCACCCCAGGGCTTTGACAGGATATCCAACCAGTCTTGCAGTCTCTTATTTATCAAAAAGATGACCTAGAGAACAGAAATCATTGCAATAATATTAGAATCTGTTGAGATAGGCCTTCACAGGGTCCAAAAATAGAATGTGACCTGATGCACCAAGTGATGTGCCTCCATCCCTTAATATATCCATACAACCAATGTATTTGTCCTGGGACTTTAAATGAGGCACAACACACATGACCAATGAATAACTAGTTTCCAACATTAATTTTTAGAAATGAATAAACTTCTCATTGCTTACAAAAAGAGGATAAAATGGTAACAAGCTGATTTATAATAAATCCATATTAATGCATTTCATACATAATTGGATATACAAATTGACCATATGCAATCCAGACGTCGATACATAATTACATTAAAATTGCATCCAAAAACTCGACGCGTTTCGTGACTCTTAGTTCACTTCTTCAGGGATAGATGCATGTATAATATAACTCAGCTAAAAATACATATGACAGGGGAGTCTCACCTGGGAGCTGCCTGGGAGAACCCAATGGGACAAGCCAGAAGCAGATTCAAAGTGGGTTGGCAATCATGATAGCACCCAAAGTAATTACATGAATCAAGAGCTGTACGTCAAAGTGTTGCCTCTCAGTATCCTCATGGAGCCTATTCATAGGGTCCTGGATATGTGAAATACTGATCCCACCTACCCTTGTGACATTATCTGCAGGATCCATTTTTACAAGGTAAAAGAGGACACTACGTGAGTTGCAAGAACACAGGACACTTAATGAGACACCGGTCATGTTGTTGCCTGCTCTCTCTTCAAACCCTGGAGACTCTCACGAAACCCCTGCAGGTCAAGAAGATCAAATATAGATGGGGTTTTTCCTTCCATCTTAGGTCCTTCAATGAAGTCAGCCATCTTCTGTAACATGGGAGACTTTATGGATGTTTTACGCACCTCTGAACTGCCTCACAGTTCTCTAACTAGCCTCTTTTAAACCCACCACACCTGGCCTACCCATTGCCCCTGGATGGCAACAGCAATCAAGGAAGAAAAAGGTCTCACCACCCACAAATTAAGCATAAAGCAAATGACTGATGGACTCCTTAGGTTTTGGCACCCAGCTGATGACTTTTCTTACAGTCTGGTTTTCCTACCCGATTACACCGTTTTGTAATTATTACAGTTCCCACAAAAGTTTGGATTAGAGTCTGGATTAGAGTCTGATATATAAAGAAAAAACAGGTGGCACACACACCTAGTGCATTATCCAAGGTTTATTGAAAGGAGTGAAAGATAAAAACATACCCACAGACGAAGCTTATATCTAAAAAGCATTGCAAAATGACAATGGCCACAACGGCAGGCAAGGTGTTCCTACTGTCAGTTGGGTCAAATGGCTTATGCGTTTCGGGGACGAATCCCTTTCCTCAGAGCTAATGACCAGCTTCTGATGCAGATGTGTAATGCATGGATAATGGGAGACTTGCTGGTGATGATCATGCATTTAACCCAGAGGTGTTAGATTCTAGTATTGACTCGCCCCTTCCATGTCCCTTCCATCCCTTCCATGCAAGCCCTTGCAGCTCCTCCATTCTCTGACTTGCACCGCGTCAAGCGGCTGTCTGAGCCTGGTACTCTGCATCTGGTGAGTGTGGAAAGGATGGAGATATGTGGAATACCATCACAAGGATAAAAATATAAAATTTTCCTTGGAGAGCATCCTTAGGGGTGTGGTGATACCCACAAGCCTGTGTGAACTTTCTTTGAATAGAAGGTCATTTACAGCTGGTAAACTTGCATTTTTACTATTTAGGTGGCGGTCTTCACTTCACTGCTTTTCTGATCCCAATGGTGATGGATTTTCACCCATGTTCATCAGCACTTGGATACAGTGAATCTCAAATACAGCATGTGGACTTTACCTCATTTTTGACAATTTTTAGTTTTTATATGTGTTTACCATGCGCTTTCAGAAACAAAAGATTATGCACTAAGAACAAGCTTTGTTATAAATGAAGTTATAGTGTGGCTTGATACAATATAATTAAGCATTTCAATTTGAGCACAGTGGAGAGGTGGAAGATTTCAAGATGGAGAAGTGTGCACAAGTGGTTCCCACCACTATTGCACAAGTTTCTTTTACGTTTTGGACTTTTTTTGTGACTTTCTTTGCACTAGATAAACATATTAAAATAGTTTGGGGATTTAAAGGCAAGTGCACTTTACATATTATCTCTGAAAAATTGTCTTTTGGATTTATAGGTACTGTATATGCATTTTATGTATGTAAGGGTTCACACCATTTTTGCACATGACTGCTTTTTGCACTGTTTTGAATTCTGGCATATATGTATTTGTTTTTTTCATGTTTGGTGCTATATCGTTTAACGCTGGATTTATTTAGTTATGAATATGTTTTTGGCATTTTCACATTAAGTGGGATTTAGTGCTGCCTTGATCTGGATTTATGTATTTGTTCCTTGTACCGAAACATTAGGCTAGAAGCTTTGTCCTTATGTATTAGAGTATTATGTATTAGTGTGTTTTTTCTTATTTATTAACTACTAATCAAAAGATCCTGTACTGTGTGTCTCTGGGCCATAGGAGATACAGTTACGTTGCTTATAAAGGGCACAGTGACAGTCTGTGTAAAGTTCACCCTCTGACCACTTCATAATCACCTTTTCAGGACCCCATCACTGCGTTTGTTTCTTTGGTCCCTCCATTGCTAAATTGGAATCAAACAGTGTAGCGCTATATAAACATGAATTACAAAAATTTTAGTGTCCAACTGCTAAAAAAACGTATGTAACAAACCCTCAAAGTATGCAGTGCAATAACACAATTGAAGGGATGTCCTCAAAAAAACTATTCAAACCTTCAATAAAATAGTAAATAAATGAATAAACAATGCACATTTATATATACCCTTTGCAGCTATAAAAGCTTCAACTCTTTTGGGAAGGCTGTCCACAAGGTTTAGGAGTGTGTCTATGGGAATGTTTGACTATTCTACCAGAAACACATTTATGAGCTCAGGCACTGATGTCAGACAGGGAGGCCTAGCTTGCAGTTTGGAGGTCTTTAGCTATTTACTCTGCAGACGGTTGGCGACTTCTGCGCACCGTGCACTTCAGCATGAGCTGACCCCGCCCTTTAATTTTTCATGGCCTATCACTTTGTGGCTGAGTTGCTGTTGTTCCCAGTTGCTTCCACTTTGTTATATTACCGCAAACAGTCGATCATGGAATATTTAGTAGCAAGGAAATTTCATGGATGGACTTATTGCACAGGTGGCAACCTAACACGGTACCACGCTTGAATTCACTAAGCTCTTTAGAGTGCCCCATTCTTGCCTAGGTGTTTGATTTTATACACCTGTGGCCATGGAGATGATTGGAACACCTGAATCCAATGATTTGGAGGGGTGTCCTAATACCTTCAGAAATATACTGTAGTGTATATATATATATATATATATATACATATATATATATATATATACACACAGTTGTGTTCAAAATAATAGTAGTCAGACATCACTAACCTGATCAATCACTGTTTTTGGTAGAATTGATATTTCTATATGGCAAATAATTTACTAGCAGGTGTAGTAGAGTAATAGAAATCCAACAGTCATGACATGCATGCTGCTGATTCTGTGTAACTGAATCACTCACTAATTGAAAGGGGCATGTTCAAAATAATAGCAGTGTGGAGTTCTATTATGGCAAGGACTCAGCCAACAATCAGCTCCAGGAAGATGAAAGAAGGTGTAAAGTTACCGGTGAGTACTGTTACAATTAGAAGACGCCTATGTGAAGCCAAGCTATCTGCAAGAAGCCCCCGCAAAGTCCCACTGTTGAAAAAAAGACATGTGCTGAAGAGGTTACAATTTGCCAAAGAGCACATTGACTGGCCTAAAAGAGAAATGGCGCAACATTTTGTGGACTGATGAAAGTAAGATTGTTCTTTTTGGGTCTAGTGGCCGGAGACAGTTTGTCAGACGACCCCCAAAAACTGAATTCAAGCCACAGTACACTGTGAAGACAGTGAGGCATGGTTGCCAAGCATCATGATATGGGGATGTTTCTCATACTACGGTGTTGGGCCTATTTATCGCATACCAGGGATCATGGATCAGTTTGAATACATCAGAATACTTGAAGAGGTCATGCTGCCTTATGCTGAAGAGGAAATGCCCTTGAAATAGGTGTTCCAACAAGACAATGACCCCAAACACACCAGTAAACGTGCAACATCTTGGTTCCAGACCAACAAGATTGACGTTATGGAGTGGCCAGCCCAATCCCCGGATCTTAATTCAATAGAAAACTTGTGGTGTGACATCAAAAATGCCGTTTCTGAGGCAAAACCAAGAAATAGAGAAGAACTGTGGAATGTCGTCCAATCATCCTGGGCTGGAATACCTGTTCACAGGTGCCAGAAGTTGGTTGACTTCATGCAACACAGATGTACAGCAGTTCTCAGAAACAACTAAATATTCATTAAGTGATTCAAAGGAAAGCAAAATCTTCAAACATTTTTCAGTTTATATAGTGAATGTTTGAGTTTGTAAAGAAGAATACAAACACTGCTATTTTTTTTAACAGTCTAATATTCACTTTTCTTCACTTTTTTTAGAGGAACAACACAAACTTGATATATTTTTCTTCATGTTTTGATTTGGAATAGAATGTGTAGTGTTCTCAATGCATTTGTGTGTATAAAAATAAAAGCTATTAGAAGGATTTTGAACGTTATTCACTTTTTTCAGCACACTGCTATTATTTTGAACACAACTGTATATATATATATATATATATATACACAGTATGAGTGAATGTTCAGTCACATATATATGCATGGAGTCCGCAGAGTCTGGACACACAGCATTCACGCATGTGCGACTGACCACTGCCATGTTTGTTTTTTGGTGGATGGGCTTTTTTTATGTGATAGAAGCCATGTATATTCTCCTACACTTGTGAGTGCATTGGCTTAATACAATTTGGGTCCTTCCTTACAGTATTGTATGATGTTTGAACGTTACCCTCATATGGGCATTGGTGTTTTCCAGAGCAGAGGCTTGGGAGACTGACTGCTCTAGGGATATCTCACCTTATTAGAAGATCTGGATGTAAGCTGTGGGGAGGTATATCCTCCTGGAGAGATACAAGTGCTTTTGACCACTATAATCTAGTGGTAATTTCACTGTGGTAAGCCCCTGTCTGTTTCACTTGGGTGGTGTTATATGCTTGCCATCTGGGATCTGCAGGTTTTCTATTTTCCACTCTAGTTGATCTTCGGGGAGGGTTTTTTTTATCATCTCTTTGGACTCTCTTATCACCAGATAAGTGTCTGGGATTTGTGTGCTCTCCATGTATACATATGAATGAGTGCTATTTATTTATTAATTTATATATTGTGAGGGATTAGCCCAGTAACGGGTTGTGCTTGACCCCGTGGATGAGTCAGAGCACAGTGAAAGAGGCTCAGCACGACAGCAGGATCTTGGTGAATAAAGTTTATTTACAAGTCTGGTGATCACATGGTGCATGTATTCAAAAACAGCAAAACAAATACAAACAGAAAATAAAGCCTTGTCACACTGGGCATCTAACTGCACACACAGGTTCCTATCTCCCTATCTGGATACAGCCTACCGCTGCACAGACACCGGGGGTTCACACTGAGCATCTCCCAGACCAAAATCACACAGATTTACTCTCACTGCAGTATTTTTTTGTTGCTCCCCAGTTTGTCCTGCACAGCAAACTGGTTCCAGGTTGGAGCATTCTCTCTAAGCAGCCTGGGAGTTTTATAGAGCTCAGAGCCCTTAACAGCTACAGCTGACCTCAATAATTCATCAGTAAGCCAAACAGGCTCACTACACAGCACAAAAGGAGAAACAGTCAGTGTACAGCAAGAACCTGGGACAAATATACCTCCCATCCTGGACACATCCCTTAGTTCTTCCTGACCTCCTGTTACAATATATATATATATATATACACACACATATGTTTATATATACATTAAGTTTATTTAGCGTTTGGTCACTATAAGAATTTTGTAATTAAGTTTGATGGAGTGTTACGCTGTTTGGTTCCAATTTTTGTGAACTTTGTATTTCAGTATTGTGTTATCTGCTGTTTATCCTGGCCCTAGCGCACATTTTTTTCTTTCTCTCTGGTCCCATTGCTAAATGTCTAGTGCTTTCAGGTACAAGGGAACATGTGACTCCACCTATAATGCAGTGCATTGGGAAGAGCAGGCAATTACTGTCATGTAACAGAGAGGGTGACATCACTGCTCCTTCTGATCTCCTACACTAGTTGACACCAAGTTGTTTAGTAGTGGCTTTCATAGAAAAGGGAACAATTGTTGGTTATGTGTTATAGAAGACACTGGTAGTGATAGCAGAATTCAGGCTTTACTTGTGTGGCTTAAGTTACAAACATACAGAGCACGTTTCACAGCAGACATGTTACAGACACATTACTTCCTGAAGAGATGATAGAGAAAAAGAAAGTATCAGCAAGTTTTATACATACACAACTAGTAACCTTTAGCGTACAGTGCCATCTACTGGTCAAGTGATATTACCACAGAATACTGTATATAGTACATTATAGTACATGCTGTTGCATTCCCAACACCCCTTCTCAACGGCATGTGCATAATTATATGACATTTAGTCTCTTTTGTAGAAAACAATAACGTTCCCTTGGCAAAGGTTTGGTGAGTGCATCTGCAATCATCTCCTCTGATGGGCAGTACTGGATGTCGATAACCCCTTGTTCTTGCATGTCTCTGAGCAGATGATATCTTACATCAATGTGCTTGGTTCTTGGGTTAATCTTCTCAGAGTGTGTAAGCTTTATGCATCCCTGATTGTCTTCAAAGATGGGTGTGGGTTGTGACATATTCAGTCCCATGTCTAGTAGAAGTTGACGAATCCAAATGGCTTCTTGAAATGCATGTGCTGCTGCTATGTATTCCGCTTCAGTTGAAGAGAGTGCAACAGTCACTTGTTTCCTTCTGCATCATATTTTACTTTAAAACTCCATTTGCTTCCGATGGTTTTGCGACCGGGAGGGAGTTCTGTTAGTGACCAAGTTTTATTTTCTTGAAGTGATTTTATTTCTTCTTCAGCTGCTTTTCTCCACTGATCGGCTTCCCTTCTCGGCAAAGTTTCTATGTCTTCCCAGGATGTTGGCTCCTGTGTTTGATGTGTTTTAGCAGCGTATGATAACCTGCGGGGTGGTATTCCTTTTGTCATTCGAGAGGATCTTCTGATTTCTTGTTGTTCAGTGGGTTCTATTGGATCGTTGATTGTAAGTTCCACTTCTTGTTCTGGCTCTTGTCCTGCTTCGCATGGATCAGTGTCTCTTGACGATTTAGCGCGTAAATCCTCTCCACATTTTTCAAGAATTGTACTATCTGGTGCTTCACTTTCATCAAAATAAACACTGCGGCTTACTGTGACCTTGTTGGTCTTTGGACAAAGAATTCTATATCCCTTACTCTGCTCACTGTAGCCGACCAGAATGCCTTCTATGGCTTTGTTCTCCAACTTGGAGCGTTTCTGACTTGGAATGTGGGCATATGCTTTACAGCCAAATACTCTGATGTGTCCTACGTTAGGTTTTGATCCATTCCACATTTCATATGGTGTACTCTCAATAGATTTTGATGGGAGCCTGTTTTGTAGGTATGTTGCAGTTATTATTGCTTCTCCCCAGTATTTGTTAGGTAAGCCAGCGTCCGTAATCATACATCTGGTCATTTCTACAAGAGTGTGATTCTTTCTTTCCGCTACACCGTTTTGCTCAGGAGTGTATGGTACGGTTGTTTGGTGTATAATACCTTGTTTCTTTAGGTATGATTCCATCTCTTTATTCATATATTCCCCTCCATTGTCAGTGCGTATTATTCCAGGTTTCCTTTGAAACTTGTTGCTTGTCATTAGAGATGAGCGAAGTATTCAAAAATTCGATTCGACTGATTCGGCGAATTCGTGGAAAAATTTCGATTCGAGTCGAATATATTCGCTGCGAATTTAACTTATAAAAGGGTGTTTCTAGGCTTCAGAGAGCCTTTATATTAGTGCAGAACACTGTACCTTTAATTTAAATGCCCTTGGAGTCTGCTGGGGAAGAGAAATAATACTGACAGTCAGTATGACATGCAGATGAGTGCCGTCGATCTTAGAATCACCGCACACTTCACTCATTTGGGCAGTCACGGGGCCAAAACCAGAGTGTGGAGCCACAGTGTGGCGGTGGAGGCAGCAGCAATGGGAGGCCATACAGCACCCTATGACAAAAATGGAAACCACCAGCAGTGTGAGGAGACCTGAAAGTGGCACATGGCAGAGTGTGGCGATGGAGACAGCAGCAATGGGAGGCCGTACAGGGACCCATGACACACTCTGGACCTGGCAGCAGCATGAGGAGGCGGTACAGGGGCCCATGACAGATTACGGGCCTGGCAGCAGCATGAGGAGTTGGTACGGAGGCCCATGGCAGATTACGGGCCTGGCAGCAGCAATGGGAGGCCGTACAGGGACCCATGACACACTCTGGACCTGGCAGCAGCATGAGGAGGCGGTACAGGGGCCCATGACAGATTACGGGCCTGGCAGCAGCATGAGGAGTCGGTACGGGGGCCCATGACACACTCTGGACCTGGCAGCAGCATGAGGAGGCGGTACAGGGGCGCATGACAGATTACGAGCCTGGCAGCAGCAACTTGGACAGGAGGACGTTCAGCTTCTGCACTGTCGGGTGCGTGCTCGCAAACTGTTGTCTCTTGGAAACTGATTCCAAGAAAGACTGCTGACGGAATCCGTGAAGAGGAGTAGCAGGAGAAGGAGCATCTGAACGAGCGGAATATGCCAACAAGCGACAACAGGGGCCCATGGCAGATTACGGGCCTGGCAGCAGCAATGGGAGGCCCGTAATCTGCCAGCACCCTATGACAAAATATAACATACCAGCAGTGTGAGGAGACCTGAAAGTGGCACATGGCAGAGTGTGGCGATGGAGACAGCAGCAATGGGAGGCGGTTCAGGGACCCATGAGACACTGTGGACCTGGCAGCAGCATGAGGAGGCGGTACAGGGGCCCATGGCAGATTAGGGGCCTGGCAGCAGCAATGGGAGGCCCGTAATCTGCCAGCACCCTATGACAAAATGGAACCCTGGGCTGGGGCAGGCAGAACCGCCGTATCTTTATCACGGTTTTCCCAGGCCACCGAATGGCAACGCTGCATATGCTGACGCAACGCTGTAGTCCCAACATGGGCCCCCTGGCCACGCTTGTCTTTCTGGCCACATAGTCGACATACGGCTACGTTTACTTCCTCGGGCGGCTTGACGAAAAATTGCCACACCGCCGAGTAGGAAACTTTGCCCCCGCTACTCCTCACTGGCTGACTGCTACTTCCTCCATGCACACCGACACCACTACTGACCGTGGTGGTAGGCTGCAGTGGAGCTGGTGCTCTACTCCGTGGCCGTTTGCCTCCACTGACACTGCTGCGACCCTGCTGCCTCCTGGCAGCAGCAATGGGAGGCCGTACAGGGACCCATGACACACTCTGGACTTGGCAGCAGCATGAGGAGGCGGTACAGGGGCCCATGGCAGATTAGGGGCCTGGCAGCAGCTATGGGAGGTCCGTAATCTGCCAGCACCCTATGTCAAAAAATTGAACACACCAGCAGTGTGAGGAGACCTGAAAGTGGCACATGGCATGAGACACTGTGGACCTGGCAGCAGCATGAGGAGGCGGTACAGGGGCCCATGGCAGATTAGGGGCCTGGCAGCAGCTATGGGAGGCCCGTAATCTGCCAGCACCCTATGACAAAAAATGGAACACACCAGCAGTGTGAGGAGACCTGAAAGTGGCACATGGCAGAGTGTGGCGATGGAGACAGCAGCAATGGGACGCCGTACAGGGACCCATGAGAGACTTTGGACTTGGCAGCAGCATGAAGAGGCGGTACAGGGGCCCATGGCAGATTAGGGGCCTGGCAGCAGCTATGGGAGGTCCGTAATCTGCCAGCACCCTATGTCAAAAAACTGAACACACCAGCAGTGTGAGGAGACCTGAAAGTGGCACATGGCATGAGACACTGTGGACCTGGCAGCAGCATGAGGAGGCGGTACAGGGGCCCATGGCAGATTAGGGGCCTGGCAGCAGCTATGGGAGGCCCGTAATCTGCCAGCACCCTATGTCAAAAAATTTAACACACCAGCAGTGTGTGAGGAGACCTGAAAGTGGCACATGGCAGAGTGTGGCGATGGAGACAGCAGCAATGGGACGCCGTACAGGGACCCATGAGAGACTCTGGACTTGGCAGCAGCATGAGGAGGCGGTACAGGGGCCCATGGCAGATTAGGGGCCTGGCAGCAGCTATGGGAGGCCGTAATCTGCCAGCACCCTATGACAAAAAAATGAACACACCAGCAGTGTGAGGAGACCTGAAAGTGGCACATGGCAGAGTGTGGCGATGGAGACAGCAGCAATGGGATGCCGTACAGGGACCCATGAGAGACTCTGGACTTGGCAGCAGCATGAGCAGGCGGTACAGGTGCCCATGGCAGATTAGGGGCCTGGCAGCAGCTATGGGAGGTCCGTAATCTGCCAGCACCCTATGACAAAAAATTGAACACACCAGCAGTGTGTGAGGAGACCTGAAAGTGGCACATGGCAGAGTGTGGCGATGGAGACAGCAGCAATGGGAGGCCGCACAGGGACCCATGAGAGACTCTGGACCTAACAGCAGCATGAGGAGGCGGTATAGGGGCCCATGGCAGATTATGGTCCTGGCAGCAGCTATGGGAGGCTCGTAATCTGCCAGCACCCTATGACAAAAAATTGAACACGCCAGCAGTGTGTGAGGAGACCTGAAAGTGGCACATGGCAGTGTGGCGATGGAGACAGCAGCAATGGGAGGCCGTACAGGGACCCATGAGAGACTCTGGACTTGGCAGCAGCATGAGGAGGCGGTACAGGGGCCCATGGCAGATTAGGGGCCTGGCAGCAGCTATGGGAGGTCCGTAATCTGCCAGCACCCTATGTCAAAAAATTGAACACACCAGCAGTGTGAGGAGACCTGAAAGTGGCACATGGCATGAGACACTGTGGACCTGGCAGCAGCATGAGGAGGCGGTACAGGGGCCCATGGCAGATTAGGGGCCTGGCAGCAGCTATGGGAGGCCCGTAATCTGCCAGCACCCTATGACAAAAAATGGAACACACCAGCAGTGTGAGGAGACCTGAAAGTGGCACATGGCAGAGTGTGGCGATGGAGACAGCAGCAATGGGACGCCGTACAGAGACCCATGAGAGACTCTGGACTTGGCAGCAGCATGAGGAGGCGGTACAGGGGCCCATGGCAGATTAGGGGCCTGGCAGCAGCTATGGGAGGCCCGTAATCTGCCAGCACCCTATGACAAAAAATGAAACACACCAGCAGTGTGAGGAGACCTGAAAGTGGCACATGGCAGAGTGTGGCGATGGAGACAGCAGCAATGGGAGGCCGTACAGGTACCCATGAGAGACTCTGGACCTGGCAACAGCATCAGGAGGCGGAATAGGGGACCATGGCAGATTATGGTCCTGGCAGCAGCTATGGGAGGCCCGTAATCTGCCAGCACCCTATGACAAAAAATTGAACACGCCAGCAGTGTGTGAGGAGACCTGAAAGTGGCACATGGCAGTGTGGCGATGGAGACAGCAGCAATGGGAGGCCGTACAGGGACCCATGAGAGACTCTGGACTTGGCAGCAGCATGAGGAGGCGGTACAGGGGCCCATGGCAGATTAGGGGCCTGGCAGCAGCTATGGGAGGTCCGTAATCTGCCAGCACCCTATGTCAAAAAATTGAACACACCAGCAGTGTGAGGAGACCTGAAAGTGGCACATGGCATGAGACACTGTGGACTGGCAGCAGCATGAGGAGGCGGTACAGGGGCCCATGGCAGATTAGGGGCCTGGCAGCAGCTATGGGAGGCCCGTAATCTGCCAGCACCCTATGACAAAAAATGGAACACACCAGCAGTGTGAGGAGACCTGAAAGTGGCACATGGCAGAGTGTGGCGATGGAGACAGCAGCAATGGGACGCCGTACAGAGACCCATGAGAGACTCTGGACTTGGCAGCAGCATGAGGAGGCGGTACAGGGGCCCATGGCAGATTAGGGGCCTGGCAGCAGCTATGGGAGGCCCGTAATCTGCCAGCACCCTATGACAAAAAATTGAACACACCAGCAGTGTGAGGAGACCTGAAAGTGGCACATGGCAGAGTGTGGCGATGGAGACAGCAGCAATGGGAGGCCGTACAGGTACCCATGAGAGACTCTGGACCTGGCAACAGCATGAGGAGGCGGAATAGGGGACCATGGCAGATTATGGTCCTGGCAGCAGCTATGGGAGGCCCGTAATCTGCCAGCACCCTATGACAAAAAATTGAACAAGCCAGCAGTGTGTGAGGAGACCTGAAAGTGGCACATGGCAGTGTGGCGATGGAGACAGCAGCAATGGGAGGCCGTACAGGGACCCATGAGAGACTCTGGACTTGGCAGCAGCATGAGGAGGCGGTACAGGGGCCCATGGCAGATTAGGGGCCTGGCAGCAGCTATGGGAGGTCCGTAATCTGCCAGCACCCTATGTCAAAAAATTGAACACACCAGCAGTGTGAGGAGACCTGAAAGTGGCACATGGCATGAGACACTGTGGACCTGGCAGCAGCATGAGGAGGCGGTACAGGGGCCCATGGCAGATTAGGGGCCTGGCAGCAGCTATGGGAGGCCTGTAATCTGCCAGCACCTTATGACAAAAAATGGAACACACCAGCAGTGTGAGGAGACCTGAAAGTGGCACATGGCAGAGTGTGGCGATGGAGACAGCAGCAATGGGACGCCGTACAGGGACCCATGAGAGACTCTGGACTTGGCAGCAGCATGAGGAGGCGGTACAGGGGCCCATGGCAGATTAGGGGCCTGGCAGCAGCTATGGGAGGCCCGTAATCTGCCAGCACCCTATGACAAAAAATTGAACACACCAGCAGTGTGAGGAGACCTGAAAGTGGCACATGGCAGAGTGTGGCGATGGAGACAGCAGCAATGGGAGGCCGTACAGGTACCCATGAGAGACTCTGGACCTGGCAACAGCATGAGGAGGCGGAATAGGGGACCATGGCAGATTATGGTCCTGGCAGCAGCTATGGGAGGCCCGTAATCTGCCAGCACCCTATGACAAAAAATTGAACACACCAGCAGTGTGTGAGGAGACCTGAAAGTGGCACATGGCAGAGTGTGGCGATGGAGACAGCAGCAATGGGAGGCCGTACAGGGACCCATGAGAGACTCTGGACTTGGCAGCAGCATGAGGAGGCGGTACAGGGGCCCATGGCAGATTAGGGGCCTGGCAGCAGCTATGGGAGGTCCGTAATCTGCCAGCACCCTATGTCAAAAAATTGAACACACCAGCAGTGTGAGGAGACCTGAAAGTGGCACATGGCATGAGACACTGTGGACCTGGCAGCAGCATGAGGAGGCGGTACAGGGGCCCATGGCAGATTAGGGGCCTGGCAGCAGCTATGGGAGGTCCGTAATCTGCCAGCACCCTATGTCAAAAAATTGAACACACCAGCAGTGTGAGGAGACCTGAAAGTGGCACATGGCATGAGACACTGTGGACTGGCAGCAGCATGAGGAGGCGGTACAGGGGCCCATGGCAGATTAGGGGCCTGGCAGCAGCTATGGGAGGCCCGTAATCTGCCAGCACCCTATGACAAAAAATGGAACACACCAGCAGTGTGAGGAGACCTGAAAGTGGCACATGGCAGAGTGTGGCGATGGAGACAGCAGCAATGGGACGCCGTACAGAGACCCATGAGAGACTCTGGACTTGGCAGCAGCATGAGGAGGCGGTACAGGGGCCCATGGCAGATTAGGGGCCTGGCAGCAGCTATGGGAGGCCCGTAATCTGCCAGCACCCTATGACAAAAAATTGAACACACCAGCAGTGTGAGGAGACCTGAAAGTGGCACATGGCAGAGTGTGGCGATGGAGACAGCAGCAATGGGAGGCCGTACAGGTACCCATGAGAGACTCTGGACCTGGCAACAGCATGAGGAGGCGGAATAGGGGACCATGGCAGATTATGGTCCTGGCAGCAGCTATGGGAGGCCCGTAATCTGCCAGCACCCTATGACAAAAAATTGAACAAGCCAGCAGTGTGTGAGGAGACCTGAAAGTGGCACATGGCAGTGTGGCGATGGAGACAGCAGCAATGGGAGGCCGTACAGGGACCCATGAGAGACTCTGGACTTGGCAGCAGCATGAGGAGGCGGTACAGGGGCCCATGGCAGATTAGGGGCCTGGCAGCAGCTATGGGAGGTCCGTAATCTGCCAGCACCCTATGTCAAAAAATTGAACACACCAGCAGTGTGAGGAGACCTGAAAGTGGCACATGGCATGAGACACTGTGGACCTGGCAGCAGCATGAGGAGGCGGTACAGGGGCCCATGGCAGATTAGGGGCCTGGCAGCAGCTATGGGAGGCCTGTAATCTGCCAGCACCTTATGACAAAAAATGGAACACACCAGCAGTGTGAGGAGACCTGAAAGTGGCACATGGCAGAGTGTGGCGATGGAGACAGCAGCAATGGGACGCCGTACAGGGACCCATGAGAGACTCTGGACTTGGCAGCAGCATGAGGAGGCGGTACAGGGGCCCATGGCAGATTAGGGGCCTGGCAGCAGCTATGGGAGGCCCGTAATCTGCCAGCACCCTATGACAAAAAATTGAACACACCAGCAGTGTGAGGAGACCTGAAAGTGGCACATGGCAGAGTGTGGCGATGGAGACAGCAGCAATGGGAGGCCGTACAGGTACCCATGAGAGACTCTGGACCTGGCAACAGCATGAGGAGGCGGAATAGGGGACCATGGCAGATTATGGTCCTGGCAGCAGCTATGGGAGGCCCGTAATCTGCCAGCACCCTATGACAAAAAATTGAACACACCAGCAGTGTGTGAGGATACCTGAAAGTGGCACATGGCAGAGTGTGGCGATGGAGACAGCAGCAATGGGAGGCCGTACAGGTACCCATGAGAGACTCTGGACCTGGCAACAGCATGAGGAGGCGGAATAGGGGACCATGGCAGATTATGGTCCTGGCAGCAGCTATGGGAGGCCCGTAATCTGCCAGCACCCTATGACAAAAAATTGAACACGCCAGCAGTGTGTGAGGAGACCTGAAAGTGGCACATGGCAGTGTGGCGATGGAGACAGCAGCAATGGGAGGCCGTACAGGGACCCATGAGAGACTCTGGACTTGGCAGCAGCATGAGGAGGCGGTACAGGGGCCCATGGCAGATTAGGGGCCTGGCAGCAGCTATGGGAGGTCCGTAATCTGCCAGCACCCTATGTCAAAAAATTGAACACACCAGCAGTGTGAGGAGACCTGAAAGTGGCACATGGCATGAGACACTGTGGACTGGCAGCAGCATGAGGAGGCGGTACAGGGGCCCATGGCAGATTAGGGGCCTGGCAGCAGCTATGGGAGGCCCGTAATCTGCCAGCACCCTATGACAAAAAATGGAACACACCAGCAGTGTGAGGAGACCTGAAAGTGGCACATGGCAGAGTGTGGCGATGGAGACAGCAGCAATGGGACGCCGTACAGAGACCCATGAGAGACTCTGGACTTGGCAGCAGCATGAGGAGGCGGTACAGGGGCCCATGGCAGATTAGGGGCCTGGCAGCAGCTATGGGAGGCCCGTAATCTGCCAGCACCCTATGACAAAAAATTGAACACACCAGCAGTGTGAGGAGACCTGAAAGTGGCACATGGCAGAGTGTGGCGATGGAGACAGCAGCAATGGGAGGCCGTACAGGTACCCATGAGAGACTCTGGACCTGGCAACAGCATGAGGAGGCGGAATAGGGGACCATGGCAGATTATGGTCCTGGCAGCAGCTATGGGAGGCCCGTAATCTGCCAGCACCCTATGACAAAAAATTGAACAAGCCAGCAGTGTGTGAGGAGACCTGAAAGTGGCACATGGCAGTGTGGCGATGGAGACAGCAGCAATGGGAGGCCGTACAGGGACCCATGAGAGACTCTGGACTTGGCAGCAGCATGAGGAGGCGGTACAGAGGCCCATGGCAGATTAGGGGCCTGGCAGCAGCTATGGGAGGTCCGTAATCTGCCAGCACCCTATGTCAAAAAATTGAACACACCAGCAGTGTGAGAAGACCTGAAAGTGGCACATGGCATGAGACACTGTGGACCTGGCAGCAGCATGAGGAGGCGGTACAGGGGCCCATGGCAGATTAGGGGCCTGGCAGCAGCTATGGGAGGCCTGTAATCTGCCAGCACCTTATGACAAAAAATGGAACACACCAGCAGTGTGAGGAGACCTGAAAGTGGCACATGGCAGAGTGTGGCGATGGAGACAGCAGCAATGGGACGCCGTACAGGGACCCATGAGAGACTCTGGACTTGGCAGCAGCATGAGGAGGCGGTACAGGGGCCCATGGCAGATTAGGGGCCTGGCAGCAGCTATGGGAGGCCCGTAATCTGCCAGCACCCTATGACAAAAAATTGAACACACCAGCAGTGTGAGGAGACCTGAAAGTGGCACATGGCAGAGTGTGGCGATGGAGACAGCAGCAATGGGAGGCCGTACAGGTACCCATGAGAGACTCTGGACCTGGCAACAGCATGAGGAGGCGGAATAGGGGACCATGGCAGATTATGGTCCTGGCAGCAGCTATGGGAGGCCCGTAATCTGCCAGCACCCTATGACAAAAAATTGAACACACCAGCAGTGTGTGAGGAGACCTGAAAGTGGCACATGGCAGAGTGTGGCGATGGAGACAGCAGCAATGGGAGGCCGTACAGGGACCCATGAGAGACTCTGGACTTGGCAGCAGCATGAGGAGGCGGTACAGGGGCCCATGGCAGATTAGGGGCCTGGCAGCAGCTATGGGAGGTCCGTAATCTGCCAGCACCCTATGTCAAAAAATTGAACACACCAGCAGTGTGAGGAGACCTGAAAGTGGCACATGGCATGAGACACTGTGGACCTGGCAGCAGCATGAGGAGGCGGTACAGGGGCCCATGGCAGATTAGGGGCCTGGCAGCAGCTATGGGAGGTCCGTAATCTGCCAGCACCCTATGTCAAAAAATTGAACACACCAGCAGTGTGAGGAGACCTGAAAGTGGCACATGGCATGAGACACTGTGGACTGGCAGCAGCATGAGGAGGCGGTACAGGGGCCCATGGCAGATTAGGGGCCTGGCAGCAGCTATGGGAGGCCCGTAATCTGCCAGCACCCTATGACAAAAAATGGAACACACCAGCAGTGTGAGGAGACCTGAAAGTGGCACATGGCAGAGTGTGGCGATGGAGACAGCAGCAATGGGACGCCGTACAGAGACCCATGAGAGACTCTGGACTTGGCAGCAGCATGAGGAGGCGGTACAGGGGCCCATGGCAGATTAGGGGCCTGGCAGCAGCTATGGGAGGCCCGTAATCTGCCAGCACCCTATGACAAAAAATTGAACACACCAGCAGTGTGAGGAGACCTGAAAGTGGCACATGGCAGAGTGTGGCGATGGAGACAGCAGCAATGGGAGGCCGTACAGGTACCCATGAGAGACTCTGGACCTGGCAACAGCATGAGGAGGCGGAATAGGGGACCATGGCAGATTATGGTCCTGGCAGCAGCTATGGGAGGCCCGTAATCTGCCAGCACCCTATGACAAAAAATTGAACAAGCCAGCAGTGTGTGAGGAGACCTGAAAGTGGCACATGGCAGTGTGGCGATGGAGACAGCAGCAATGGGAGGCCGTACAGGGACCCATGAGAGACTCTGGACTTGGCAGCAGCATGAGGAGGCGGTACAGGGGCCCATGGCAGATTAGGGGCCTGGCAGCAGCTATGGGAGGTCCGTAATCTGCCAGCACCCTATGTCAAAAAATTGAACACACCAGCAGTGTGAGGAGACCTGAAAGTGGCACATGGCATGAGACACTGTGGACCTGGCAGCAGCATGAGGAGGCGGTACAGGGGCCCATGGCAGATTAGGGGCCTGGCAGCAGCTATGGGAGGCCTGTAATCTGCCAGCACCTTATGACAAAAAATGGAACACACCAGCAGTGTGAGGAGACCTGAAAGTGGCACATGGCAGAGTGTGGCGATGGAGACAGCAGCAATGGGACGCCGTACAGGGACCCATGAGAGACTCTGGACTTGGCAGCAGCATGAGGAGGCGGTACAGGGGCCCATGGCAGATTAGGGGCCTGGCAGCAGCTATGGGAGGCCCGTAATCTGCCAGCACCCTATGACAAAAAATTGAACACACCAGCAGTGTGAGGAGACCTGAAAGTGGCACATGGCAGAGTGTGGCGATGGAGACAGCAGCAATGGGAGGCCGTACAGGTACCCATGAGAGACTCTGGACCTGGCAACAGCATGAGGAGGCGGAATAGGGGACCATGGCAGATTATGGTCCTGGCAGCAGCTATGGGAGGCCCGTAATCTGCCAGCACCCTATGACAAAAAATTGAACACACCAGCAGTGTGTGAGGATACCTGAAAGTGGCACATGGCAGAGTGTGGCGATGGAGACAGCAGCAATGGGAGGCCGTACAGGGACCCATGAGAGACTCTGGACTTGGCAGCAGCATGAGGAGGCGGTACAGGGGCCCATGGCAGATTAGGGGCCTGGCAGCAGCTATGGGAGGTCCGTAATCTGCCAGCACCCTATGTCAAAAAATTGAACACACCAGCAGTGTGAGGAGACCTGAAAGTGGCACATGGCATGAGACACTGTGGACCTGGCAGCAGCATGAGGAGGCGGTACAGGGGCCCATGGCAGATTAGGGGCCTGGCAGCAGCTATGGGAGGTCCGTAATCTGCCAGCACCCTATGTCAAAAAATTGAACACACCAGCAGTGTGAGGAGACCTGAAAGTGGCACATGGCATGAGAGACTGTGGACCTGGCAGCAGCATGAGGAGGCGGTACAGGGGCCCATGGCAGATTAGGGGCCTGGCAGCAGCTATGGGAGGTCCGTAATCTGCCAGCACCCTATGTCAAAAAATTGAACACACCAGCAGTGTGAGGAGACCTGAAAGTGGCACATGGCATGAGACACTGTGGACCTGGCAGCAGCATGAGGAGGCGGTACAGGGGCCCATGGCAGATTAGGGGCCTGGCAGCAGCTATGGGAGGTCCGTAATCTGCCAGCACCCTATGTCAAAAAATTGAACACACCAGCAGTGTGAGGAGACCTGAAAGTGGCACATGGCATGAGACACTGTGGACCTGGCAGCAGCATGAGGAGGCGGTACAGGGGCCCATGGCAGATTAGGGGCCTGGCAGCAGCTATGGGAGGCCCGTAATCTGCCAGCACCCTATGACAAAAAATGGAACACACCAGCAGTGTGAGGAGACCTGAAAGTGGCACATGGCAGAGTGTGGCGATGGAGACAGCAGCAATGGGACGCCGTACAGGGACCCATGAGAGACTCTGGACTTGGCAGCAGCATGAGGAGGCGGTATAGGGGCCCATGGCAGATTAGGGGCCTGGCAGCAGCTATGGGAGGCCCGTAATCTGCCAGCACCCTATGACAAAAAATGAAACACACCAGCAGTGTGAGGAGACCTGAAAGTGGCACATGGCAGAGTGTGGCGATGGAGACAGCAGCAATGGGACGCCGTACAGGGACCCATGAGAGACTCTGGACTTGGCAGCAGCATGAGGAGGCGGTATAGGGGCCCATGGCAGATTAGGGGCCTGGCAGCAGCTATGGGAGGTCCGTAATCTGCCAGCACCCTATGTCAAAAAATTGAACACACCAGCAGTGTGAGGAGACCTGAAAGTGGCACATGGCATGAGACACTGTGGACCTGGCAGCAGCATGAGGAGGCGGTACAGGGGCCCATGGCAGATTAGGGGCCTGGCAGCAGCTATGGGAGGTCCATAATCTGCCAGCACCCTATGTCAAAAAATTGAACACACCAGCAGTGTGAGGAGACCTGAAAGTGGCACATGGCATGAGACACTGTGGACCTGGCAGCAGCATGAGGAGGCGGTACAGGGGCCCATGGCAGATTAGGGGCCTGGCAGCAGCTATGGGAGGCCCGTAATCTGCCAGCACCCTATGACAAAAAATGGAACACACCAGCAGTGTGTGAGGAGACCTGAAAGTGGCACATGGCAGAGTGTGGCGATGGAGACAGCAGCAATGGGACGCCGTACAGGGACCCATGAGAGACTCTGGACTTGGCAGCAGCATGAGGAGGCGGTATAGGGGCCCATGGCAGATTAGGGGCCTGGCAGCAGCTATGGGAGGTCCGTAATCTGCCAGCACCCTATGTCAAAAAATTGAACACACCAGCAGTGTGAGGAGACCTGAAAGTGGCACATGGCATGAGACACTGTGGACCTGGCAGCAGCATGAGGAGGCGGTACAGGGGCCCATGGCAGATTAGGGGCCTGGCAGCAGCTATGGGAGGCCCGTAATCTGCCAGCACCCTATGACAAAAAATGGAACACACCAGCAATGTGTGAGGAGACCTGAAAGTGGCACATGGCAGAGTGTGGCGATGGAGACAGCAGCAATGGGAGGCCGTACAGGTACCCATGAGAGACTCTGGACCTGGCAACAGCATGAGGAGGCGGAATAGGGGACCATGGCAGATTATGGTCCTGGCAGCAGCTATGGGAGGCCCGTAATCTGCCAGCACCCTATGACAAAAAATTGAACACACCAGCAGTGTGTGAGGAGACCTGAAAGTGGCACATGGCAGAGTGTGGCGATGGAGACAGCAGCAATGGGAGGCCGTACAGGGACCCATGAGAGACTCTGGACTTGGCAGCAGCATGAGGAGGCGGTACAGGGGCCCATGGCAGATTAGGGGCCTGGCAGCAGCTATGGGAGGTCCGTAATCTGCCAGCACCCTATGTCAAAAAATTGAACACACCAGCAGTGTGAGGAGACCTGAAAGTGGCACATGGCATGAGACACTGTGGACCTGGCAGCAGCATGAGGAGGCGGTACAGGGGCCCATGGCAGATTAGGGGCCTGGCAACAGCTATGGGAGGTCCGTAATCTGCCAGCACCCTATGTCAAAAAATTGAACACACCAGCAGTGTGAGGAGACCTGAAAGTGGCACATGGCATGAGACACTGTGGACCTGGCAGCAGCATGAGGAGGCGGTACAGGGGCCCATGGCAGATTAGGGGCCTGGCAGCAGCTATGGGAGGCCCGTAATCTGCCAGCAACCTATGACAAAAAATGGAACACACCAGCAGTGTGAGGAGACCTGAAAGTGGCACATGGCAGAGTGTGGCGATGGAGACAGCAGCAATGGGACGCCGTACAGGGACCCATGAGAGACTCTGGACTTGGCAGCAGCATGAGGAGGCGGTATAGGGGCCCATGGCAGATTAGGGGCCTGGCAGCAGCTATGGGAGGCCCGTAATCTGCCAGCACCCTATGACAAAAAATGAAACACACCAGCAGTGTGAGGAGACCTGAAAGTGGCACATGGCAGAGTGTGGCGATGGAGACAGCAGCAATGGGACGCCGTACAGGGACCCATGAGAGACTCTGGACTTGGCAGCAGCATGAGGAGGCGGTATAGGGGCCCATGGCAGATTAGGGGCCTGGCAGCAGCTATGGGAGGTCCGTAATCTGCCAGCACCCTATGTCAAAAAATTGAACACACCAGCAGTGTGAGGAGACCTGAAAGTGGCACATGGCATGAGACACTGTGGACCTGGCAGCAGCATGAGGAGGCGGTACAGGGGCCCATGGCAGATTAGGGGCCTGGCAGCAGCTATGGGAGGCCTGTAATCTGCCAGCACCCTATGACAAAAAATGGAACACACCAGCAGTGTGAGGAGACCTGAAAGTGGCACATGGCAGAGTGTGGCGATGGAGACAGCAGCAATGGGACGCCGTACAGGGACCCATGAGAGACTCTGGACTTGGCAGCAGCATGAGGAGGCGGTATAGGGGCCCATGGCAGATTAGGGGCCTGGCAGCAGCTATGGGAGGCCCGTAATCTGCCAGCACCCTATGACAAAAAATGAAACACACCAGCAGTGTGAGGAGACCTGAAAGTGGCACATGGCAGAGTGTGGCGATGGAGACAGCAGCAATGGGACGCCGTACAGGGACCCATGAGAGACTCTGGACTTGGCAGCAGCATGAGGAGGCGGTATAGGGGCCCATGGCAGATTAGGGGCCTGGCAGCAGCTATGGGAGGTCCGTAATCTGCCAGCACCCTATGTCAAAAAATTGAACACACCAGCAGTGTGAGGAGACCTGAAAGTGGCACATGGCATGAGACACTGTGGACCTGGCAGCAGCATGAGGAGGCGGTACAGGGGCCCATGGCAGATTAGGGGCCTGGCAGCAGCTATGGGAGGTCCGCAATCTGCCAGCACCCTATGTCAAAAAATTGAACACACCAGCAGTGTGAGGAGACCTGAAAGTGGCACATGGCATGAGACACTGTGGACCTGGCAGCAGCATGAGGAGGCGGTACAGGGGCCCATGGCAGATTAGGGGCCTGGCAGCAGCTATGGGAGGCCCGTAATCTGCCAGCACCCTATGACAAAAAATGGAACACACCAGCAGTGTGTGAGGAGACCTGAAAGTGGCACATGGCAGAGTGTGGCGATGGAGACAGCAGCAATGGGACGCCGTACAGGGACCCATGAGAGACTCTGGACTTGGCAGCAGCATGAGGAGGCGGTATAGGGGCCCATGGCAGATTAGGGGCCTGGCAGCAGCTATGGGAGGTCCGTAATCTGCCAGCACCCTATGACAAAAAATTGAACACACCAGCAGTGTGTGAGGAGACCTGAAAGTGGCACATGGCAGAGTGTGGCGATGGAGACAGCAGCAATGGGAGGCCGCACAGGGACCCATGAGAGACTCTGGACCTAACAGCAGCATGAGGAGGCGGTATAGGGGCCCATGGCAGATTATGGTCCTGGCAGCAGCTATGGGAGGCTCGTAATCTGCCAGCACCCTATGACAAAAAATTGAACACGCCAGCAGTGTGTGAGGAGACCTGAAAGTGGCACATGGCAGTGTGGCGATGGAGACAGCAGCAATGGGAGGCCGTACAGGGACCCATGAGAGACTCTGGACTTGGCAGCAGCATGAGGAGGCGGTACAGGGGCCCATGGCAGATTAGGGGCCTGGCAGCAGCTATGGGAGGTCCGTAATCTGCCAGCACCCTATGTCAAAAAATTGAACACACCAGCAGTGTGAGGAGACCTGAAAGTGGCACATGGCATGAGACACTGTGGACCTGGCAGCAGCATGAGGAGGCGGTACAGGGGCCCATGGCAGATTAGGGGCCTGGCAGCAGCTATGGGAGGCCCGTAATCTGCCAGCACCCTATGACAAAAAATGGAACACACCAGCAGTGTGAGGAGACCTGAAAGTGGCACATGGCTGAGTGTGGCGATGGAGACAGCAGCAATGGGACGCCGTACAGAGACCCATGAGAGACTCTGGACTTGGCAGCAGCATGAGGAGGCGGTACAGGGGCCCATGGCAGATTAGGGGCCTGGCAGCAGCTATGGGAGGCCCGTAATCTGCCAGCACCCTATGACAAAAAATTGAACACACCAGCAGTGTGAGGAGACCTGAAAGTGGCACATGGCAGAGTGTGGCGATGGAGACAGCAGCAATGGGAGGCCGTACAGGTACCCATGAGAGACTCTGGACCTGGCAACAGCATGAGGAGGCGGAATAGGGGACCATGGCAGATTATGGTCCTGGCAGCAGCTATGGGAGGCCCGTAATCTGCCAGCACCCTATGACAAAAAATTGAACACGCCAGCAGTGTGTGAGGAGACCTGAAAGTGGCACATGGCAGTGTGGCGATGGAGACAGCAGCAATGGGAGGCCGTACAGGGACCCATGAGAGACTCTGGACTTGGCAGCAGCATGAGGAGGCGGTACAGGGGCCCATGGCAGATTAGGGGCCTGGCAGCAGCTATGGGAGGTCCGTAATCTGCCAGCACCCTATGTCAAAAATTTGAACACACCAGCAGTGTGAGGAGACCTGAAAGTGGCACATGGCAGAGTGTGGCGATGGAGACAGCAGCAATGGGACGCCGTACAGAGACCCATGAGAGACTCTGGACTTGGCAGCAGCATGAGGAGGCGGTACAGGGGCCCATGGCAGATTAGGGGCCTGGCAGCAGCTATGGGAGGCCCGTAATCTGCCAGCACCCTATGACAAAAAATTGAACACACCAGCAGTGTGAGGAGACCTGAAAGTGGCACATGGCAGAGTGTGGCGATGGAGACAGCAGCAATGGGACGCCGTACAGGTACCCATGAGAGACTCTGGACCTGGCAACAGCATGAGGAGGCGGAATAGGGGACCATGGCAGATTATGGTCCTGGCAGCAGCTATGGGAGGCCCGTAATCTGCCAGCACCCTATGACAAAAAATTGAACACGCCAGCAGTGTGTGAGGAGACCTGAAAGTGGCACATGGCAGTGTGGCGATGGAGACAGCAGCAATGGGAGGCCGTACAGGGACCCATGAGAGACTCTGGACTTGGCAGCAGCATGAGGAGGCGGTACAGGGGCCCATGGCAGATTAGGGGCCTGGCAGCAGCTATGGGAGGTCCGTAATCTGCCAGCACCCTATGTCAAAAAATTGAACACACCAGCAGTGTGAGGAGACCTGAAAGTGGCACATGGCATGAGACACTGTGGACCTGGCAGCAGCATGAGGAGGCGGTACAGGGGCCCATGGCAGATTAGGGGCCTGGCAGCAGCTATGGGAGGCCTGTAATCTGCCAGCACCTTATGACAAAAAATGGAACACACCAGCAGTGTGAGGAGACCTGAAAGTGGCACATGGCAGAGTGTGGCGATGGAGACAGCAGCAATGGGATGCCGTACAGGGACCCATGAGAGACTCTGGACTTGGCAGCAGCATGAGGAGGCGGTACAGGGGCCCATGGCAGATTAGGGGCCTGGCAGCAGCTATGGGAGGCCCGTAATCTGCCAGCACCCTATGACAAAAAATTGAACACACCAGCAGTGTGAGGAGACCTGAAAGTGGCACATGGCAGAGTGTGGCGATGGAGACAGCAGCAATGGGAGGCCGTACAGGTACCCATGAGAGACTCTGGACCTGGCAACAGCATGAGGAGGCGGAATAGGGGACCATGGCAGATTATGGTCCTGGCAGCAGCTATGGGAGGCCCGTAATCTGCCAGCACCCTATGACAAAAAATTGAACACACCAGCAGTGTGTGAGGAGACCTGAAAGTGGCACATGGCAGAGTGTGGCGATGGAGACAGCAGCAATGGGAGGCCGTACAGGGACCCATGAGAGACTCTGGACTTGGCAGCAGCATGAGGAGGCGGTACAGGGGCCCATGGCAGATTAGGGGCCTGGCAGCAGCTATGGGAGGTCCGTAATCTGCCAGCACCCTATGTCAAAAAATTGAACACACCAGCAGTGTGAGGAGACCTGAAAGTGGCACATGGCATGAGACACTGTGGACCTGGCAGCAGCATGAGGAGGCGGTACAGGGGCCCATGGCAGATTAGGGGCCTGGCAGCAGCTATGGGAGGTCCGTAATCTGCCAGCACCCTATGTCAAAAAATTGAACACACCAGCAGTGTGAGGAGACCTGAAAGTGGCACATGGCATGAGAGACTGTGGACCTGGCAGCAGCATGAGGAGGCGGTACAGGGGCCCATGGCAGATTAGGGGCCTGGCAGCAGCTATGGGAGGTCCGTAATCTGCCAGCACCCTATGTCAAAAAATTGAACACACCAGCAGTGTGAGGAGACCTGAAAGTGGCACATGGCATGAGACACTGTGGACCTGGCAGCAGCATGAGGAGGCGGTACAGGGGCCCATGGCAGATTAGGGGCCTGGCAGCAGCTATGGGAGGTCTGTAATCTGCCAGCACCCTATGTCAAAAAATTGAACACACCAGCAGTGTGAGGAGACCTGAAAGTGGCACATGGCATGAGACACTGTGGACCTGGCAGCAGCATGAGGAGGCGGTACAGGGGCCCATGGCAGATTAGGGGCCTGGCAGCAGCTATGGGAGGCCCGTAATCTGCCAGCACCCTATGACAAAAAATGGAACACACCAGCAGTGTGAGGAGACCTGAAAGTGGCACATGGCAGAGTGTGGCGATGGAGACAGCAGCAATGGGACGCCGTACAGGGACCCATGAGAGACTCTGGACTTGGCAGCAGCATGAGGAGGCGGTATAGGGGCCCATGGCAGATTAGGGGCCTGGCAGCAGCTATGGGAGGCCCGTAATCTGCCAGCACCCTATGACAAAAAATGAAACACACCAGCAGTGTGAGGAGACCTGAAAGTGGCACATGGCAGAGTGTGGCGATGGAGACAGCAGCAATGGGACGCCGTACAGGGACCCATGAGAGACTCTGGACTTGGCAGCAGCATGAGGAGGCGGTATAGGGGCCCATGGCAGATTAGGGGCCTGGCAGCAGCTATGGGAGGTCCGTAATCTGCCTGCACCCTATGTCAAAAAATTGAACACACCAGCAGTGTGAGGAGACCTGAAAGTGGCACATGGCATGAGACACTGTGGACCTGGCAGCAGCATGAGGAGGCGGTACAGGGGCCCATGGCAGATTAGGGGCCTGGCAGCAGCTATGGGAGGTCCATAATCTGCCAGCACCCTATGTCAAAAAATTGAACACACCAGCAGTGTGAGGAGACCTGAAAGTGGCACATGGCATGAGACACTGTGGACCTGGCAGCAGCATGAGGAGGCGGTACAGGGGCCCATGGCAGATTAGGGGCCTGGCAGCAGCTATGGGAGGCCCGTAATCTGCCAGCACCCTATGACAAAAAATGGAACACACCAGCAGTGTGTGAGGAGACCTGAAAGTGGCACATGGCAGAGTGTGGCGATGGAGACAGCAGCAATGGGACGCCGTACAGGGACCCATGAGAGACTCTGGACTTGGCAGCAGCATGAGGAGGCGGTATAGGGGCCCATGGCAGATTAGGGGCCTGGCAGCAGCTATGGGAGGTCCGTAATCTGCCAGCACCCTATGTCAAAAAATTGAACACACCAGCAGTGTGAGGAGACCTGAAAGTGGCACATGGCATGAGACACTGTGGACCTGGCAACAGCATGAGGAGGCGGTACAGGGGCCCATGGCAGATTAGGGGCCTGGCAGCAGCTATGGGAGGCCCGTAATCTGCCAGCACCCTTGACAAAAAATGGAACACACCAGCAATGTGTGAGGAGACCTGAAAGTGGCACATGGCAGAGTGTGGCGATGGAGACAGCAGCAATGGGAGGCCGTACAGGTACCCATGAGAGACTCTGGACCTGGCAACAGCATGAGGAGGCGGAATAGGGGACCATGGCAGATTATGGTCCTGGCAGCAGCTATGGGAGGCCCGTAATCTGCCAGCACCCTAAGACAAAAAATTTAACACACCAGCAGTGTGTGAGGAGACCTGAAAGTGGCACATGGCAGAGTGTGGCGATGGAGACAGCAGCAATGGGAGGCCGTACAGGGACCCATGAGAGACTCTGGACTTGGCAGCAGCATGAGGAGGCGGTACAGGGGCCCATGGCAGATTAGGGGCCTGGCAGCAGCTATGGGAGGTCCGTAATCTGCCAGCACCCTATGTCAAAAAATTGAACACACCAGCAGTGTGAGGAGACCTGAAAGTGGCACATGGCATGAGACACTGTGGACCTGGCAGCAGCATGAGGATGCGGTACAGGGGCCCATGGCAGATTAGGGGCCTGGCAGCAGCTATGGGAGGTCCGTAATCTGCCAGCACCCTATGTCAAAAAATTGAACACACCAGCAGTGTGAGGAGACCTGAAAGTGGCACATGGCATGAGACACTGTGGACCTGGCAGCAGCATGAGGAGGCGGTACAGGGGCCCATGGCAGATTAGGGGCCTGGCAGCAGCTATGGGAGGTCCGTAATCTGCCAGCACCCTATGACAAAAAATGGAACACACCAGCAGTGTGAGGAGACCTGAAAGTGGCACATGGCAGAGTGTGGCGATGGAGACAGCAGCAATGGGACGCCGTACAGGGACCCATGAGAGACTCTGGACTTGGCAGCAGCATGAGGAGGCGGTACAGGGGCCCATGGCAGATTAGGGGCCTGGCAGCAGCTATGGGAGGTCCGTAATCTGCCAGCACCCTATGTCAAAAAATTGAACACACCAGCAGTGTGAGGAGACCTGAAAGTGGCACATGGCATGAGACACTGTGGACCTGGCAGCAGCATGAGGAGGCGGTACAGGGGCCCATGGCAGATTAGGGGCCTGGCAGCAGCTATGGGAGGTCTGTAATCTGCCAGCACCCTATGTCAAAAAATTGAACACACCAGCAGTGTGAGGAGACCTGAAAGTGGCACATGGCATGAGACACTGTGGACCTGGCAGCAGCATGAGGAGGCGGTACAGGGGCCCATGGCAGATTAGGGGCCTGGCAGCAGCTATGGGAGGCCCGTAATCTGCCAGCACCCTATGACAAAAAATGGAACACACCAGCAGTGTGAGGAGACCTGAAAGTGGCACATGGCAGAGTGTGGCGATGGAGACAGCAGCAATGGGACGCCGTACAGGGACCCATGAGAGACTCTGGACTTGGCAGCAGCATGAGGAGGCGGTATAGGGGCCCATGGCAGATTAGGGGCCTGGCAGCAGCTATGGGAGGCCCGTAATCTGCCAGCACCCTATGACAAAAAATGAAACACACCAGCAGTGTGAGGAGACCTGAAAGTGGCACATGGCAGAGTGTGGCGATGGAGACAGCAGCAATGGGACGCCGTACAGGGACCCATGAGAGACTCTGGACTTGGCAGCAGCATGAGGAGGCGGTATAGGGGCCCATGGCAGATTAGGGGCCTGGCAGCAGCTATGGGAGGTCCGTAATCTGCCCGCACCCTATGTCAAAAAATTGAACACACCAGCAGTGTGAGGAGACCTGAAAGTGGCACATGGCATGAGACACTGTGGACCTGGCAGCAGCATGAGGAGGCGGTACAGGGGCCCATGGCAGATTAGGGGCCTGGCAGCAGCTATGGGAGGTCCATAATCTGCCAGCACCCTATGTCAAAAAATTGAACACACCAGCAGTGTGAGGAGACCTGAAAGTGGCACATGGCATGAGACACTGTGGACCTGGCAGCAGCATGAGGAGGCGGTACAGGGGCCCATGGCAGATTAGGGGCCTGGCAGCAGCTATGGGAGGCCCGTAATCTGCCAGCACCCTATGACAAAAAATGGAACACACCAGCAGTGTGTGAGGAGACCTGAAAGTGGCACATGGCAGAGTGTGGCGATGGAGACAGCAGCAATGGGACGCCGTACAGGGACCCATGAGAGACTCTGGACTTGGCAGCAGCATGAGGAGGCGGTATAGGGGCCCATGGCAGATTAGGGGCCTGGCAGCAGCTATGGGAGGTCCGTAATCTGCCAGCACCCTATGTCAAAAAATTGAACACACCAGCAGTGTGAGGAGACCTGAAAGTGGCACATGGCATGAGACACTGTGGACCTGGCAGCAGCATGAGGAGGCGGTACAGGGGCCCATGGCAGATTAGGGGCCTGGCAGCAGCTATGGGAGGCCCGTAATCTGCCAGCACCCTTGACAAAAAATGGAACACACCAGCAATGTGTGAGGAGACCTGAAAGTGGCACATGGCAGAGTGTGGCGATGGAGACAGCAGCAATGGGAGGCCGTACAGGTACCCATGAGAGACTCTGGACCTGGCAACAGCATGAGGAGGCGGAATAGGGGACCATGGCAGATTATGGTCCTGGCAGCAGCTATGGGAGGCCCGTAATCTGCCAGCACCCTAAGACAAAAAATTGAACACACCAGCAGTGTGTGAGGAGACCTGAAAGTGGCACATGGCAGAGTGTGGCGATGGAGACAGCAGCAATGGGAGGCCGTACAGGGACCCATGAGAGACTCTGGACTTGGCAGCAGCATGAGGAGGCGGTACAGGGGCCCATGGCAGATTAGGGGCCTGGCAGCAGCTATGGGAGGTCCGTAATCTGCCAGCACCCTATGTCAAAAAATTGAACACACCAGCAGTGTGAGGAGACCTGAAAGTGGCACATGGCATGAGACACTGTGGACCTGGCAGCAGCATGAGGATGCGGTACAGGGGCCCATGGCAGATTAGGGGCCTGGCAGCAGCTATGGGAGGTCCGTAATCTGCCAGCACCCTATGTCAAAAAATTGAACACACCAGCAGTGTGAGGAGACCTGAAAGTGGCACATGGCATGAGACACTGTGGACCTGGCAGCAGCATGAGGAGGCGGTACAGGGGCCCATGGCAGATTAGGGGCCTGGCAGCAGCTATGGGAGGTCCGTAATCTGCCAGCACCCTATGACAAAAAATGGAACACACCAGCAGTGTGAGGAGACCTGAAAGTGGCACATGGCAGAGTGTGGCGATGGAGACAGCAGCAATGGGACGCCGTACAGGGACCCATGAGAGACTCTGGACTTGGCAGCAGCATGAGGAGGCGGTATAGGGGCCCATGGCAGATTAGGGGCCTGGCAGCAGCTATGGGAGGCCCGTAATCTGCCAGCACCCTATGACAAAAAATGAAACACACCAGCAGTGTGAGGAGACCTGAAAGTGGCACATGGCAGAGTGTGGCGATTGAGACAGCAGCAATGGGACGCTGTACAGGGACCCATGAGAGACTCTGGACTTGGCAGCAGCATGAGGAGGCGGTATAGGGGCCCATGGCAGATTAGGGGCCTGGCAGCAGCTATGGGAGGTCCGTAATCTGCCAGCACCCTATGTCAAAAAATTGAACACACCAGCAGTGTGAGGAGACCTGAAAGTGGCACATGGCATGAGACACTGTGGACCTGGCAGCAGCATGAGGAGGCGGTACAGGGGCCCATGGCAGATTAGGGGCCTGGCAGCAGCTATGGGAGGTCCATAATCTGCCAGCACCCTATGTCAAAAAATTGAACACACCAGCAGTGTGAGGAGACCTGAAAGTGGCACATGGCATGAGACACTGTGGACCTGGCAGCAGCATGAGGAGGCGGTACAGGGGCCCATGGCAGATTAGGGGCCTGGCAGCAGCTATGGGAGGCCCGTAATCTGCCAGCACCCTATGACAAAAAATGGAACACACCAGCAGTGTGTGAGGAGACCTGAAAGTGGCACATGGCAGAGTGTGGCGATGGAGACAGCAGCAATGGGACGCCGTACAGGGACCCATGAGAGACTCTGGACTTGGCAGCAGCATGAGGAGGCGGTATAGGGGCCCATGGCAGATTAGGGGCCTGGCAGCAGCTATGGGAGGTCCGTAATCTGCCAGCACCCTATGTCAAAAAATTGAACACACCAGCAGTGTGAGGAGACCTGAAAGTGGCACATGGCATGAGACACTGTGGACCTGGCAGCAGCATGAGGAGGTGGTACAGGGGCCCATGGCAGATTAGGGGCCTGGCAGCAGCTATGGGAGGCCCGTAATCTGCCAGCACCCTATGACAAAAAATGGAACACACCAGCAATGTGTGAGGAGACCTGAAAGTGGCACATGGCAGAGTGTGGCGATGGAGACAGCAGCAATGGGAGGCCGTACAGGGACCCATGAGAGACTCTGGACTTGGCAGCAGCATGAGGAGGCGGTATAGGGGCCCATGGCAGATTAGGGGCCTGGCAGCAGCTATGGGAGGCCCGTAATCTGCCAGCACCCTATGACAAAAAATTGAACACACCAGCAGTGTGAGGAGACCTGAAAGTGGCACATGGCAGAGTGTGTCGATGGAGACAGCAGCAATGGGACTCCGTACAGGGACCCATGAGAGACTCTGGACTTGGCAGCAGCATGAGGAGGCGGTATAGGGGCCCATGGCAGATTAGGGGCCTGGCAGCAGCTATGGGAGGTCCGTAATCTGCCAGCACCCTATGTCAAAAAATTGAACACACCAGCAGTGTGAGGAGACCTGAAAGTGGCACATGGCATGAGACACTGTGGACCTGGCAGCAGCATGAGGAGGCGGTACAGGGGCCCATGGCAGATTAGGGGCCTGGCAGCAGCTATGGGAGGCCTGTAATCTGCCAGCACCCTATGACAAAAAATGGAACACACCAGCAGTGTGAGGAGACCTGAAAGTGGCACATGGCAGAGTGTGGCGATGGAGACAGCAGCAATGGGACGCCGTACAGGGACCCATGAGAGACTCTGGACTTGGCAGCAGCATGAGGAGGCGGTACAGGGGCCCATGGCAGATTAGGGGCCTGGCAGCAGCTATGGGAGGCCCGTAATCTGCCAGCACCCTATGACAAAAAATGAAACACACCAGCAGTGTGAGGAGACCTGAAAGTGGCACATGGCAGAGTGTGGCGATGGAGACAGCAGCAATGGGACGCCGTACAGGGACCCATGAGAGACTCTGGACTTGGCAGCAGCATGAGGAGGCGGTATAGGGGCCCATGGCAGATTAGGGGCCTGGCAGCAGCTATGGGAGGTCCGTAATCTGCCAGCACCCTATGTCAAAAAATTGAACACACCAGCAGTGTGAGGAGACCTGAAAGTGGCACATGGCATGAGACACTGTGGACCTGGCAGCAGCATGAGGAGGCGGTACAGGGGCCCATGGCAGATTAGGGGCCTGGCAGCAGCTATGGGAGGTCCGTAATCTGCCAGCACCCTATGTCAAAAAATTGAACACACCAGCAGTGTGAGGAGACCTGAAAGTGGCACATGGCATGAGACACTGTGGACCTGGCAGCAGCATGAGGAGGCGGTACAGGGGCCCATGGCAGATTAGGGGCCTGGCAGCAGCTATGGGAGGCCCGTAATCTGCCAGCACCCTATGACAAAAAATGGAACACACCAGCAGTGTGTGAGGAGACCTGAAAGTGGCACATGGCAGAGTGTGGCGATGGAGACAGCAGCAATGGGACGCCGTACAGGGACCCATGAGAGACTCTGGACTTGGCAGCAGCATGAGGAGGCGGTATAGGGGCCCATGGCAGATTAGGGGCCTGGCAGCAGCTATGGGAGGTCCGTAATCTGCCAGCACCCTATGTCAAAAAATTGAACACACCAGCAGTGTGAAGAGACCTGAAAGTGGCACATGGCATGAGACACTGTGGACCTGGCAGCAGCATGAGGAGGCGGTACAGGGGCCCATGGCAGATTAGGGGCCTGGCAGCAGCTATGGGAGGCCCGTAATCTGCCAGCACCCTATGACAAAAAATGGAACACACCAGCAGTGTGTGAGGAGACCTGAAAGTGGCACATGGCAGAGTGTGGCGATGGAGACAGCAGCAATGGGAGGCCGTACAGGGACCCATGAGAGACTCTGGACTTGGCAGCAGCATGAGGAGGCGGTATAGGGGCCCATGGCAGATTAGGGGCCTGGCAGCAGCTATGGGAGGCCCGTAATCTGCCAGCACCCTATGACAAAAAATTGAACACACCAGCAGTGTGAGGAGACCTGAAAGTGGCACATGGCAGAGTGTGGCGATGGAGACAGCAGCAATGGGACGCCGTACAGGGACCCATGAGAGACTCTGGACTTGGCAGCAGCATGAGGAGGCGGTATAGGGGCCCATGGCAGATTAGGGGCCTGGCAGCAGCTATGGGAGGTCCGTTATCTGCCAGCACCCTATGTCAAAAAATTGAACACACCAGCAGTGTGAGGAGACCTGAAAGTGGCACATGGCATGAGACACTGTGGACCTGGCAGCAGCATGAGGAGGCGGTACAGGGGCCCATGGCAGATTAGGGGCCTGGCAGCAGCTATGGGAGGCCCGTAATCTGCCAGCACCCTATGACAAAAAATTGAACACACCAGCAGTGTGAGGAGACCTGAAAGTGGCACATGGCAGAGTGTGGCGATGGAGACAGCAGCAATGGGACTCCGTACAGGGACCCATGAGAGACTCTGGACTTGGCAGCAGCATGAGGAGGCGTTATAGGGGCCCATGGCAGATTAGGGGCCTGGCAGCAGCTATGGGAGGTCCGTAATCTGCCAGCACCCTATGTCAAAAAATTGAACACACCAGCAGTGTGAGGAGACCTGAAAGTGGCACATGGCATGAGACACTGTGGACCTGGCAGCAGCATGAGGAGGCGGTACAGGGGCCCATGGCAGATTAGGGGCCTGGCAGCAGCTATGGGAGGCCCATAATCTGCCAGCACCCTATGACAAAAAATTGAACACACCAGCAGTGTGTGAGGAGACCTGAAATTGGCACATGGCAGAGTGTGGCGATGGAGACAGCAGCAATGGGAGGCCGTACAGGGACCCATGAGAGACTCTGGACCTGGCAGCAGCATGAGGAGGCGGTACAGGGGCCCATGGCAGATTATGGTCCTGGCAGCAGCTATGGGAGGCCCGTAATCTGCCAGCACCCTATGACAAAAAATTGAACACACCAGCAGTGTGTGAGGAGACCTGAAAGTGGCACATGGCAGAGTGTGGCGATGGAGGCAGCAGCAATGGGAGGCTGTACAGGGACCCATGAGAGACTCTGGACTTGGCAGCAGCATGAGGAGGCGGTATAGGGGCCCATGGCAGATTTTGGGCCTGGCAGCAGCTATGGGAGGCCCGTAATCTGCCAGCACCCTATGACAAAAAATTGAACACACCAGCAGTGTGAGGAGACCTGAAAGTGGCACATGGCAGAGTGTGGCGATGGAGACAGCAGCAAAGGGACGCCGTACAGGGACCCATGAGAGACTCTGGACTTGGCAGCAGCATGAGGAGGCGGTATAGGGGCCCATGGCAGATTAGGGGCCTGGCAGCAGCTATGGGAGGTCCGTTATCTGCCAGCACCCTATGTCAAAAAATTGAACACACCAGCAGTGTGAGGAGACTTGAAAGTGGCACATGGCATGAGACACTGTGGACCTGGCAGCAGCATGAGGAGGCGGTACAGGGGCCCATGGCAGATTAGGGGCCTGGCAGCAGCTATGGGAGGCCCGTAATCTGCCAGCACCCTATGACAAAAAATTGAACACACCAGCAGTGTGAGGAGACCTGAAAGTGGCACATGGCAGAGTGTGGCGATGGAGACAGCAGCAATGGGACGCCGTACAGGGACCCATGAGAGACTCTGGACTTGGCAGCAGCATGAGGAGGCGTTATAGGGGCCCATGGCAGATTAGGGGCCTGGCAGCAGCTATGGGAGGTCCGTAATCTGCCAGCACCCTATGTCAAAAAATTGAACACACCAGCAGTGTGAGGAGACCTGAAAGTGGCACATGGCATGAGACACTGTGGACCTGGCAGCAGCATGAGGAGGCGGTACAGGGGCCCATGGCAGATTAGGGGCCTGGCAGCAGCTATGGGAGGCCCGTAATCTGCCAGCACCCTATGACAAAAAATTGAACACACCAGCAGTGTGTGAGGAGACCTGAAATTGGCACATGGCAGAGTGTGGCGATGGAGACAGCAGCAATGGGAGGCCGTACAGGGACCCATGAGAGACTCTGGACCTGGCAGCAGCATGAGGAGGCGGTATAGGGGCCCATGGCAGATTATGGTCCTGGCAGCAGCTATGGGAGGCCCGTAATCTGCCAGCACCCTATGACAAAAAATTGAACACACCAGCAGTGTGTGAGGAGACCTGAAATTGGCACATGGCAGAGTGTGGCGATGGAGGCAGCAGCAATGGGAGGCTGTACAGGGACCCATGAGAGACTCTGGACTTGGCAGCAGCATGAGGAGGCGGTATAGGGGCCCATGGCAGATTAGGGGCCTGGCAGCAGCTATGGGAGGCCCGTAATCTGCCAGCACCCTATGACAAAAAATGGAACACACCAGCAGTGTGAGGAGACGTGAAAGTGGCACATGGCAGGGGCATGATTCATGGCGGATTTAGTCAGTTGTGTCAGGAACTGGTGGTTTGAAATCCAGACTAATCCACGCCTGATTCATTTTCACAAACGTGAGTCTCTCCACACTTTGGGTGGACAGTCGTGTCCTCCGCGGAGTTACAATACCTCCTGCCGCACTAAACACGCGCTCCGATGCCATGCTACTGGCCGGGCATGACAGCCTTTCAAGGGCAAATTCAGCTAGTTGGGGCCAAAGGTCAAGTTTCGTTGCTCAGTAGTCAAGGGGATTGTCTACCTCGGTTGGCAGGGTGCTGTCCAAGTAGGCCCAAGCCTGTTGTTTGAGGTCCTGCTCCAGGTCCACCTGATGCTGCTGCTGCTGCGGCTGGTTAGTAGTTTCCTCACTGCGCTGGTGAAGAAAGCTACTCATCATCGACTGCAGACTTAGGCAGCCGCTGCTGGTGGAGCTACCACTGCTCCTACCACCCCACCCCTCCCCTGCTGCCATGGCAGCGGAACGCGAGCGCACAGGGCCCACAGTGTCTGAGGATGGACGTTGGCGCACAAAGGCAGAGACCAACTGACTTCATAGGTGGTTTTTATAGTACGTTATTTTGGCCTCCCTCTCAGCAGGTGTGAAAAAGGCCACCATTTTTGAACGGTAGCGAGGGTCCAACAAGGTGGACAGCCAAAAGTCATCCCTCTGTCTGATGGTTATTATTCGGCTGTAGCTACGCAAGCAACCGAGCATGCTATGGGCCATTTGTGCCAAGGAATACGAGGGACTCCCTGCCTCCATCTCCACAGCATACTGCCACGGTGCGTCTGGGTCCTCTGTCTCCTCCTCCTCCTCCTCTACCAGATGCTCCTGCTCCTCCACTCCTGTCCGCTGAGTGGAAAAAACACCCATTTCACTCAATAATTCCTGAGCACAAATGTCCTCCTCTACCTCCTCCTCTTCTTCCTGTCCTGCCCCCACAGGGGTCATGTGGCGTTGAGATCTGTGCGCCACGTCTACCGCACCCTGACCAGCCATTGTTAACAGCATTTGTTCCAGGACGTGCAACAGAGGAATGACGTCGTTCATCCCATAGTCCTGCCGACTCACGAATAGTGTGGCCTCCTCAAAGGGCCTGAGCAAGCGGCAGGTGTCACGCATGAGCTGCCAATGGCTGACATCGAAGTTACACAGGGGAGTACCTTTATCCACTTGTAACATCAGGAAATCGGTGATGGCCTTTCGCTGTTCGTAAAGGCGGTCTAACATGTGTAGGGTTGAATTCCACCTTGTTGCAACGTCGCAGATCAGGCGATGCTGTGGAATTCCATTCTGCCGCTGCAGCTCAAGGAGGGTGTGCTTTGCGGTGTAGGAATGGCTGAAATACATACAAAGTTTACGTGACATTTTAAGGATGTCTTGCTGTGGGATGGTGGATTTTAGGAACCGCTTGACAACCAGATTGAACACGTGAGCCATGCATGGCGCATGGCACAACCTTCCTTGATGCAGAGCAGACACCATGTTCTTTCCGTTGTCGGTCAACATGGTTCCGATTTTTAGTTTGCACGGAGACAGCCATCTGTCGATTTCTCTGTTCATTACACTGAGAAGTTCCTCCCCTGTGTGACTACGTTCGCCAAGGCATACCAGGTGCAGCACAGCGTGACACCGTTGCGCCCTGCACATGTGATATGCCGGTCGGGTAATGGGACTTGGCACGGGGGTGGCGGCTGAGGACACGGCGGAAGAAGAGGTGGTAGAGGCGGACATCTTTTGTGGACCAAGGACGTGCAAACGTGGAGGCAAAAGCGGCGTGACCTGTCCAAGTTGCTGGTGCGGCTGTGACGGCACCACGTTCACCCAGTGGGCAGTAAATGACATGTACTGTCCCTGACCGTAGTTACAGCTCCACACGTCGGCGCTGCCGTGCACTTTGGCAGAGACCGACATGCTCAAAGACTGGCCCACCATCTCTTCTACATGTGAATGCAGGGCTGGAACTGCCTTTTTGGCAAAGAAATGATGGCTTGGCACTCTCCACCGCGGCGCGGCACAAGCCATCATTTCTCGGAAAGGGGCTGAGTCCACCACTTGGAAAGGGAGGGACTGCAGCACCAGCAACTTGGACAGGAGGACGTTCAGCTTCTGCACCGTCGGGTGCGTGCTCGCAAACTGTTGTCTCTTGGAAACGGATTCCAAGAAAGACTGCTGACGGAATCCGTGAAGAGGAGTAGCAGGAGAAGGAGCATCTGAACGAGCGGAAGATGGCAACGAGCGACAACTCCCCTCAGCAGAGGTGTTGGAGCCTTGACTGGCTGATAGAGGGCGATTGACGTCGGGTGACGGAGCAAGTAACGGAGCGGGTGATGGAGCGGGGGCTGGGGCAGGCAGAACCGCCGTATCTTTATCACGGTTTTCCCAGGCCACCAAATGGCGACGCTGCATATGCTGCCGCAACGCTGTAGTCCCAACATGGGCCCCCTGGCCACGCTTGACTTTCTGGCCACATAGTCGACATACGGCTACGTTTACTTCCTCAGGCGGCTTGACGAAAAATTGCCACACCGCCGAGTAGGAAACTTTGCCCCCGATACTCCTCACTGGCTGACTGCTGGTTCCTCCGTGCACACCGGCACCACTACTGGCCGTGGTGGTAGGCTGCAGTGGAGCTGGTGCTGTACTCCGTGGCCGTTTGCCTCCACTGACACTGCTGCGATCCTGCTGCCTCCTGGGCAACCCACCGACTGTTTTGCTCGCTGCCAAGCTGCCACCCTCTTCTCCTGATGATGCGGAAGCAATAGCCTGATGACGACGAGGCTGCCAAGTGCGATCAGCCTCATCATCATCAATTAGGGTCTCCGCGTCACTACTAGCCCTCTCGGCTGCGTGTGGGTCAGGAGACAGACCTGTCTCTAGACCGGCTACCGAGCCACTCTCCTCGCCACTACTTCTTCGCCTGGCTGCTGAAGAGGCGGATGTCTCCCCCCGTTCCTGACCGCCCTCTGTTAGCTCTTCCTCACTGTACAGTGGGGCTGAGCCCACAGCATGCGATACTTCGCTTGGTGAGGGAACACCAAAGGACAGGGGCAGGTAGAGGACACGTGATTTCAGTGGGCTTGCTCCCGGGCCATGCCAGCTAACGGTTGTGTCTGACGTACCCACCGACCGTTGGCTGTAGGTGTCAGAGGTGACCTGGGAAGAGGAAGACGACCGAGCCAACCAATCGATGACGGCAGGGTTGTCGGTGGAGACACAACCGCTGGATGACACCGGGAGCACTGGCCTCTGGCTGCGAATAGTGCTGCCTCGACCCCTTCCTCTGCTGCCACGTCTGCTCGCTCCTAAAACATTGCCTCCTCTGCCACTCCTCTGCATGTTGTCTGACATACTCTTTAATTCAACGATTATGTGTCCCTGAGTAACAATTCTGTGTCTGTCCCTGAGTAACAATTCTGTGTCCCTGAGTAACGTTTCCGTGGCCCTAAGTAACAGTTCTGTGGCCCTCAGTAACAATTCTGTGTCCCTCAGTAACAATTCTGTGTCTGTCCCTGAGTAACAATTCTGTGTCCCTCAGTAACAATTCTGTGTCCCTCAGTAACAATTCTGTGTCCCTCAGTAACAATTCTGTGTCCCTCAGTAACAATTCTGTGTCCCTGAGTAACAATTCTGTGTCCCTCAGTAACAATTCTGTGTCTGTCCCTGAGTAACAATTCTGTGTCTGTCCCTGAGTAACAATTCTGTGTCCCTGAGTAACGTTTCTCTGGCCCTAAGTAACAGTTCTGTGGCCCTCAGTAACAATTCTGTGCCCCTCAGTAACAATTCTGTGTCTGTCCCTGAGTAACAATTCTGTGTCTGTCCCTGAGTAACAATTCTGTGTCCCTCAGTAACAATTCTGTGTCCCTGAGTAACAATTCTGTGTCCCTCAGTAACAATTCTGTGTCCCTGAGTAACAATTCTGTGTCCCTCAGTAACAATTCTGTGTCCCTCAGTAACAATTCTGTGTCCCTGAGTAACAATTCTGTGTCTGTCCCTCAGTAACAATTCTGTGTCTGTCCCTGAGTAACAATTCTGTGTCCCTAAGTAACGTTTCTGTGGCCCTAAGTAACGTTTCTGTAGCCCTAAGTAACGATTCTGTGGCACTAAGTAACGTTTCTGTAGCCCTAAGTAACGTTTCTGTGGACCTAAGTAACGTTTCTGTGGCCCTAAGTAACAGTTCTGTGGCCCTCAGTAACAGTTCTGTGGCCCTCAGTAACAATTCTGTGTCCCTCAGTAACAATTCTGTGTCTGTCCCTGAGTAACAATTCTGTGTCCCTAAGTAACGTTTCTGTGTCCCTAAGTAACGTTTCTGTGGCCCTAAGTAACGATTCTGTGGCCCTAAGTAACAATTCTGTGGCCCTAAGTAATGTTTCTGTAGCCCTAAGTAACGTTTCTGTGGCCCTAAGTAACGTTTCTGTAGCCCTAAGTAACGTTTCTGTGGCCCTAAGTAACGTTTCTGTGGCCCTAAGTAACATTTCTGTGGCCCTAAGTAACGGTTCTGTGTCCCTCAGTAACAATTCTGTATCCCTCAGTAACAATTCTGTGTCTGTCCCTGAGTAACAATTCTGTGTCCCTAAGTAACGTTTCTGTGGCCCTAAGTAACGGTTCTGTGGCCCTCAGTAACAATTCTGTGTCCCTCAGTAACAATTCTGTGTCTGTCCCTAAGTAACAATTCTGTAGCCCTAAGTAACGTTTCTGTGGCCCTAAGTAACGTTTCTGTGGCCCTCAGTAACAATTCTGTATCCCTCAGTAACAATTCTGTGTCTGTCCCTGAGTAACAATTCTGTGTCCCTAAGTAACAATTCTGTGGCCCTAAGTAAAGTTTCTGTGGCCCTAAGTAACGTTTCTGTGGCCCTAAGTAACGATTCTGTGGCCCTAAGTAACGTTTCTGTGTCCCTAAGTAACGTTTCTGTGGCCCTAAGTAACGGTTCTGTGGCCCTCAGTAACAATTCTGTGTCCCTCAGTAACAATTCTGTGTCTGTCCCTAAGTAACAATTCTGTGGCCCTAAGTAACGTTTCTGTGGCCCTAAGTAACGTTTCTGTGTCCCTCAGTAACAATTCTGTATCCCTCAGTAACAATTCTGTGTCTGTCCCTGAGTAACAATTCTGTGTCCCTAAGTAACGTTTCTGTGGCCCTAAGTAACGGTTCTGTGGCCCTCAGTAACAATTCTGTGGCCCTCAGTAACAATTCTGTGTCTGTCCCTAAGTAACAATTCTGTGGCCCTAAGTAAAGTTTCTGTGGCCCTAAGTAACGTTTCTGTGGCCCTAAGTAACGATTCTGTGGCCCTAAGTAATGTTTCTGTGGCCCTAAGTAACGTTTCTGTGGCCCTCAGTAACAAATCTGTGTCCCTCAGTAACAATTCTGTGTCTGTCCCTAAGTAACAATTCTGTGGCCCTAAGTATCGTTTCTGTGGCCCTAAGTAACGGTTCTGTGTCCCTCAGTAACAATTCTGTATCCCTCAGTAACAATTCTGTGTCTGTCCCTGAGTAACAATTCTGTGTCCCTAAGTAACGTTTCTGTGGCCCTAAGTAACGGTTCTGTGGCCCTAAGTAACAATTCTGTGTCCCTCAGTAACAATTCTGTGTCTGTCCCTAAGTAACGATTCTGTGGCCCTAAGTAACGTTTCTGTGGCCCTAAGTAACGTTTCTGTGGCCCTCAGTAACAAATCTGTGTCCCTCAGTAACAATTCTGTGTCTGTCCCTAAGTAACAATTCTGTGGCCCTAAGTAACGTTTCTGTGGCCCTAAGTAACGGTTTTGTGGCCCTCAGTAACAATTCTGTGTCCCTCAATAACAATTCTGTGTCTGTCCCTAAGTAACAATTCTGTGGCCCTAAGTAACGTTTCTGTGGCCCTAAGTAACGATTCTGTGGCCCTCAGTAACAATTCTGTATCCCTCAGTAACAATTCTGTGTCTGTCCCTGAGTAACAATTCTGTGTCCCTAAGTAACGTTTCTGTGTCCCTAAGTAACGTTTCTGTGGCCCTAAGTAACGTTTCTGTGGCCCTAAGTAACGATTCTGTGGCCCTAAGTAACGTTTCTGTGTCCCTAAGTAACGTTTCTGTGGCCCTAAGTAACGGTTCTGTGGCCCTCAGTAACAATTCTGTGTCCCTCAGTAACAATTCTTTGTCTGTCCCTAAGTAACAATTCTGTGGCCCTAAGTAACGTTTCTGTGGCCCTAAGTAACGTTTCTGTGTCCCTCAGTAACAATTCTGTATCCCTCAGTAACAATTCTGTGTCTGTCCCTGAGTAACAATTCTGTGTCCCTAAGTAACGTTTCTGTGGCCCTAAGTAACGGTTCTGTGGCCCTCAGTAACAATTCTGTGGCCCTCAGTAACAATTCTGTGGCCCTCAGTAACAATTCTGTGTCTGTCCCTAAGTAACAATTCTGTGGCCCTAAGTAAAGTTTCTGTGGCCCTAAGTAACGTTTCTGTGGCCCTAAGTAACGATTCTGTGGCCCTAAGTAATGTTTCTGTGGCCCTAAGTAACGTTTCTGTGGCCCTCAGTAACAAATCTGTGTCCCTCAGTAACAATTCTGTGTCTGTCCCTAAGTAACAATTCTGTGGCCCTAAGTAACGTTTCTGTGGCCCTAAGTAACGGTTCTGTGTCCCTCAGTAACAATTCTGTATCCCTCAGTAACAATTCTGTGTCTGTCCCTGAGTAACAATTCTGTGTCCCTAAGTAACGTTTCTGTGGCCCTAAGTAACGGTTCTGTGGCCCTCAGTAACAATTCTGTGTCCCTCAGTAACAATTCTGTGTCTGTCCCTAAGTAACAATTCTGTGGCCCTAAGTAACGTTTCTGTGGCCCTAAGTAACGTTTCTGTGGCCCTAAGTAACGATTCTGTGGCCCTAAGTAACATTTCTGTGGCCCTAAGTAACGTTTCTGTGGCCCTCAGTAACAAATCTGTGTCCCTCAGTAACAATTCTGTGTCTGTCCCTAAGTAACAATTCTGTGGCCCTAAGTAACGTTTCTGTGGCCCTAAGTAACGGTTCTGTGGCCCTCAGTAACAATTCTGTGTCCCTCAATAACAATTCTGTGTCTGTCCCTAAGTAACAATTCTGTGGCCCTAAGTAACGTTTCTGTGGCCCTAAGTAACGATTCTGTGGCCCTCAGTAACAATTCTGTATCCCTCAGTAACAATTCTGTGTCTGTCCCTGAGTAACAATTCTGTGTCCCTAAGTAACGTTTCTGTGGCCCTAAGTAACGTTTCTGTGGCCCTAAGTAACGTTTCTGTGGCCCTCAGTAACAAATCTGTGTCCCTCAGTAACAATTCTGTGTCTGTCCCTAAGTAACAATTCTGTGGTCCTAAGTAACGTTTCTGTTGCCCCAAGTAACGGTTCTGTGGCCCTCAGTAACAATTCTGTGTCCCTCAATAACAATTCTGTGTCTGTCCCTAAGTAACAATTCTGTGGCCCTAAGTAACGTTTCTGTGGCCCTAAGTAACGTTTCTGTGGCCCTAAGTAACGATTCTGTGGCCCTCAGTAACAAATCTGTGTCCCTCAGTAACAATTCTGTGTCTGTCCCTAAGTAACAATTCTGTGGCCCTAAGTAACATTTCTGTGGCCCTAAGTAACGATTCTGTGGCCCTCAGTAACAATTCTGTATCCCTCAGTAACAATTCTGTCTGTCCCTGAGTAACAATTCTGTGTCCCTAAGTAACGTTTCTGTGGCCCTAGCTAACGATTCTGTGGCCCTAAGTAACGTTTCTGTGGCCCTAAGTAACGATTCTGTGGCCCTAAGTAACGTTTCTCTGTCCCTAACTCTCTCCCTGAATACAGCCAGGTCTGCCTCTGTTGAATGACTTGAGGCAAATGGAGAATTCTAAAATGGCCGCCATTTATAGCTCGACCATTACACTGTGCTGGCTGGCTGCTGATTGGCTAATGCGATCACATGTCATGAATGAATGCATTATGGGTCAGCGCGCCTTGTCTGCGCGCCTTCCCAGACATCCCCGCTCCGTCGCCGCACATGTCGCCGCCATTTTAGGAAAAATTTCGATTCGCGCATTCGAAGTCTGCTTATTTTTGGATTCGACGCGAATCGAAATTTTCCTAATATTTTCGAAACAAATTCCACTTCGCCTACTTCGATTCGCTCATCTCTACTTGTCATAGCTACAAACTCTTGAAATTTTTCTAATGTCTCACTTTTGTGCTTCATTAGATACGTTATTGTGTACCTGGAATAATCGTTGATGAAAGTCAGTAAATACCTGTTCCCGCCAGGTGTGATGGTTTTCATTGGTCCGCACACATCACTGTGTATCAGTTCCATGGGTTTAATGGTTTTACTCTGACTGGTCTGTGGAAGAGAGGTTCGGGTGGCCTTTGCTTTGATGCAACACGCGCACTTGCTGAGTGTGTGGCAAGGCAATATTTTCATGTCTTCTGATAGACCTCTCTTTGCAAAGTCCTTTATAGCTTCTGGGTTTTGATGCCCCAATCTTCTATGCCACAGGTGGATGCACTTGTCATGTGGGCTATGAGTTGCCGCATTGGCCTTCTCACTTTCAGTGATGAGTTTGTATAGATGTTCATTTAATCTTCCTCTTGCTAGAATTTGCTTTCCATTTTGAATTGTGCATTCATTACCTCTGAACTGGACAGTGAGTCCATTGCTTGCAAGGGTTTTAACTGATAGGAGGCTTCCTTCTAGGCTTGGAACATATAGAACATTCTTTACAAGGATGCTCTGCTTGCCCCCTAATGGTGTTTTGCAGTTCAGAAATCCCTGACCTTTACCTTCTGCTGTAATACTTTTCCCATTTGCTAGGAAGACTTTATCTTTTACACTAAAATCAATTTCTGTGAAGAATGTCTCGTCGCTTGTCATGTGACTTGTTGCCCCTGAATCAATGTACCATCCATGTGAGGTACTATTCTGAGTCACTTTAAAAGTACCACTCCATGATGCACTTTCATTTTCTTTCATGACTGCTTTAGCTCTTTCTCTTGTGGGTAGCTCCCACTTTCGCTGCTCAGCTTTCCAGATTGAACAGTTCTTTTTCAGGTGACCGGCCTTTTTGCAGCGAAAACATACCCTGGTTTCTTTGCTTTGTCTTATGCCTTCATGCACCTTTAGAGCTGCCTCTGGTCGCTCGTTCTCTTCACTATGCAAATTTTCCTTTCTTCTGCTGTATTCATCAATTAATTTTCCCTTAACATATTCTAGCGTCAGTTCAGTTTCCGGTCTAGTTTCTAGAGCATTTATAAGGGCACTGTATGATTCTGAAAGGCTGCACAGAATTAGCGCCACAACATGGTTGCCTTTTATTTCTTCACCTATTGCACCCAGCTGGTCCACAATTTCTAGCATAGCATTTACATGTTCACCCATTTCCTGCCCTTTTTCCAGCCTCATCTTATACAGTTTGCGTAGCAGATATAGTTTACTGTTTAGGTTTGCACGTTCATGCAGTCTTTGTAGTGCAGTCCACATACCTTTAGCTGTGCTTTCTTTCCTTATGTGAATGAGTTGATCATCCTCCACTAACAGGCTTATTACTGCTTTTGCTTGCCTGTTTTTTCTGTCCCATTCTTCCGGGTTGTCATTGGGTCTGTGTGTATCTAGTACCTGCCACAAGTCATCTTTGGATAACAGCATTTCAAGCTTAAACTTCCATAGCTGGTAGTTGGTGTTGTTGAGCTTTGCTATTGTAAACTTCATATCTGAAGCACTTGCCATCTTTCAGTGAATTGGATTGTAAATGCAGCACTTACTTGCTTGTAGTTTTCCTTTTTCCAGTGTCTGGAGCTGGGCCCATAACCTGTTGGTTATGTGTTATAGAAGACACTGGTAGTGATAGCAGAATTCAGGCTTTACTTGTGTGGCTTAAGTTACAAACATACAGAGCACGTTTCACAGCAGACATGTTACAGACGCATTATTTCCTGAAGAGATGATAGAGAAAAAGAAAGTATCAGCAAGTTTTACACATACACAACTAGTAACCTTTAGCGTACAGTGCCATCTACTGGTCAAGTGATATTACCACAGAATACTGTATATAGTACATTATAGTACATGCTGTTGCATTCCCAACACAATGGGGAGCTCTGGAGAGAGAATAATATTCTTGGGAGATGGGCTTTACACAGGCACAATCACTTTTCTATGAATGGTCAGGGTAATAGTGTCTCTTTAAAAGAAGCAATGTTATGGCATTTGCTAAGTCAAGACACTTCTATACTTGTTTGAGAACAGTGTATTTTGAAGCAAATCATTCTACATGTGAGGTATCCCCTTGTGACATCCCACACAACCTCTTCCTTCTTCTTATGCAATCCTATTGTGCATTTCAGAAACATGATTGTGAGTTGAAGATATCCTCAACACATGCTTGATGAAACCTTGTCATGTGTCAAAATTAATCACATTCTACAACAGACATGACACTATCATTGATCAGATATATTGCCTTCCCACTGTAGACAAAACATCATTGTGAGAATTAAATTAAAGATTTATATATTGTAGCTTATCAATCCTTGGATGCTATGGCTGAGTTTGTTCTTTGTTCTGGATAAGAGCATATTTAGCAAGTATGGAAAATACTTGCGATCTTGCCAGAAATGTTGTGTCCTTGTCATTTCCTGTGCGATAAACTGGATGCAAAAACAATGTTATTAACTTTTTATTTTATTACCACACATATAAAGGAAAAGAACAAAGGCAGCCATGTCTGAATTTCACCCTTGGTGGCTACTGTGGCTTCTTCCATAAGGACTGAAAGTGTGGTATTTATAGAACTACCACATATAACTAAAGGAAAAAATGGAGATTAGGGAATAGTCCAAATCAGGAGAGTATCCTAGGGTGACAATGCTGCTCCTCAATAGATACAATACAGTGATTGAGCGTTTTTACGTTAGGACAGAAAGTGTGTTACTGACAGGATAACCAGGTGAAATCAAGTGGGGAAAAAAATGAAAAGTAGAAAACTGCAATGTATAACATTCTTTGTTTTGGGTGTGGATATACATATATTAAATGTGTTCCCTCTTCAGACAAAGCATCATTGGTCATTATATTCCCTCTCCACATCCAACAAAATATATTTCTCTTCCCGCATCTAACAAAATATAATATTTATCAGATAAATTCTAACAACCCGACAAGATATCATTTTATATCACATCAATTTGAATCCCACATCTGACAAAATATATATTTTTATTAGATAAATTCTATCTCCGTAACTGACAAAATATATTTTTATCAAATAAATTCTCTCTCCACATCAGAGAAAAAAATATTTTTTGGGAAATAAATTTTCTCTCCACTTCTGACAACACATTCTTTTTGGTTAGATAGTTTTTTTCCCCATATCTGAAGAAAACATCATTATTCAACAGATACATTCTTCAGATATATTATTTTCCTACATTAGACAAAATATAATTGTCACTCCATTAAATTTCCTTCCCACAAAACATAATTTTTCTTAAGATACATTTTCTTCCCACACAAAAATTTTCATCACCATTCATTAGATAAAGGCTCTACTTGTCATGAAACCATTAAACATTTGACATAACACTATAAAAACATAGGACATAATATCATCAAATATCCGCTAGACAGCAATCCAACAGTAATCACGCCAATGTTCCATGCTTTGTCATCAAGTATGTGCTATTTAATTCATGTTCTTGAATCATTGTCTATTATAATAATTGTATGCGCTTAACTTATCACAGGTGTGTTTCATGCATAATAATTACTGGATAGTGTTCACTGGGAAGATTCTTCATTCTGCTTTCTGCAGCCAAATAGAATTCTTGGATGTGCACTGAGGAGCTCCTGGTACAAAAGTTCATCTTAATTAAAGGATTTTTGAAACATATTTTGGTTAAGAGCATCAAATACAGCTAAAGCATTTTGGGGAGAAAAGGCCTTCCCATTCAGGGCTTAAGCAGTCAATGCTAATAAAATCATAGCAGAATACACACATATTACATTTTATTAAATCTAACATCTTCTGATGGCACTAAAGGCAGCAGTTCAAGTGAAATGAACTTTTATACCAAGAGCTCCTCAGTACACATCCAAAAATGTACCATCTGGCGAGCGCTTCCTTTGTTGCTATCTGGTAGCAGTGTAGGACTAGAACAGGGTCCACCTATATTTTATTTCTTCCATGGATCTGCTTCTTTGAAGGAAAAAATCACTTTATGGTAGATCCATCAGCCAATTAGAAAGCAGTTACATTTTATTTTAAATATAATACCTTAAACCATTGTCTTGAAAGGCCTTCTTTAAAAAGTTAAGAATATGAGTAGTTTAAAAAAAAAACATTAAAATCCATTTTTTTACAATCTGTTATTGCTAAAAATAAATAGTTATTTCCTATGTGTTTCATGAAAATTAACTTTGCCTGTAAAAAGCAGGGTTGGAAAAACTGTAGAGAATATTTCCATGTAGAAACATAAAGCTTCTCTAAGCAGCTCTTGAGTACTATCTTGTGTCTTTTTTAATTTCAAATAAAGTGAGAAGTTAGAGCTTCAGTAACCTTTTTGCTGTTTCTCTGTGACCTTTTGAAAGATTTTTCATTACTTCCTGTCCTTACTTCCTGTCTGTTTGACAGAACAAAAGATGAGCCAGATTCTTCCCTTTTCCTATTTGACTTATGTTGGACATAAAAAGAAACTGAAGGAAAATCCCTTGATTAAAGGCAGACTCCAATACAAGCATTATTAGCATGAGGAAGGCTTAGCACCTTTGTCACGATTTTCATTGCAGTCTCTGCTTCATAAAAGCTATTACTCATCACTACCTGTCAGACATAAGAGGAAGAAATTTGTTTTCTAAAGAGGAGCAAAGACAACTTTTACAACCTAATAGAAGCAGCGCTCTGGAATTAGTATTTATTGCTACTATATCCAATAGGTGATCAGAGTTCTTCTAATTATTCATGATGGTTTGTCTGACGTGGCCTCGCATGCCTCCTATTATGGAATGTGATAGACATGTGCACACTGGAAATTTGCATTTTGTTTCAGATGCATTTGTTCATTGAAGAATTTCATTTTGTCATATTTGTCACGTTGACCTGATTCATTTCGAAATTCATTTTGTATCTTCAGCACTTATTTTGTATATTCAATGGTCCAGGTTGATTTGAAAAATGTTGCAGTTTTTTCGGTTGATTGCTATATATTCGATATACCTATTATCAAACTGGACGAATTTGGATTGGATGGATTCAAATCAGACAGATTCAATATTTTCTGATGACAGCCCAACCCAGCAAGAGAAATACCATGAACTAATTGACAATATAGACTGGCATGATGTGCATCCAAATTAACAAATAGAACAAAATTTGTATTCATTCGTTTTCTGAATCCAATTTATTGAACAAATTCAAAAACTTGATTCATTTCACCATGGGCTTGAACTACTATTGCACTGTGTGACATCATCCAAATAAAAGGATTACATTCATTATTTCATTATAACTTTTTTGGGATTTGTTGCCACTTGTTTCTGTGTCCATTCAGAGATATGCATACATTCAAATCTCCAAAAATTACATTTTCATTCAAAAAATGAATCAAAATGAAACAATTTGCACAAAAGCTAATTTGAGCAGATTTGCACTGCCACAGATCCAGTAAATCTGAATATACAATCCATATTAGTGAATGAAAGTACCTTGTCAGGGTTTCTGGGTCTGTGGGCAGTAACTAATGATACTTCATAGTTCCTGCCCCAGAGAGTGCAGGAATCAACATGTCCAGAGAATCTTCAGTTTTAAAAACCAGTACCAGGCCTTAGACCTTTGGCATCCAGGCGAGAGTGCCTAAGCACGCCCCCTATGACCTTTTATAACTTGTCACTACTAAAAAATGAACAAACACAAATTTAAAAGATGTAAATGCAAATGGTAAAAAAGGGGGAAGCATGGTGATTAGAGATGAGCGAAGTATTCAAAAATTCGATTCGACTGATTCGGCGAATTCGTAGAAAAATTTCGATTCGAGTCGAATATATTCGCTGTGAATTTAACTTAAAAAAGGGTGTTTCTAGGCTTCAGAGAGACTTAATATTAGTGCTGAACACTGTACCTTTAATTTAAATGCCCTTGGAGTCTGCTGGGGAAGAGAAATAATACTGTCAGGCAGTATGACATGCAGATGAGTGCCGTCGATCTTAGAATCACCGCACACTTCACTCATTTGGCCAGTCACGGGGCCAAAACCAGAGTGTGGAGCCACAGTGTGGCGGTGGAGGCAGCAGCAATGGGAGGCCATACAGCACCCTATGACAAAAATGGAAACCACCAGCAGTGTGAGGAGACCTGAAAGTGGCACATGGCAGAGTGTGGCGATAGAGACAGCAGCAATGGGAGGCCGTACAGGGACCCATGACACACTCTGGACCTGGCAGCAGCATGAGGAGGCGGTACAGGGGCCCATGGCAGATTACGGGCCTGGCAGCAGCATGAGGAGTCGGTACGGGGGCCCATGGCAGATTACAGGCCTGGCAGCAGCAATGGGAGGCCGTACAGGGACCCATGACACAATCTGGACCTGGCAGCAGCATGGGGAGGCGGTACAGGGGCCCATGACAGATTACGGGCCTGGCAGCAGCATTTGGAGTCGGTACGGGGGCCCATGACACACTCTGGACCTGGCAGCAGCATGAGGAGGCGGTACAGGGGCGCATGACAGATTACGAGCCTGGCAGCAGCAACTTGGACAGGAGGACGTTCAGTTTCTGCACCGTCTGGTGCGTGCTCGCAAACTGTTGTCTCTTGGAAACGGATTCCAAGAAAGACTGCTGACGGAATCCGTGAAGAGGAGTAGCAGGAGAAGGAGCATCTGAACGAGCGGAATATGCCAACAAGCGACAACAGGGGCCCATGACAGATTACGGGCCTGGCAGCAGCATGAGGAGTCGGTACGGGGGCCCATGGCAGATTAGGGGCCTGGCAGCAGCTATGGGAGGCCCGTAATCTGCCAGCACCCTATGACAAAAAATGGAACCCACCAGCAATGTGAGGAGACCTGAAAGTGGCACATGGCAGAGTGTGGCGATGGAGACAGCAGCAATGGGAGGCCGTACAGGGACCCATGAGAGACTCTGGACCTGGCAGCAGCATGAGGAGGCGGTATAGGGGCCCATGGCAGATTAGGGGCCTGGCAGCAGCTATGGGAGGCCCGTAATCTGCCAGCACCCTATGACAAAAAATGGAATACACCAGCAGTGTGAGGATACCTGAAAGTGGCACATGGCAGAGTGTGGCGATGGAGACAGCAGCAATGGGAGGCCGTACAGGGACCCATGAGAGACTCTGGACTTGGCAGCAGCATGAGGAGGCGGTATAGGGGCCCATGGCAGATTAGGGGCCTGGCAGCAGCTATGGGAGGCCCGTAATCTGCCAGCACCCTATGACAAAAAATGGAACACACCAGCAGTGTGAGGAGACCTGAAAGTGGCACATGTTTGGGGCATGATTCATGGCGGATTTAGTCAGTTGTGTCAGGAACTGGTGGTTTGAAATCCAGACTAATCCACGCCTGATTCATTTTCACAAACGTCAGTCTCTCCACACTTTGGGTGGACAGTCGTGTCCTCCGCGGAGTTGCAATACCTCCTGCCGCACTAAACACGCGCTCCGATGCCACGCTACTGGCCGGGCATGACAGCCTTTCAAGGGCAAATTCAGCTAGTTGGGGCCAAAGGTCAAGTTTCGTTGCCCAGTAGTCAAGGGGATTGTCTACCTCGGTTGGCAGGGTGCTGTCCAAGTAGGCCTAAGCCTGTTGTTTGAGGTCCTGCTCCAGGTCCACCTGATGCTGCTGCTGCTGCTGCTGCTGCTGCGGCTGGTTAGTAGTTTCCTCACTGCGCTGGTGAAGAAAGCTACTCATCATCGACTGCAGACTGAGGCAGCCGCTGCTGGTGGAGCTGCCACTGCTCCTACCACCCCACCCCTCCCCTGCTGCCATGGCAGCGGAACGCGAGCGCACAGGGCCCACAGTGTCTGAGGATGGACGTTGGCGCAGACAGGCAGAGACCAGCTGACTACATAGGTGGTTTTTATAGTACGTTATTTTGGCCTCCCTCTCAGCAGGTGTGAAAAAGGCCACCATTTTTGAACGGTAGCGAGGGTCCAACAAGGTGGACAGCCAAAAGTCATCCCTCTGTCTGATGGTTATTATTCGGCTGTCGCTACGCAAGCAAGCGAGCATGCTATGGGCCATTTGTGCCAAGGAATGCGAGGGACTCCCTGCCTCCATCTCCACAGCATACTGCCACGGTGCGTCTGGGTCCTCTGTCTCCTCCTCCTCCTCCTCTACCAGATGCTCCTGCTCCTCCACTCCTGTCCGCTGAGTGGAAAAACCACCCATTTCACTCAATAATTCCTGAGCACCAATGTCCTCCTCTACCTCCTCCTCTTCTTCCTGTCCTGCCCCCACAGGGGTCATGTGGCGTTGAGATCTGTGCGCCACGTCTACCGCACCCTGACCAGCCATTGTTAACAGCATTTGTTCCAGGACGTGCAACAGAGGAATGACGTCGTTCATCCCATAGTCCTGCCGACTCACGAATAGCGTGGCCTCCTCAAAGGGCCTGAGCAAGCGCAGGTGTCACGCATGAGCTGCCAATGGCTGACATCTAGGTTACACAGGGAGTACCTTTATCCGCTTTTAACATCAGGAAATCGGTGATGGCCTTTCGCTGTTCGTAAAGGCGGTCTAACATATGTAGGGTTGAATTCCACCTTGTTGCAACGTCACAGCATGAGGAGTCGGTACGGGGGCCCATGGCAGATTACGTGCCTGGCAGCAGCAATGGGAGGCCCGTAATCTGCCAGCACCCTATGTCAAAAAATTCAACACACCAGCAGTGTGAGGAGACCTGAAAGTGGCACATGGCAGAGTGTGGCTATGGAGACAGCAGCAATGGGAGGCCGTACAGGGACCCATGACACACTCTGGACTTGGCAGCAGCATGAGGAGGCGGTATAGGGGCCCATGGCAGATTAGGGGCCTGGCAGCAGCAATGGGAGGCCCGTAATCTGCCAGCACCCTATGTCAAAAAATTCTACACACCAGCAGTGTGAGGAGACCTGAAAGTGGCACATGGCAGAGTGTGGCGATGGAGACAGCAGCAATGGGAGGCCGTACAGGGACCCATGACAGACTCTGGACCTGGCAGCAGCATGAGGAGGCGGTATATAGGGGCCTATGGCAGATTAGGGGCCTGGCAGCAGCTATGGGAGGCCCATAATCTGCCAGCACCCTATGTCAAAAAATTCTACACACCAGCAGTGTGTGAGGAGACCTGAAAGTGGCACATGGCAGAGTGTGGCGATGGAGACAGCAGCAATGGGAGGCCGTACAGGGACCCATGACAGACTCTGGACCTGGCAGCAGCATGAGGAGGCGGTATATAGGGGCCCATGGCAGATTAGGGGCCTGGCAGCAGCAATGGGAGGCCCGTAATCTGCCAACACCCTATGTCAAAAAATTCTACACACCAGCAGTGTGTGAGGAGACCTGAAAGTGGCACATGGCAGAGTGTGGCGATGGAGACAGCAGCAATGGGAGGCCGTACAGGGACCCATGACAGACTCTGGACCTGGCAGCAGCATGAGGAGGCGGTATATAGGGGCCTATGGCAGATTAGGGGCCTGGCAGCAGCTATGGGAGGCCCGTAATCTGCCAGCACCCTATGTCAAAAATTTCTACACACCAGCAGTGTGTGAGACCTGAAAGTGGCACATGGCAGAGTGTGGCGATGGAGACAGCAGCAATGGGAGGCCGTACAGGGACCCATGACAGACTCTGGACCTGGCAGCAGCATGAGGAGGCGGTATATAGGGGCCTATGGCAGATTAGGGGCCTGGCAGCAGCTATGGGAGGCCCATAATCTGCCAGCACCCTATGTCAAAAAATTCTACACACCAGCAGTGTGTGAGGAGACCTGAAAGTGGCACATGGCAGAGTGTGGCGATGGAGACAGCAGCAATGGGAGGCCGTACAGGGACCCATGACAGACTCTGGACCTGGCAGCAGCATGAGGAGGCGGTATATAGGGGCCTATGGCAGATTAGGGGCCTGGCAGCAGCTATGGGAGGCCCATAATCTGCCAGCACCCTATGTCAAAAAATTCTACACACCAGCAGTGTGTGAGGAGACCTGAAAGTGGCACATGGCAGAGTGTGGCGATGGAGACAGCAGCAATGGGAGGCCGTACAGGGACCCATGACAGACTCTGGACCTGGCAGCAGCATGAGGAGGCGGTATATAGGGGCCCATGGCAGATTAGGGGCCTGGCAGCAGCTATGGGAGGCCCGTAATCTGCCAGCACCCTATGTCAAAAAATTCTACACACCAGCAGTGTGTGAGGAGACCTGAAAGTGGCACATGGCAGAGTGTGGCGATGGAGACAGCAGCAATGGGAGGCCGTACAGGGACCCATGAGAGACTCTGGACCTGGCAGCAGCATGAGGAGGCGGTATATAGGGGCCTATGGCAGATTAGGGGCCTGGCAGCAGCTATGGGAGGCCCGTAATCTGCCAGCACCCTATGTCAAAAAATTCAACACACCAGCAGTGTGTGAGGAGACCTGAAAGTGGCACATGGCAGAGTGTGGCGATGGAGACAGCAGCAATGGGAGGCCGTACAGGGACCCATGACAGACTCTGGACCTGGCAGCAGCATGAGGAGGCGGTATATAGGGGCCTATGGCAGATTAGGGGCCTGGCAGCAGCTATGGGAGGCCCATAATCTGCCAGCACCCTATGTCAAAAAATTCTACACACCAGCAGTGTGTGAGGAGACCTGAAAGTGGCACATGGCAGAGTGTGGCGATGGAGACAGCAGCAATGGGAGGCCGTACAGGGACCCATGACAGACTCTGGACCTGGCAGCAGCATGAGGAGGCGGTATATAGGGGCCCATGGCAGATTAGGGGCCTGGCAGCAGCTATGGGAGGCCCGTAATCTGCCAGCACCCTATGTCAAAAAATTCTACACACCAGCAGTGTGTGAGGAGACCTGAAAGTGGCACATGGCAGAGTGTGGCGATGGAGACAGCAGCAATTGGAGGCCGTACAGGGACCCATGAGAGACTCTGGACCTGGCAGCAGCATGAGGAGGCGGTATATAGGGGCCTATGGCAGATTAGGGGCCTGGCAGCAGCTATGGGAGGCCCGTAATCTGCCAGCACCCTATGTCAAAAAATTCAACACACCAGCAGTGTGTGAGGAGACCTGAAAGTGGCACATGGCAGAGTGTGGCGATGGAGACAGCAGCAATGGGAGGCCGTACAGGGACCCATGAGAGACTCTGGACCTGGCAGCAGCATGAGGAAGCGGTATATAGGGGCCTATGGCAGATTAGGGGCCTGGCAGCAGCTATAGGAGGCCCATAATCTGCCAGCACCCTATGTCAAAAAATTCTACACACCAGCAGTGTGAGGAGACCTGAAAGTGGCACATGGCATGAGACACTGTGGACCTGGCAGCAGCATGAGGAGGCGGTATATAGGGGCCCATGGCAGATTAGGGGCCTGGCAGCAGCTATGGGAGGCCCGTAATCTGCCAGCACCCTATGTCAAAAAATTCTACACACCAGCAGTGTGTGAGGAGACCTGAAAGTGGCACATGGCAGAGTGTGGCGATGGAGACAGCAGCAATGGGAGGCCGTACAGGGACCCATGAGAGACTCTGGACCTGGCAGCAGCATGAGGAGGCGGTATATAGGGGCCTATGGCAGATTAGGGGCCTGGCAGCAGCTATGGGAGGCCCGTAATCTGCCAGCACCCTATGTCAAAAAATTCAACACACCAGCAGTGTGTGAGGAGACCTGAAAGTGGCACATGGCAGAGTGTGGCGATGGAGACAGCAGCAATGGGAGGCCGTACAGGGACCCATGAGAGACTCTGGACCTGGCAGCAGCATGAGGAAGCGGTATATAGGGGCCTATGGCAGATTAGGGGCCTGGCAGCAGCTATAGGAGGCCCATAATCTGCCAGCACCCTATGTCAAAAAATTCAACACACCAGCAGTGTGTGAGGAGACCTGAAAGTGGCACATGGCAGAGTGTGGCAATGGAGACAGCAGCAATGGGAGGCCGTACAGGGACCCATGAGAGACTCTGGACCTGGCAGCAGCATGAGGAGGCGGTATATAGGGGCCTATGGCAGATTAGGGGCCTGGCAGCAGCTATAGGAGGCCCATAATCTGCCAGCACCCTATGTCAAAAAATTCAACACACCAGCAGTGTGTGAGGAGACCTCAAAGTGGCACATGTTTGAGGCATGATTCATGGCGGATTTAGTCAGTTGTGTCAGGAACTGGTGGTTTGAAATCCAGACTAATCCACGCCTGATTCATTTTCACAAACGTGAGTCTCTCCACACTTTGGGTGGACAGTCGTGTCCTCCGCGGAGTTACAATACCTCCTGCCGCACTAAACACGCGCTCCGATGCCACGCTACTGGCCGGGCATGACAGCCTTTCAAGGGCAAATTCAGCTAGTTGGGGCCAAAGGTCAAGTTTCGTTGCCCAGTAGTCAAGGGGATTGTCTACCTCGGTTGGCAGGGTGCTGTCCAAGTAGGCCCAAGCCTGTTGTTTGAGGTCCTGCTCCAGGTCCACCTGATGCTGCTGCTGCGGCTGGTTAGTAGTTTCCTCACTGCGCTGGTGAAGAAAGCTACTCATCATCGACTGCAGACTGAGGCAGCCGCTGCTGGTGGAGCTGCCACTGCTCCTACCACCCCACCCCTCCCCTGCTGCCATGGCAGCGGAACGCGAGCGCACAGGGCCCACAGTGTCTGAGGATGGACGTTGGCGCACAAAGGCAGAGACCAACTGACTACATAGGTGGTTTTTATAGTACGTTATTTTGGCCTCCCTCTCAGCAGGTGTGAAAAAGGCCACCATTTTGGAACGGTAGCGAGGGTCCAACAAGGTGGACAGCCAAAAGTCATCCCTCTGTCTGATGGTTATTATTCGGCTGTCGCTACGCAAGCAACCGAGCATGCTATGGGCCATTTGTGCCAAGGAATGCGAGGGACTCCCTGCCTCCATCTCCACAGCATACTGCCACGGTGCGTCTGGGTCCTCTGTCTCCTCCTCCTCCTCCTCTACCAGATGCTCCTGCTCCTCCACTCCTGTCCGCTGAGTGGAAAAACCACCCATTTCACTCAATAATTCCTGAGCACAAATGTCCTCCTCTACCTCCTCCTCTTCTTCCTGTCCTGCCCCCACAGGGGTCATGTGGCGTTGAGATCTGTGCGCCACGTCTACCGCACCCTGACCAGCCATTGTTAACAGCATTTGTTCAAGGACGTGCAACAGAGGAATGACGTCGTTCATCCCATAGTCCTGCCGACTCACGAATAGTGTGGCCTCCTCAAAGGGCCTGAGCAAGCGGCAGGTGTCACGCATGAGCTGCCAATGGCTGACATCGAAGTTACACAGGGGAGTACCTTTATCCGCTTGTAACATCAGGAAATCGGTGATGGCCTTTCGCTGTTCGTAAAGGCTGTCTAACATGTGTAGGGTTGAATTCCACCTTGTTGCAACGTCGCAGATCAGGCGATGCTGTGGAATTCCGTTCTGCCGCTGCAGCTCAAGGAGGGTGTGCTTTGCGGTGTAGGAATGGCTGAAATGCATGCAAAGTTTACGTGACATTTTAAGGATGTCTTGCAGTGGGATGGTGGATTTTAAGAACCGCTTGACAACCAGATTGAACACGTGAGCCATGCATGGCGCATGGCACAACCTTCCTTGACGCAGAGCAGACACCATGTTCTTTCCGTTGTCGGTCAACATGGTTCCGATTTTCAGTTTGCGCGGAGACAGCCATCTGTCGATTTCTCTGTTCATTACACTCAGAAGTTCCTCCCCTGTGTGACTACGTTCGCCAAGGCATACCAGGTGCAGAACAGCGTGACACCGTTGCGCCCTGCACATGTGATATGCCGGTCGGGTAATGGGACTTGGCACGGGGGTGGCGGCTGAGGACACGGCGGAAGAAGAGGTGGTAGAGGCGGACATCTTTGCCGGACCAAGGACGTGCAAACGTGGAGGCAAAAGCGGCGTGACCTGTCCAAGTTGCTGGTGCGGCTGTGACGGCACCACGTTCACCCAGTGGGCCGTAAATGACATGTACTGTCCCTGACCATAGTTACAGCTCCACACGTCGGCGCTGCCGTGCACTTTGGCAGAGACCGACATGCTCAAAGACTGGCCCACCATGTCTTCTACATGTGAATGCAGGGCTGGCACTGCCTTTTTGGCGAAGAAATGACGGCTTGGCACTCTCCACCGCGGCGCGGCACAAGCCATCATTTCTCTGAAAGGTGCTGAGTCCACCACTTGGAAAGGGAGGGACTGCAGCACCAGCAACTTGGACAGGAGGACGTTCAGCTTTTGCACCGTCGGGTGCGTGCTCGCAAACTGTTGTCTCTTGGAAACGGATTCCAAGAAAGACTGCTGACGGAATCCGTGAAGAGGAGTAGCAGGAGAAGGAGCATCTGAACGAGCGGAAGATGCCAACGAGCGACAACTCCCCTCAGCAGAGGTGTTGGAGCCTTGACTGGCTGATGGAGGGCGATTGACGTCGGGTGACGGAGCAAGTAACGGAGCGGGTGATGGAGCGGGGGCTGGGGCGGGCAGAACCGCCGTATCTTTATCACGGTTTTCCCAGGCCACCAAATGGCGACGCTGCATATGCTGCCGCAACGCTGTAGTCCCAACATGGGCCCCCTGGCCACGCTTGACTTTCTGGCCACATAGTCGACATACGGCTACGTTTACCTCCTCGGGCGGCTTGACGAAAAATTGCCACACCGCCGAGTAGGAAACTTTGCCCCCGATACTCCTCACTGGCTGACTGCTGCTTCCTCCGTGCACACCGGCACCACTACTGGCCGTGGTGGTAGGCTGCAGTGGAGCTGGTGCTCTACTCCGTGGCCGTTTGGCTCCACTGACACTGCTGAGACCCTGCTGCTGTCTCCTGGGCAACCCACCGACTGTTTTGCTCGCTGCCAAGCTGCCACCCTCTTCTCCTGATGATGCGGAAGAAATTGCCTGATGACGACGAGGCTGCCAAGTGCGATCAACCTCCTCATCATCAAGTAGGGTCTCCGCATCACTACTAGCCCCCTCGGCTGCGTCTGGGTCAGGAGACAGACCTGTCTCTAGACCGGCTACCGAGCCACTCTCCTCGCCACTACTTCTTCGCCTGGCTGCTGAAAAGGCGGATGTCTCCCCCCGTTCCTGACCGCCCTCTGTTAGCTCTTCCTCACTGTACAGTGGGGCTGAGCCCACAGCATGCGATACTTCGCTTGGTGAGGGAACACCAAAGGACAGGGGCAGGTAGAGGACACGTGATTTCAGTGGGCTTGGTCCCGGGCCATGCCAACTAACGGTTGTGTCTGACGTACCCACCGACCGTTGGCTGTAGGTGTCAGAGGTGACCTGGGAAGAGGAAGACGACCGAGCCAACCAATCGACGACGGCAGGGTTGTCGGTGGAGACACGACCGCTGGATGACACCGGGAGCACTGGCCTCTGGCTGCGAATAGTGCTGCCTCGACCCCTTCCTCTGCTGCCACGTCTGCTCGCTCCTAAAACATTGCCTCCTCTGCCACTCCTCTGCATGTTGTCTGACATACTCTTTAATTAAACGATTCTGTGTCCCTGAGTAACAATTCTGTGTCCCTGAGTAACAATTCTGTGTCTGTGCGAGTAACAATTCTGTGGCCCTAAGTAACAGTTCTGTGGCCCTCAGTAACAATTCTGTGTCCCTGATTAACGTTTCTGTGGCCCCAAGTAACAGTTCTGTGGCCCTCAGTAACAATTCTGTGTCTGTGCGAGTAACAATTCTGTGTCTGTGCGAGAAACAATTCTGTGGCCCTAAGTAACAGTTCTGTGGCCCTCAGTAACAGTTCTGTGTCTGTGCGAGTAACAATTCTGTGTCTGTGCGAGTAACAATTCTGTGGCCCTAAGTAACAGTTCTGTGGCCCTCAGTAACAATTCTGTGTCCCTGATTAACGTTTCTGTGGCCCCAAGTAACAGTTCTGTGGCCCTCAGTAACAATTCTGTGTCTGTGCGAGTAACAATTCTGTGTCTGTGCGAGAAACAATTCTGTGGCCCTAAGTAACAGTTCTGTGGCCCTCAGTAACAGTTCTGTTTCCCTGAGTAACAATTCTGTGTCTGTGCGAGTAAGAATTCTGTGTCTGTGCGAGTAACAATTCTGTGGCCCTAAGTAACAGTTCTGTGGCCCTCAGTAACAGTTCTGTGGCCCTGAGTAACAATTCTGTGTCTGTGCGAGTAACAATTCTGTGTCTGTGCGAGTAACAATTCTGTCTGTGCGAGTAACAATTCTGTGGCCCTAAGTAACGGTTCTGTGGCCCTCAGTAACAGTTCTGTGTCCCTGTGTAACAATTCTGTGTCTGTGCGAGTAACAATTCTGTGGCCCTAAGTAACAGTTCTGTGGCCCTCAGTAACAATTCTGTGTCCCTGATTAACGTTTCTGTGGCCCCAAGTAACAGTTCTGTGGCCCTCAGTAACAATTCTGTGTCTGTGCGAGTAACAATTCTGTGTCTGTGCGAGTAACAATTCTGTGGCCCTAAGTAACGGTTCTGTGGCCCTCAGTAACAGTTCTGTGTCCCTGTGTAACAATTCTGTGTCTGTGCGAGTAACAATTCTGTGGCCCTAAGTAACAGTTCTGTGGCCCTCAGTAACAGTTCTGTGTCTGTGCGAGTAACAATTCTGTGTCTGTGCGAGTAACAATTCTGTGGCCCTAAGTAACAGTTCTGTGGCCTTCAGTAACAATTCTGTGTCTGTGCGAGTAACAATTCTGTGTCTGTGCGAGTAACAATTCTGTGGCCCTAAGTAAAGTTTCTGTGGCCCTAAGTAACAATTCTCTGGCACTCAGTAACAATTCTGTCTGTCCCTGAGTAACAATTCTCTGGCACTCAGTAACAATTCTGTCTGTCCCTGAGTAAAAATTCTGTGGCCCTAAGTAAAGTTTCTGGGGCCCTGAGTAACAATTCTCTGGCACTCAGTAACAATTCTGTCTGTCCCTGAGTAACAATTCTCTGGCACTCAGTAACAATTCTGTCTGTCCCTGAGTAAAAATTCTCTGGCCCTAAGTAAAGTTTCTGTGGCCCTGAGTAACAATTCTCTGGCACTCCGTAACAATTCTGTCTGTCCCTGAGTAACAATTCTCTGGCACTCAGTAACAATTCTGTCTGTCCCTGAGTAAAAATTCTGTGGCCCTAATTAAAGTTTCTGTGGCCCTAAGTAACAATTCTCTGGCACTCAGTAACAATTCTGTCTGTCCCTGAGTAACAATTCTCTGGCACTCGGTAATAATTCTGTCTGTCCCTGAGTAACAATTCTCTGGCACTCAGTAACAATTCCGTCTGTCCCTGAGTAAAAATTCTGTGGCCCTAATTAAAGTTTCTGTGGCCCTAAGTAACAATTCTCTGGCACTCAGTAACAATTCTGTCTGTCCCTGAGTAACAATTCTCTGGCACTCCGTAACAATTCTGTCTGTCCCTGAGTAACAATTCTCTGGCACTCAGTAACAATTCTGTCTGTCCCTGAGTAAAAATTCTGTGGCCCTAAGTAAAGTTTCTGTGGCCCTGAGTAACAATTCTCTGGCACTCCGTAACAATTCTGTCTGTCCCTGAGTATGAATTCCGTGGCCCTAACTAGCGTTTCTTTGTCCCTAAGTAACAGTTCTGTGGCCCTGAGTAACAATTCTGTGTCTGTGCGAGTAACAATTCTGTGGCCCTAAGTAACAGTTCTGTGGCCCTCAGTAACAGTTCTGTGTCTGTGCGAGTAACAATTCTGTGTCTGTGCGAGTAACAATTCTGTGGCCCTAAGTAAAGTTTCTGTGGCCCTCAGTAACAGTTCTGTGTCTGTGCGAGTAACAATTCTGTGTCTGTGCGAGTAACAATTCTGTGGCCCTAAGTAAAGTTTCTGTGGCCCTAAGTAACAATTCTCTGGCACTCCGTAACAATTCTGTCTGTCCCTGAGTAACAATTCTCTGGCACTCAGTAACAATTCTGTCTGTCCCTGAGTAAAAATTCTGTGGCCCTAAGTAAAGTTTCTGTGGCCCTGAGTAACAATTCTCTGGCACTCCGTAACAATTCTGTCTGTCCCTGAGTAACAATTCTCTGGCACTCAGTAACAATTCTGTCTGTCCCTGAGTAAAAATTCTGTGGCCCTAAGTAAAGTTTCTGTGGCCCAGAGTAACAATTCTCTGGCACTCCGTAACAATTCTGTCTGTCCCTGAGTATGAATTCTGTGGCCCTAACTAGCAATTCTTTGTCCCTAAGTAACAGTTCTGTGGCCCTGAGTAACAATTCTGTGTCTGTGCGAGTAACAATTCTGTGGCCCTAAGTAACAGTTCTGTGGCCCTCAGTAACAGTTCTGTGTCTGTGCGAGTAACAATTCTGTGTCTGTGCGAGTAACAATTCTGTGGCCCTAAGTAACAGTTCTGTGGCCTTCAGTAACAATTCTGTGTCTGTGCGAGTAACAATTCTGTGTCTGTGCGAGTAACAATTCTGTGGCCCTAAGTAAAGTTTCTGTGGCCCTAAGTAACAATTCTCTGGCACTCAGTAACAATTCTGTCTGTCCCTGAGTAACAATTCTCTGGCACTCAGTAACAATTCTGTCTGTCCCTGAGTAAAAATTCTGTGGCCCTAAGTAAAGTTTCTGGGGCCCTGAGTAACAATTCTCTGGCACTCAGTAACAATTCTGTCTGTCCCTGAGTAACAATTCTCTGGCACTCAGTAACAATTCTGTCTGTCCCTGAGTAAAAATTCTCTGGCCCTAAGTAAAGTTTCTGTGGCCCTGAGTAACAATTCTCTGGCACTCCGTAACAATTCTGTCTGTCCCTGAGTAACAATTCTCTGGCACTCAGTAACAATTCTGTCTGTCCCTGAGTAAAAATTCTGTGGCCCTAATTAAAGTTTCTGTGGCCCTAAGTAACAATTCTCTGGCACTCAGTAACAATTCTGTCTGTCCCTGAGTAACAATTCTCTGGCACTCGGTAACAATTCTGTCTGTCCCTGAGTAACAATTCTCTGGCACTCAGTAACAATTCTGTCTGTCCCTGAGTAAAAATTCTGTGGCCCTAATTAAAGTTTCTGTGGCCCTAAGTAACAATTCTCTGGCACTCAGTAACAATTCTGTCTGTCCCTGAGTAACAATTCTCTGGCACTCCGTAACAATTCTGTCTGTCCCTGAGTAACAATTCTCTGGCACTCAGTAACAATTCTGTCTGTCCCTGAGTGAAAATTCTGTGGCCCTAAGTAAAGTTTCTGTGGCCCTGAGTAACAATTCTCTGGCACTCCGTAACAATTCTGTCTGTCCCTGAGTATGAATTCCGTGGCCCTAACTAGCGTTTCTTTGTCCCTAAGTAACAGTTCTGTGGCCCTGAGTAACAATTCTGTGTCTGTGCGAGTAACAATTCTGTGGCCCTAAGTAACAGTTCTGTGGCCCTCAGTAACAGTTCTGTGTCTGTGCGAGTAACAATTCTGTGTCTGTGCGAGTAACAATTCTGTGGCCCTAAGTAAAGTTTCTGTGGCCCTCAGTAACAGTTCTGTGTCTGTGCGAGTAACAATTCTGTGTCTGTGCGAGTAACAATTCTGTGGCCCTAAGTAAAGTTTCTGTGGCCCTAAGTAACAATTCTCTGGCACTCCGTAACAATTCTGTCTGTCCCTGAGTAACAATTCTCTGGCACTCAGTAACAATTCTGTCTGTCCCTGAGTAAAAATTCTGTGGCCCTAAGTAAAGTTTCTGTGGCCCTGAGTAACAATTCTCTGGCACTCCGTAACAATTCTGTCTGTCCCTGAGTAACAATTCTCTGGCACTCAGTAACAATTCTGTCTGTCCCTGAGTAAAAATTCTGTGGCCCTAAGTAAAGTTTCTGTGGCCCAGAGTAACAATTCTCTGGCACTCCGTAACAATTCTGTCTGTCCCTGAGTATGAATTCCGTGGCCCTAACTAGCGTTTCTTTGTCCCTAAGTAACAGTTCTGTGGCCCTGAGTAACAATTCTGTGTCTGTGCGAGTAACAATTCTGTGGCCCTAAGTAACAGTTCTGTGGCCCTCAGTAACAGTTCTGTGTCTGTGCGAGTAACAATTCTGTGTCTGTGCGAGTAACAATTCTGTGGCCCTAAGTAACAGTTCTGTGGCCTTCAGTAACAATTCTGTGTCTGTGCGAGTAACAATTCTTTGTCTGTGCGAGTAACAATTCTGTGGCCCTAAGTAAAGTTTCTGTGGCCCTAAGTAACAATTCTCTGGCACTCAGTAACAATTCTGTCTGTCCCTGAGTAACAATTCTCTGGCACTCAGTAACAATTCTGTCTGTCCCTGAGTAAAAATTCTGTGGCCCTAAGTAAAGTTTCTGGGGCCCTGAGTAACAATTCTCTGGCACTCAGTAACAATTCTGTCTGTCCCTGAGTAACAATTCTCTGGCACTCAGTAACAATTCTGTCTGTCCCTGAGTAAAAATTCTGTGGCCCTAAGTAAAGTTTCTGTGGCCCTAAGTAACAATTCTCTGGCACTCAGTAACAATTCTGTCTGTCCCTGAGTAACAATTCTCTGGCACTCAGTAACAATTCTGTCTGTCCCTGAGTAAAAATTCTGTGGCCCTAATTAAAGTTTCTGTGGCCCTAAGTAACAATTCTCTGGCACTCAGTAACAATTCTGTCTGTCCCTGAGTAACAATTCTCTGGCACTCAGTAACAATTCTGTCTGTCCCTGAGTAACAATTCTGTGGCCCTAATAACGTTTCTGTGGCCCTAAGTAACAATTCTCTGGCACTGAGTAACAATTCTGTCTGTCCCTGATTATGAATTCTGTGGCCCTAACTAGCGTTTCTTTGTCCCTAAATAACGATTCTGTGGCCCTCATTAACAAGTCTGTGTCCCTGAGTAATGGTTCTCTGTCCCTAAGTAACTTTTCTCTGTCCCCAATTATCGTTTCTGTGGCCCTAACTCTGTCCCTGTCCCTAGTACAGAGCGGTCTGCCTCTGTTCAATAACTGCAGGCAAATGAAGAATTCCAAAATGGCCGCTATTTATAGCTCGACCATTACACAGTGCTGGCTGGCTGGCTGCTGATTGGCTGATGCGATCACATGTAGTTGAGGAATGCATTATGGGTCAGCGCGCCTTGTCTGCGCGCCTTCCCAGACATCCCCGCTCCGTCGCCGCACATGTCAGCCGCCATTTTCTGAAAAATTTCGATTCGCGCGTCCGAATTAGGCTATTTTTCGGATTCGGCACGAATCGAAATTTTTCCGATATTCGACTCGAATTCCACTTCGGATACTTCGATTCGCTCATCTCTAATGGTGGTAAGAGCAAGGAGGTGACGGTGGAAGGGGAGGGTAGAGAAACATGCTGACAGGAGGGGGTGCAAGGTGACAGGAGGGATGTTGTATAGAGATGGGAGAGATGTGGCACATGGCTTATATACATAGGGTTATACCCCCAACACAAGAGTTTCTTGCTTCTGAGCCATGCAGTTCAAGGAACTCTCATCCCCATGGCTGTAGTCTTCCGGATGCTCTTGGCCCTATAAATACAACACTTCAGATAATACATCCCTAGGCCTTTAGAAGGAGCAGTCAGCTCCGAGCGCGTAGCCTTGGTTTCTCCCTTCTGATCACCAAACTTCTCCCTGTGTGAAGTCACATCCGCCTTGCTTGTGGTGCACGCTGGTTACAGGTACTTCTGGTTTCCGGTTGGATGGTGGTGCCTGGGACTTCTGACTATCTACAGCAGTCTGGGACCCCCTCCACCACCCATGGCGGCCATTACCTGTCCGGACAGACATCCGCAGGACGACTTTATTGATGGGCTTTTTTATCACCTCCACATTGTGAGCTTTTAAATTTGTGGCTCATTAAAATCCTTTTAATACTGCACTTAGAAGACACCTCTCTTTCTTTCCTTATAAGTCATCATAACCACAGAAGAATTCACATTGACTATCAGTGTTATAAAGGAATTTAAACTGAGCACCAACTTTGTGGAGGAACAAACATTACATTGGGGGAATTGATGGACTGTGTGCTCTGCTACATTGGTGGTTATTGTAAATGCCATTTTACATAGGTAGTCAGGGAAAATGCCACTTTACGTTAGTGGCACGTGTAAATACCCTTTGTAGTGGGGCCTTTATTGGGGTAGGGGTCTGTATTTCCTGGATTAATTTAGGGTGGTGGTGTCGGAATACAAAATGACCATACATTAAAAGGACTGGTGGTGGCTGAGTATGAGAGACCCCATATTTTGAAAGGCTCATGGTGGCTGAATATCAGGCACCTCAGATTAAAGGGTATGGTGGTGGCTGAATATGAGAGATCTCATATTAGAGGGGATGGCACTGGGTGAAAATGTTGTTAGTTATTATAAGTCACTTTCACAGTATAACATAGTTTGGCTAGACAATACAATGCAATATTGCAGTCTATATTCTTTCAGAATTATATAACAGGCTATTGTAGTCTATGTTATTTCTGGATGATGGAATATACAGTGTGATTTGCACATTTTACTGTAATGGCATGATACAGTATAATGCTATGCAGTGCACCTTGGCATGACTATGTGACATTGACATATTCGGGTCAATTCACTAGATTCACAAGTTATTTTAACTCCATTGGCTATTTTCATCGCATGATAAAGTCATCCTAAAATTGTTCAATTCACAAAGATAAAAATAAATTCGGTGTGGAAGTTACACATGAAAAGAACACTTCTTAAAGTGTTATAAAACCCAGGACCCTGCATCCACTATATCTGGTCTTCCACAGTACATAGAACATGGAAGTGCAATTATTTTAGTAAATATTAATGGCTAAATATCTTTTCTCATCAGCAGTTAGAGCAGTCTTGTGACTGCTATCTGTGTCCAGCCAAGCACTAGCTAAAGCTTGCAGGAGGAGTTTTCTTTCTGCTCTAGGAGGATGCAAAACACCTGACCTCTGTCTGACCAGTTCTAATGTGCTCTGTGCTGATCACATGCACTCTCCCAAGAAAAAGAAAATCTCTCTAGAAACACACACCAAACTGAGCATGTGCAAATGCCTACGGTTCAGTGTGTCTTATCAGGAGATAAGAGGTGGTCGCTTGAAAAAAGGGAGAAACAGAGAAGAGAGGATCAATCGGCCTTTTTACACAATACAGAGGATTAACCCCTTAGGTTCCACAGTGAGTATAACATGCATGCTTTACTGCATATGCAGGCTGATTTTACTCTTGTGGGTTTAGTAACACTTTAAAAATCATTGTTTCGTCTCACAATTCAGTAAGCTATAATGCATATGTTACTTGCCGTCACAATTGTAATAACTGCAGCCCAAATATAATTTCTGCACAGGGGTCTCTTGCTGGCTTTGTCCACCATACTTTCACAGTATAACAAAGGATATAATAAAAAAAAATTGTCACTAAATGTACAAAACATTTAAGCCAAGACAGTAGATACAGACGCAGACTATAACTACTGTATTTTCAGAAAAATAATCTCTATGGTAGAAATCAGGTAGGTAAGGAAAATAATTAGCTTGGCTGTCTAAAACAAACCCCTATACTATATTAAAACTGATGTTATCGAAACAAAGTACAGATGAAACTAGAAAAATTAGAATATCTTGCAAAAGTTCATTTATTTCAGTAATGCAACTTAAAAGGTAAAACTAATATATGAGATAGACTCATTACATGCAAAGCAAGATAGTTCAAGCCGTGATTTGTCATAATTGTGATGATTATGGCTTACAGCTCATGAAAACCCCAAATCCACAATCTCAGAAAATTAGAATATTACATGCAATCAATAAAACAAGGATTGCACATAGAACAATATCGGACCTCTGAAAAGGTCTACCAGGAGATTTTGGAGCACTTCATGCTTCCATCCGCAGACGAGCTTTATGGAGATGCTGACTTCATTTTCCAGGAGGACTTGGCACCTGCCCACACTGCCAAAAACACCAAAACCTGGTTCAATGACCGTGGGATTACTGTGCTTGACTGGCCAGAAAACTCGCCTGACCTGAACCCCATAGAGAATCTACGGGGCATTGCCAAGAGAAAGATATGAGACCGAACAATGCAGAAGAGCTGAAGGCCGCTATTGAAGCATCCTGGTCTTCCATAACACCTCAGCAGTGCTACACACTGATAACTTCCATGCCACGCTGCATTGAGGCAGTAATTGCTGCAAAAAGGGGCCCAAACCAAGAACTGAGTACATATGCATGCTTATACTTTTCAGAGGTCTGATATTGTTCTATGTACAATCCTTGGTTTATTGATTGCATGTAATATTCTAATTTTCTGGGATTGTGGATTTGGGGTTTTCATGAGCTGTAAGCCATAATCATCACAATTATGACAAATCACGGCTTGAACTATCTTGCTTTGCATGTAATGAGTCTATCTCATATATTAGTTTCACCTTTTAAGTTGCATTACTCAAATAAATGAACTTTTGCACGATATTCTAATTTTTCGAGTTTCACCTGTAATACAGCTCTGTAATTGTTAATACATGTATTTTATCATTACATGTATTTTGAAGTGCAAGCAGTGTAAGTACTTGAAGTTGTCCTGGTATTAGCCTTTTGCATTCCCTATATAGTTGGAGTGTGAGAGGAATACAACAGGCAAATCAGCGTATGTGCTGACAAAGAGTGGGCTGATAAGAAGAGAGAGTAAAGTGCAGGAGAGAAGAGCTTGTCACTGTGCTGCCTCTGCTTTCGCTGTCCACTTTCATGGCAGGACAACCTGGGCTCAAAGAAAAAATATTTAATGATGCTGGCTATTAGGTTGAGGACACATTGTGATGGAAAAGAAGTACTGTGGGGAAGAACTCCAGACTAAAGGTGAAAATAGTTAAATATACAGTTATACAATAAATAATAATACTCTAAAATAGCCCAATAACCAAAGAATAAAGTGCAAAATAATGATCAAAGTGTAAAATAATAATCATATGTGTGACAGTCCCAAAGAAGGTATATTTACTTTTTCTTCCTTAAGTGAATGTTCTTAGATCCTCATTCCAACTTGTGTGTCCACCAACGTGACCACTACACCACTGTGACAACAAATTGGAGGCTTACCAGATCCTTTAACCCCTTAATTATAGGAGGTCAACATGCGTTTTGTTGAAAACCATCAATGCATGCTGCCATGCCACAAACTGGACCACGTGTGTCTTTTGGCTTTGTCAAGAACACTTTCCTCCTCATTGTCGTCCTCCTCCTCACTCTACATCTCCTCCTCCTCATTCTCCACATCTCTCCAGTGAGGAGGGGGAGGAGAGCGAGGAGGACAATGAGGAAGAAAGTGTTCTCGCCAAAGACGGAAGACACACATGGTCCAGTTTGTGGCATGGCAGCGTGCAGTGATGGTTTTCAACAAAACGCATGTTGTATAGGTAAAAGACACACAGTGAGCGCTCTCAAAGAAACAGCAGCTGAACATCCAGGATAACCGCATATAAAAATCCTCAATAAAACATATACATATAAAATGCAGCGCTGTAAAATGATCAAATCATGCAAATCAACACAATAATAGTCCTGAAAAGGTGCTCATTAATTCCCAGTGTCAATGGAAAGAATGCAAACTAACCAGAAGTGCATTTAAAGTACGCATGTGTGTAAGAAATCCTGGAGATTCCCCTCTCTCCCTCTGGTCAGAAAATGGATATGTGCTGAAATGGATGATGATAACGCCCTCTTGTGGAAAAGCAAAATCCTGCAGGCCAGGAAGCTCCCAGGATAGGATATTCCTCTTCAATGGAACCAGGGCTGGGATTGAAATCACTCTGTGGCTGTGAAATTGGGAGAGAGACCCCTCACAGAGGACACAGAGAGATACTCATAGTGTAATATATTACTTCAATTTATTTAAAAAAAACAAGTAAAAAACATGTAATCAGGTGGCAAGTGAAAGTGACCCACTGACCCTCTTAAAATTAAAGGTGGCCGCCGGGCCTCCACATGGCGGCGTAGTGTCAACGACGTCCACAGGCTCCTCTTGATGCGTTTCGTGCGCATGCACTTCTTCTGAGGTAGAGCACGGACGCATGTTGACCTCCTATAATTAAGGGGCCAAAGGATTTGGCAAGCCTCCAATTTGTTGTCACAGTGGTGTAGTGGTCACATTGGTGGACACACAAGTCGGAACGAAGATCTGGGAACATTCACTTAAGAAGAAAAAGTGAAAATATCTTCTTTGGGAATGTCAGACATATGATTATTATTTTACACTCTGATCATTATTTTGCACTGTATTCTTTGGTTATTGGGCTATTTTAAAGCACTATTACTCATTGTATAACTGTATACCGTTTCCCCTAAAATAAAACCTACCCCAAAAATAAGACCTAGTGCTATATTTGGGAATTGCTAAAGTATAAGACCTACCCCGAAAATAAGACCTAGTTGTGATCAGGGCTTATTTTCAGCCGGAACGTGGCGGAACGCAGTTCTTCCACCTCCGGCGCTGGCCTTGTGCACACCAATATCTACTGTTTCTTATAAACACAGAAGCGCAGCTTTTGTGTTTGCATGTAATACTCCCTCTTGTAAGTGACAGCACCATCCACTCCCACAGAACCTTCCTACCTCTGTACTCACTGTGTGACAGGAAAAGGAACAGATATCTGGGGGTGCAGTATGCAGTGTGTTTAGGGGTGGGGCATCTCCTCCTGCAGCCTAATGCATGGAAGCCCATGCCCCAGGGGCGATCACCAGCCAGTGGGGAAGAGGCAGAGTGGTGAGAAAGTGCGCTTGGTGCACTGTGTGGGAAGATAGGACCCCGAAACGGGAGTTACTATAAAGAGGAGAAGGCTGCTGACAGCTGTGTTTTGCAAAGCTAGCTAACAGTATGAGGGCAGTGGAGGAGGAGGGGGGGATGTGCAGAGGTGAGCTGCAGTCAGGTGTTGCAGAGGTAAATTGAGTCAGGTGAGTTGCAGACAGAGTGCATAGGTGAGTTGCGGCTGGGGGGGTGCATAGGTGAGCTGAGTTGCAACCCACCTTTGCACCCCCCAGCCACAGCTCAGTGTATCCCCTGGCCATAGCTCAGCTCTGCACCCCCTGGCCTCAGCTCTGCACCCCCTGGCCACAGTTCACCTCTGCATCCCATGTCTGCAACTCACCCCTGCACCCTGTCTGAAACTCACCTGTCAAGTCTCCCCTGCAACACCTGACTGCAGCTCACAACTGTCATCAGCCGGCCCTCTCCATAGTAACCCTCATCCACAACTGCCTGCAGCTCACCTTTGCACCCCCTGTCCACACTTGGACATTTAAAAAATAAGACCTACCCCGAAAATAAGACCTACCCCGAAAATAAGACCTAGTGTGTTTTTTTGAGCCAAAAAAAAATATAAGACAGTGTCTTATTTTCGGGGAAACACGGTATTTAAGAATTATTTATGTAGTACTTATAAGAGATCTCTTAGTGCAGCACTAAGTATATTTTTTCACTTTTGTCATTACCACTTGCCTACTGGGCACTTATACCCCCTTCCTGCCCAGGCCAATTTTCAGCATTCTGCGCTATCGCACTATGAATGACAATTGCGCAGTCATGCAACATTCTACCCATATGAAATTATTAGCATTTTTTTTCACACAAATAGAGCTTTCTTTTGGTGGTATTTAATAGCCGCTGGGTGTTTTGTTTCTTGCTATAAACAAAAAAGAGCAAAAAATTTGAAAAAAAAAAAGTTTTTCTTTGTTTCTATTACAAATTTTTGCAAACGGTTAATTTTTCTCCTTCACTGATGTGCATTGATGAGGCTTCACTGATAGGCAGCACTGATGGGCACTGATAGGCAGCACTGATAGGTGGCACTGATGATGCTGCACTGATAGGTGGCACTGATGGGCACTGATAGGCAGCATTGATGGGTGGCACTGACTGCCAGCACAGACTGGCAGTACTGCTGGGCACTGACTGGTGGCACTTCTGGGTACTGATGGCTGACACTGCTGGGCAGCACTGATAGGTGGCACTGATGGGGGTACTGCTGGGCACCGGTGGGTTACACTGCTAGGCACAGGTGGGCAGAACTGCTAGGCACTGCTTGGCACTTGTGGGAGGCACTGCTAGGCACAGCTGGGTGGCACTGCTGGGCACTGATCATCAGCACCCTGATGATCAGTGCCAATCTGTTCTCTGACAATTGCCAGTTATCGGCAGTACTTTCCTCATGCTGTGACAGCGTGAGGAAAGTGCAGCCGATAACCTGCAACTGCATTTACCCAGTGATCTGCTGTGTCATTGGACACAGCTGATCATGTGATAAAATGCCACTGTGATTGGCCTTTTACCACATCTCATGATCAGCTGTGTCTATAGGACACAGCGATCACGGAGATCGCTGGGTGCGTGCCGCTGAGGGCGCGTTCTGGGAGGACGCCATATGATGCCCTCCCAGAACTGGACCACCGCGTGTAGCTCTCATTCGGCTATAGCGTGGTTGGCAAGTGGTTAAGAGTGGATATCCTCTCAAAGTGTTTGCTGCTTTAATTGTATGATTCAAGCACTTGCGTGGTTTGCTTTAGTTATTTACTAAAGGTGAAAATTGTAACAAAAGCTGCTTTTTTATTTATCTTTTGATGAGCCAGTAAATTATATTGTGTTCTTTTTGGCTGGAATGTTGCTTTAATAAACAATGTGCAAAATACATCCTTGATAAGGGCAGTGTAATGAAGGATTACATTAGCAATCACATCAGGGAGTGCAGAAGTCCCAGGAGCCAGCAGTGAAGAACTCCTGGGTGTTGACTCTGGCACAGTACATTCTGTAAGATACCATTCAGGTACTATCAATATTACAAATCTAACTATGCGAGCCCTTAGGCAATACTGTAAGGCAAGGTAATAAGGCATTTTTTTTTTGCGCTATACTTGCCCCCCATTTCTGTTGCAGCTCCCTTAATTGTCTAGTTCTGGTTGCGATAAATTTAAGTAATTTTACAAATGATTCTGGAATGAACAAATACTGTAGTCTAGTTTACTGTATACGTTTATCAGAATATTAGAATTTTCTGTTTTCCCTGTTAAAACCTGTGTGAATAAAACAACAAACCCAAAACTGGATCTCTCAGTTCTGGTTCGTTCTTCTGTGTTCGCACCTCTTTTATCCTAAAAAACAGAGTGTGGCAGGGGCCAGCAGAGAGAGAAGCTGAGGTGACTATATTTCCTACTCTGCAGAACATAGATGGCTTTATAATAAGTAATAAAATGAATGACTTATGACTGAAACTGAAGTCTTTCTTCTTTCCATGGCCACTGTCAGGCTAAGTTTACTTTCTTTTCAGTATCTATTGTCTGTCTCTTGCTATTCTACATTCCTACTTCCACTGTACTGTGAAAACGGTTTTTAACTTGAAGTACATAATCGGCAATGTTGTAAGATAAAGTTTCAGGAATATTTTAAAGGCGAGCCTTTGAGTTTCAGTTGGTTATATGTGATATCATTAGGCATGAAGTTTGAGTTTGCTGCTACCATGGGTTCATAACAAATACTGCAAGTTTGAGATTTGTTGCCCCAGAGAATTTATCTGCAGATTTTTAATATGGTCACCAAAGATAAAAGGGCCAGTAAGAGAGTTTTGGAATAGCTATCCTCTTCACTTTAAAATTGAAGGTTGGGGGCACAGGGAAACCATAGTGTCAATATTGGAAGCTGCTGTAGACAAAGGGCAGTGAAAGCTGACAAACTTCGTAGGGAGGAATCAGGGTCAGGGGAAGCTATCTTTAAATTCTGATTGGTAGCTCATGAGGCAATCTACCTCGTTGCTGCCTTTTTGTTGTTTTATTTATGTGATTGATTTGAGTTCAGTGACTACTTTTAGCTGATATCCAGTCCATAGTCCACATTTGTTTGCTATAAGGCTACCCTTTAAAAAAAATGGGCTTTTGTTTTGTGAGTAGTATTTTGTTTTTGTTTTTTTTTATTTATTTGGGGAATATCTTGTTCAATATTTGTTGTAGCTAGGGCCTTTATTTCATATTAATGAGTTTTTTTGCAGCAAGGGCTTTTGTTTCAGCTATAATTTGGGGGTTTTATTTATTTTGGGGGTATATTTTGTTATTGCATGTTGATGGGCCTTTTTTAGGTTAAACTGTTCCCTTTAAAGATTTTTTTTTTTAAATGTTAAAGCATTGGGCTGCATCATTTCAAAGAAAAATTGCAATGACATGTGCACCAAATCCATTTTGCAGTGGGGTTGATTTGCTAAAACAAAATTCTAATTTCAGCTTGTTCAGTTAAGCTTTGGCAAAAAAAACTGGAAGCACCCAAACCCTCCCCCACACACCCCCACTCCTTTCCGCTATACCCATGGTTAAAGCAAAAGTTAGGCATACTTCTGATTAAAACTGTCCAGCTGCTGGCCACTTTTTAACACCTTCCCACCCAGCCTATAACAAATTGATGGCCTGGTGGGACATTCCTCCTTCTGAGTAGGCATTATATAATGTCCTGTCAGAAGGTGCAGCTCACACAGCTGCAGGGGTGCGCAGCAGTGCGATCTGTCACCAGCTGTGTCCACGGGACACAGCTGATGACAGATCACTACAACGGTCCGTTGCCAGTGTCATGTGACCGTTGTGACTAATCACAGCAAATCACATGACAATAGTATACAATGGATGGCTTCCTTTCATGCCATCCATTGTATAAAACTGTGTTGTTAGCTGTGATTTGTCAAAGCAGTCATATGGTACAGACAAGGCCAATCACAGCCCATCTGTATCATGTGATGAGCTTTGCCCAATCACAGCTAATCACAACAAAATACTGAATGAATCAGTTTAATTCAGTAACATCATTCAGTATGAAATACATTGCTATTAGCAATCATAATGTGAAAACAAAATCCTGATCACTTGCCCACAGTAGTTCAATGTTGCTATGGTAACATTATATTGCTCTGGTCACAGTGTGTTGAAAAATAAAACAGTAAAAAAAAGAAAAAAATGTAATAAAAAAGAAAAAAAACATATTATAATATTATTTTTTTATTTTTTCTACATAATGTCAGTTTCCCTGATGATATATAATAATGATGTACTGGACTGGTGACAATATGTAAAAAAAAAAAAATTAATAATAATAATTGTGAAGTTTTTTTTTTAAATTTCTTCATTTTCCAAAAAATTGTAACAAAAAACTACAACTTAAAAAAACTCACCATGCCTCTTGCTACATACCTTGGACTGTCTATTTTCCAAAATGGGTCATTTCAGGGGCATTTGTACTATCCTGGCATTTTCAGGCTTCAAGAAATGAGATTGGCCGTCAGTACATTGATTGATTGGTTGTCAGATATATATATCATGGTTTGCGGACTTTATAACTTTCCTACAGACTAAATAATAATCACTAATTTGTGGTCTTTTCACCAAAGAAATGTAGCAGAATACATTTAATCTACATTTATAAAGAAAGGTTATTTATTTGCAAAATTTTATAACAGAAACAAAGAAAAATGCATATTCTTTTTTCAAATGTTTTGGGGTTTTTTTTTGTTTATTTAGCAAAAAATTTAAAACTCGGTGGTGATTAAATACCACCAAAAGAAAGCTCTATTTGTGTGAAAAAAAGTGATACATTTTTTTTATGGGTACAGTGTTGCATGACCACAATTGTTATTCCAATTGCGACAACACTAAAAGCAGAAAATTGGCCTGGAGAGGAAGGGGGTAAAAGTGCTCTGTATTGAAGTGGTTGCTGTATCCTCAGCAGTATGTAAATTATTGCAGTAAAACTCTGCTCTGTGTATACAAAGGAGCATGGGGAGCTCTTGTCCATAATGGGCATGGTATTGCCACAGCTCCAGATGATCCACATTGGCTCACAACTGATATGATCCAAAAATATTTAGACAGAATAAAGGTGAATAAAGCATCTGGACTGGATGGCATACACCCACAGGTCCTTAAATAATTGATCTCTGTCATTTCAAAGCCATTGTTTCTAATTTTTGCAGACTCTTTAATGACTGGCATAGTACCACTGGATTGGCGTAAGGCCAATGTGGTGCCTATATTTAAAAAGGGGTCACAATCTTTACCAAGTAATTATAGACCTGTTAGTTTAACTTTTATAGTTGGGAAGATACTGGAGAGTTTAATAAAAGACCACATAGATGAGTTCTTGCTGGAAAAAAATATTTTAAGCAACAGACAGCATGGATTCATGAAAGACAGACGTTGTCAAACAAATCTGATTTCTTTTTATGAGGAGGTGAGCAAAACCTTGGACAGAGGGGTGGCGGTGGACGTGGTATACTTGGATTTTGCAAAAGCTTTTGACACAGTTCCCCACACATGGCTAATGTGTAAGGTAAAGTTTACAGGCTTGGAAAAATCTGTATGTAAATGGAAAGAAAACTGGCTAAAAGATCGTATTCAGAGAGTAGTGGTTAATGATTTATACTCTGAATGGTTTAGAGTTTTCAGTGGTGTACCCCGAGGTTCAGTGTTGAGACCCTTACTTTTTAATATATTTATGAACAATATAGGGTCTGGGATTAAAAATCCCATTTCAGTCTTTGCAGATGACACCAAGCTGTGCAGTGGAGTAACGTCCTTACAGGATGTGTCCAATTTACAAGCTGACCTCAATGCACTGTTTAATTGGGCAACTATGTGGCAAATGAGGTTTAATGTTGATAAATGTAAGGTCATTCACTTGGGGGTTAAGAATATGCATACATCATACATACTGGGGGGAGTACAACTGGGGGAATCAATGGTGGAGAAGGATCTGAGAGTTCTGGTAGATCCCCTAGATTGTAAGCTCTAATGAGCAGGACCCTCTGTTTCCTCTTGTACCAAATTGTATTGTAACTTTTATGTCTATCTTCATTTTGTGAAGCGCTGCGCAAACTGTTGTTGCTATATAAATCCTGTATAGTAATAATAATAATCATAAGCTTAATAATGGCATGCAATGCCAAGCTGCAGTTTCTAAAGATATAGGATATATGTGGAAATACATCCCAAAAAACATTCTGCTACTTCTACCAGGGATACCAAATGTGTGAGACTTTTTGGGAGCCTAGCCACACAAAGGATCCTGAAATCTAGAGATGAGCGAATTATTCAAAAATTCGATTCGGCTGATTCGGCGAATTTGCGGAATAAATTCGATTCGAGTCAAATATATTCGCTGCGAATTTAACTTATAAAAAGGGTGTTTCTAGGCTTCAGAGAGCCTTTATATTAGTGCAGAACACTGTACCTTTAATTTAAATGCCCTTGGAGTCTGCTGGGGAAGAGAAATAATACTGTCAGTCAGTATGACATGCAGATGAGTGCCGTCGATCTTAGAATCACCGCACACTTCACTCATTTGGGCAGTCACGGGGCCAAAACCAGAGTGTGGAGCCACAGTGTGGCGGTGGAGGCAGCAGCAATGGGAGGCCATACAGCACCCTATGAAAAAATGGAACCCACCAGCAGTGTGAGGAGACCTGAAAGTGGCACATGGCAGAGTGTGGCGATGGAGACAGCAGCAATGGGAGGCCGTACAGGGACCCATGACACACTCTGGACCTGGCAGCAGCATGAGGAGGCGGTACAGGGGCCCATGACAGATTACGGGCCTGGCAGAAGCATGAGGAGTCGGTACGGGGGCCCATGGCAGATTACGGGCCTGGCAGCAGCAATGGGAGGCCCGTAATCTGCCAGCACCCTATGACAAAATGGAACCCACCAGCAGTGTGAGGAGACCTGAAAGTGGCACATGGCAGAGTGTGGCGATGGAGACAGCAGCAATGGGAGGCCGTACAGGGACCCATGACACACTCTAGACCTGGCAGCAGCATGAGGAGGCGGTACAGGGGCCCATGACAGATTACGGGCCTGGCAGCAGCATGAGGAGTCGGTACGGGGGCCCATGGCAGATTACGGGCCTGGCAGCAGCAATGGGAGGCCCGTAATCTGCCAGCACCCTATGACAAAATGGAACCCACCAGCAGTGTGAGGAGACCTGAAAGTGGCACATGGCAGAGTGTGGCGATGGAGACAGCAGCAATGGGAGGCCGTACAGGGACCCATGACACACTCTGGACCTGGCAGCAGCATGAGGAGGTGGTACAGGGGCCCATGACAGATTACAGGCCTGGCAGCAGCATGAGGAGTCGGTACGGGGGCCCATGGCAGATTACGGGCCTGGCAGCAGCAATGGGAGGCCCGTAATCTGCCAGCACCCTATGACAAAATGGAACCCACCAGCAGTGTGAGGAGACCTGAAAGTGGCACATGGCAGAGTGTGGCGATGGAGACAGCAGCAATGGGAGGCCGTACAGGGACCCATGACACACTCTGGACCTGGCAGCAGCATGAGGAGGCGGTACAGGGGCCCATGACAGATTACGGGCCTGGCAGCAGCATGAGGAGTCGGTACGGGGGCCCATGGCAGATTACGGGCCTGGCAGCAGCAATGGGAGGCCCGTAATCTGCCAGCACCCTATGACAAAATGGAACCCACCAGCAGTGTGAGGAGACCTGAAAGTGGCACATGGCAGAGTGTGGCGATGGAGACAGCAGCAATGGGAGGCCGTACAGGGACCCATGACACACTCTGGACCTGGCAGCAGCATGAGGAGGCGGTACAGGGGCCCATGACAGATTACGGGCCTGGCAGCAGCAATGGAAGGCCCGTAATCTGCCAGCACCCTATGACAAAATGGAACCCACCAGCAGTGTGAGGAGACCTGAAAGTGGCACATGGCAGAGTGTGGCGATGGAGACAGCAGCAATGGGAGGCCGTACAGGGACCCATGACACACTCTGGACCTGGCAGCAGCATGAGGAGGCGGTACAGGGGCCCATGACAGATTACGGGCCTGGCAGCAGCATGAGGAGTCGGTACGGGGGCCCATGGCAGATTACGGGCCTGGCAGCAGCAATGGGAGGCCCGTAATCTGCCAGCACCCTATGACAAAATGGAACCCACCAGCAGTGTGAGGAGACCTGAAAGTGGCACATGGCAGAGTGTGGCGATGGAGACAGCAGCAATGGGAGGCCGTACAGGGACCCATGACACACTCTGGACCTGGCAGCAGCATGAGGAGGCGGTACAGGGGCCCATGACAGATTACGGGCCTGGCAGCAGCATGAGGAGTTGGTACGGGGGCCCATGGCAGATTACGGGCCTGGCAGCAGCAATGGGAGGCCGTACAGGGACCCATGACACACTCTGGACCTGGCAGCAGCATGAGGAGGCGGTACAGGGGCCCATGACAGATTACGGGCCTGGCAGCAGCATGAGGAGTCGGTACGGGGGCCCATGGCAGATTACGGGCCTGGCAGCAGCAATGGGAGGCCCGTAATCTGCCAGCACCCTATGACAAAATGGAACCCACCAGCAGTGTGAGGAGACCTGAAAGTGGCACATGGCAGAGTGTGGCGATGGAGACAGCAGCAATGGGAGGCCGTACAGGGACCCATGACACACTCTGGACCTGGCAGCAGCATGAGGAGGCGGTACAGGGGCCCATGACAGATTACGGGCCTGGCAGCAGCAATGGGAGGCCCGTAATCTGCCAGCACCCTATGACAAAATGGAACCCACCAGCAGTGTGAGGAGACCTGAAAGTGGCACATGGCAGAGTGTGGCGATGGAGACAGCAGCAATGGGAGGCCGTACAGGGACCCATGACACACTCTGGACCTGGCAGCAGCATGAGGAGGCGATACAGGGGCCCATGACAGATTACGGGCCTGGCAGCAGCATGAGGAGTTGGTACGGGGGCCCATGGCAGATTACGGGCCTGGCAGCAGCAATGGGAGGCCGTACAGGGACCCATGACACACTCTGGACCTGGCAGCAGCATGAGGAGGCGGTACAGGGGCCCATGACAGATTACGGGCCTGGCAGCAGCATGAGGAGTCGGTACGGGGGCCCATGGCAGATTACGGGCCTGGCAGCAGCAATGGGAGGCCCGTAATCTGCCAGCACCCTATGACAAAATGGAACCAACCAGCAGTGTGAGGAGACCTGAAAGCGGCACATGGCAGAGTGTGGCGATGGAGACAGCAGCAATGGGAGGCCGTACAGGGACCCATGACACACTCTAGACCTGGCAGCAGCATGAGGAGGCGGTACAGGGGCCCATGACAGATTACGGGCCTGGCAGCAGCATGAGGAGTCGGTACGGGGCCCATGGCAGATTACGGGCCTGGCAGCAGCAATGGGAGGCCCGTAATCTGCCAGCACCCTATGACAAAATGGAACCCACCAGCAGTGTGAGGAGACCTGAAAGTGGCACATGGCAGAGTGTGGCGATGGAGACAGCAGCAATGGGAGGCCGTACAGGGACCCATGACACACTCTGGACTTGGCAGCAGCATGAGGAGGCGGTACAGGGGCCCATGACAGATTACGGGCCTGGCAGCAGCAATGGGAGGCCCGTAATCTGCCAGCACCCTATGACAAAATGGAACCCACCAGCAGTGTGAGGAGACCTGAAAGTGGCACATGGCCCGACCGTTGGCACAACCGACCGTTGGCTGTAGGTGTCAGAGGTGACCTGGGAAGAGGAAGACGACCGAGCCAACCAATCGATGACGGCAGGGTTGCCGGTGGAGACACGACCGCTGGATGACACCGGGAGCACTGGCCTCTGGCTGCGACTAGTGCTGCCTCGACCCCTTCCTCTGCTGCCATGTCTGCTCGCTCCTGAAACATTGCCTCCTCTGCCACTCCTCTGCGTGTTGTCTGACATACTCTTTAATTCAACGATTCTGTGTCCCTGAGTAACGATTCTGTGTCCCTGAGTAACAATTCTGTGTCCCTGAGTAACGATTCTGTGTCCCTGAGTAACGATTCTGTGTCCCTCAGTAACGATTCTGTGTCGCTCAGTAACGATTCTGTGTCCCTGAGTAACGATTCTGTGTCCCTGAGTAACGATTCTGTGTCCCTCAGTAACGATTCTGTGTCCCTGAGTAACTATTCTGTGTCCCTGAGTAACGATTCTGTGTCCCTGAGTAACGATTCTGTGTCCCTCAGTAACGATTCTGTGTCCCTGAGTAACAATTCTGTGTCCCTGAGTAACAATTCTGTGTCCCTCAGTAACGATTCTGTGTCCCTCAGTAACGATTCTGTGTCCCTCAGTAACAATTCTGTGTCCCTGAGTAACAATTCTGTGTCCCTGAGTAACAATTCTGTGTCCCTGAGTAACAATTCTGTGTCTGTCCCTGAGTAACAATTCTGTGTCCCTGAGTAACGATTCTGTGTCCCTGAGTAACGATTCTGTTTCCCTCAGTAACAATTCTGTGTCCCTGAGTAACAATTCTGTGTCCCTGAGTAACAATTCTGTGTCTGTCCCTGAGTAACAATTCTGTGTCCCTGAGTAACAATTCTGTGTCCCTGAGTAACAATTCTGTCTCCCTGAGTAACAATTCTGTGTCCCTGAGTAACAATTCTGTGTCCCTCAGTAACGATTCTGTGTCCCTCAGTAACGATTCTGTGTCCCTCAGTAACAATTCTGTGTCCCTGAGTAACAATTCTGTGTCCCTGAGTAACAATTCTGTGTCTGTCCCTGAGTAACAATTCTGTGTCCCTGAGTAACAATTCTGTGTCCCTGAGTAACGATTCTGTGTCCCTGAGTAACAATTCTGTGTCCCTGAGTAAAAATTCTGTGTCCCTGAGTAACGATTCTGTGTCTCTGAGTAACAATGCTGTGTCCCTGAGTAACGATTCTGTGTCCCTGAGTAACGATTCTGTGTCCCTCAGTAACAATTCTGTGTCCCTGAGTAACGATTCTGTGTCCCTGAGTAACGATTCTGTGTCCCTGAGTAACGATTCTGTGTCCCTGAGTAACAATTCTGTGTCCCTGAGTAACGATTCTGTGTCCCTGAGTAATGATTCTGTGTCCCTGAGTAACAATTCTGTGTCCCTGAGTAACAATTCTCTGTCCCTGAGTAACAATTATGTGTCCCTGAGTAACGATTCTGTGTCCCTGAGTAACAATTCTGTGTCCCTCAGTAACAATTCTGTGTCCCTGAGTAACAATTCTGTGTTTGTCCCTGAGTAACGATTCTGTGTCCCTGAGTAACAATTCTGTGTCCCTGAGTAACGATTCTGTGTCCCTCAGTAACAATTCTGTGTCCCTGAGTAACAATTCTGTGTCCCTAAGTAACAATTCTGTGTCTGTCCCTGAGTTACAATTCTGTGTCCCTGAGTAACAATTCTGTGTTCCTGAGTAACAATTCTGTGTCCCTGAGTAACGATTCTGTGTCCCTCAGTAACAATTCTGTGTCCCTGAGTAACAATTCTGTGTCCCTGAGTAACAATTCTGTGTCTGTCCCTGAGTAACAATTCTGTGTCCCTGAGTAACAATTCTGTGTCCCTGAGTAACGATTCTGTGTCCCTGAGTAACAATTCTGTGTCCCTGAGTAACGATTCTGTGTCCCTCAGTAACAATTCTGTGTCCCTGAGTAACAATTCTGTGTCTGTCCCTGAGTAACGATTCTGTGTCCCTGAGTAACAATTCTGTGTCCCTGAGTAACAATTCTGTGTCCCTGAGTAACGATTCTGTGTCCCTAAGTAACGATTCTGTGTCCCTAAGTAACGATTCTGTGGCCCTAAAGTCTCTGTGGCCCTAACTCTGTCCCTAATACACAGAGGTCTGTCTCTCTTGAATGACCGGAGGCTAATGGAGAATTCTAAGATGGCCGCAATTTATAGCTCCACCATTACACAGTGCTGGCTGGCAGGCTGCTGATTGGCTAATGCGATCACATGTCATGAATGAATGCATTATGGGTCAGCGTGCCTTGTCTGCGCGCCTTCCCAGAGATCCCCGCTCCGTCGCCACACATGTCGCCGCCATTTTTGGGAAAATTCGATTCGTGCATCCGAAGTTTGCTAATTTTCGGATTCGGCGCGAATCAAATTTTTCCTGATCTTCGAAACAAATTCCACTTCGCCATGTTCGATTCGCTCATCTCTACTGAAATCCAATGACAGCTTTGAAAGCTTGAAGGTTTGTAACTTTCTCATTTCACTACCTCACTACCTATAGTAGTGTTATAGTTTGTGGTGTCTACTTTCCAAAGGGGTTATTTGGGGAAGGGGGGATTGTGCTATCCTGGAATTTCAGAGCCTCTGAAACTGTGATAGGGATCATTTGGGGAGGGTTGTTACGTTGGCATTTTATGCCACATATCACTCGCTCTTCTAACTACTTGAAGACTAAGCCTTTTCTGAAATTTTTTGTTCACATAAAAAAACTCAGTATTTTTGCTATAAAATTACTTTGAACTCCCAAACATTATATATTTTTTAAAGCATATGCCCTAGAGAATAAAATGGTGGGTGTTGCAATTTTTTATGTCACATAGTACTTGCGCAGTGATTTTTCAAAAGCAATTTTAAAAGAAAAATACCCTTTTGAATTTTAATGCACAAAAACACAATATATTTGCCAATTGTTTGGTAAAATATAAAAGACGATGTTATGCCAAGTAAATGGATACCAAACATGACATGCTTTAAAACTGTGCAGTGCCTCGTGCAATGGCAACAACCTATATAAATTTTTAATATCCATAGGTGACGCTTTAAAAGCCTTTAGAGGCTACCACTTTAGATTTACACATGGCAATAACTCACATGTATGGTGCATGGGGGTTGAATGAAAAAAAGAGAAGACATCTCTGTCAGAAAAAGTGTAAATTATGCCCACCATTAGAATATACTGCCCTGCATCCACCTACTCCTAATGGTGGGCAAACATGAAATGTTCTATTTTTTTCATTCAGCCCATGGGCTGAACAAAAAAATAAGAACCTAGCAGATTCCTCTATTCACATTGATTGATGTGGATAAAGAAATCCCTGCCCAAAAAAAAATTTAGAAAATATATGCCGAAGCATAGGAGCGATCCACCTAATGACCACCCCAGGCCCCATGCTTGGGCATATACAGTTGCAAGAAAAAGTATGTGAACCCCTTGGGATTACGTGGAGTTTTGCATGAATTGGGCATAAAATGTGCTCTGAACGTCATCTAAGTCACAACAATAGAAGAACACAGTCTGCTGAACATAATACTCCACAAACATTAGATGTTGCCATGGTTTAATTGCACATAACATGTAAACATTCACAGTGCAGGGAGGAAAAAGTATGTGAACCTTTGGACTTAATAACTGGTTGACCCTCCTTTGGCAGCAATAACCTCAACCAAACGTTTCCCGTAGTTGCAGATCAGACCTGCACAACGATCTGGAGTAATTTTGGACCACTCCTCTTCACAAAACTGTTTCAGTGTAGCAATATTCTTGGGATGTCTGGTGTGAATCGCTCTCTTAAGGTCATGCCACAGCATTTAAATCAGGTTGAGGTCAGGACTCTGACTGGGCCACTCCACAAGGCGTATTCTGTGCTGTTGCAGCCATTGTTTTGTTGAATTACTTGTATGCTTTGGGTCATTGTCCTGTTGCATCACCCATCCTCTGCGGAGCTTCAGTTGGCAGACAGATGGTCGTACGTTTTCCTGCAAAATGTCTTGATAAACTCTGGAATTCATTTTCCCATCAATGACAACAATCTGTCCAGGCCCTGAGGCAGCAAAGCAGCCCCAAACCATGATGCTCCCTCCGCCATGTTTTACAGTGGGGATGAGGTTTTGATGTTGGTGTGCTGTGCCTTTTTTTCTCCACACATAGTGTTGTGTGTTCTTCCCAAACAACTCAATCTTGGTTTCATCTGTCCATGGTATATTTTGCCAGTAGTGCTGTGGAACATCCAGGTGCTCTTTTGCAAACTTCAAACGTGCTGCAATATTCTTTTTGGACAGCAATGGCTTCCTCCGTGGTGTCCTCCCATGTACTCCATTCTTATTTAATGTTTTCCTTATTGTAGATGTGTCAACAAAAATGTTAGCATGTGCCAGAGATTTCTGTAGGTCTTTAGCTGACATTCTGGGATTCTTCTTTACCTCATGCAGCATTCTGTGCTGTGCTCTTGCAGTCATTTTTACAGGACGACCACGCCTAGGGAGAGTAGCAACAGTGCTAAACTTTCTCCATTTGTAGACAGTCTGTCTTACCGTGGACACATGAACATCAAGGCTTTTGGAGATATTTTTGTAACCCTTTCCAGCTTCATGCAAGTCAACAATTCTTGATCGTAGGTCTTCTGAGAGCTCTTTTCTGCGAGGCATGGTTCACATCAGACAGTGCTTCTTGAAACCAGTAAACCCAAAACAGGTGTGTGTTTTTGAAGGGCAGGACAGCTGTCAGCAACACATCCAATATCATCACACTGATTGGAGTCAAGGTTGGCTCACTCCTGGCTCCAATTAGCTCTGGGAGAGGTCATTAAGCTAGGGCCTCACATACTTTTTCCTCCCTGCACTGTGAATGTTTACATGTTATGTGCAATTAAACCATGGCAACATCTAATGTTTGTGGAGTATTATGTTCAGCAGACTGTGTTCTTCTATTGTTGTGACTTAGATGACGTTCAGAGCACATTTTATGCCCAATTCATGCAAAACTCCACGTAATCCCAAGGGGTTCACATACTTTTTCTTGCAACTGTATGTTCTTTTTTTTAACTGCAGATGAGAAATCTCATCCAACAACACTGCATGCACTGATGTATATTCTGAGAGCACACCCTGTTGCTGTCAGAATAAACAGATTGGTGCTGTAGCTGAATGGCATTCCGGCAAAAAAAGCAACAACGGTTAACAATAAAACAGTAACAACAGAAAAGTAACTCAATAAAACAACTTTTTTATTGAAATCTGTGCCAAAAAATATTATAAAATATATATGCCGAAGCATAGGAATGATCCACCCACTGGCCACCCCAGGCCCCCATGCTTGGGCATATTTGTTCTTTTTTAACTGCGAATGAAAAACCTCATCCAGCAGTGCTGCACACACTGACGTATTGTATATTCGGAGAGCACACCCTGTTGCTGTCAGAATAAACAGATAGGTGCTGTAGCTGAATGGCATTCCTGCAAAGAAAACAAGAATGGTTAACAATAAAACAGTAACTCAATAAAACTACTACTATTTTTGTTTATTATATCTATTTTTTTTTACTTTTTAAAACTTAAAAAAAAAACCTCAAATCCAGCTGTTAAGGTCTCTCAAAATGTGAAAGCCAGTTCTTGACTACCTAACATCTTTCGAGATCCTGTGTATATATGTGCCCTAGACTTGCCATGCTGTACCCTATACTAATACTCCACTAGTGTGTGGTAGAAACAGAAGCAGTCCATGAGGCAGAGACCAGGTTGGCAAGGACAGGAAGGACAAAAAAGCAGGTGTCATGCCTAATTCCATGTCTGCTACAGACACAATATCTTCTTTGGGTTGACTTTTGGGTTGGGGTACCAGGAATGGCATTGGGAATATGCCTCTCATGCAGTCGGCTCACTGCATTTGAGTTGGGGGTTTGGGTCACAGCACCTTCTTTATACAAAAGGGCCGTGATGATCTCTTCCTGGAATTTTAGGAAGGATCCACTTCATCCAGTTGCTTTGTAAAGCACAAAAGCATTGTACAGAGCCAATTGAAATAATTATACAGACACTTTTTTGTACCAGCATCTGGCTTTACAGGAAACTAAGTATCATCTGGTCATTGAAGTCCATCCCTCCCATGTTAAGGGTATAGTCGTGGACACAGAGGAGCTTCTCAACAACATCAGCTTCTGTGGAAATTTGGAGGGTGGTGTCTGCATTAATGGAAGACAGGATGAAAACATCCCATTTGTCCTTCCACTTCACTGTGAGAAATCATTTTTCAAGCAGGCTTTCTCTCCATTTTTAAGACGGGTATTTACAAGCCCTTGGCGGAAATCCCGGCAATTAGGTTGCATGGTGCCACATGTGCCACTTCTAATACTGTACAAATGTCTAAATAGTGTCACACTTGTATAAAAAGTGTCCACATATAAGTGGTACCCCATATGAAAAAAGGGTGACACCAAGTCCCAAACTATCTTGCCACTGCTCCCCATGTAGTCTGGGCATCCGGAGGCTCCACGGGATCCGAAAATTACATGTATAGCCTGTTGCCATCTCACAGGTCTTATACATTTTGACCCCATATCTGGCACGCTTGCTGGAGAGAAATTGTTTGAATGCAAGGCAGCCAGAAAAGTTTTGCTGGGGAGTATACAATCTGCAAATTTCTGGTTAAGGTAATTTACGAGGGGCCGAAGTTTGTGGAGCCTATCATATTCAGGGTCACCCAAGGATGGCAGAATGTATTGTCATTGAAATGCATACATTACATCCCATTATATTCTCATATCTATGCCTGGCCATGGCATCAAAGAACACGGGCATATGATGAATCGATCAATACAACTGCAAATCATACTTTTTAATAATGTCCATGTTGAGGGTTAGGTCCAAAAAAACTTTACATTCGGAAATTTGCTGTTTCCACCTGAATTCCTGGTTGGGCAGTGAATAGGGGAAGTACGGGTGCTGCAGAATTTGTGGGCTGCCGATCAGGATTTGCAGACACATCTGGAAGGACACTATGGGCTCTACAGGCCTGTGTTTGAATTCTTAGTGGCTGCGGGACACTACTAGTGCTAGCCACCACACCAGCTTGTACTGCACTTATGGGACTCGCCACGTCACCAACTGATACTGCAGTGCTGGTATATAAAAGACCAGGATGTACTAGGATGCTGGTGTTCTCCAGTTCACCAAAAGGTAGAGCAGCACTAGTACTGGCACTCTGCTGCAGATGAATATCATCATGCAATTGTAACATCTCAGCAACCTGGGAATGGGGTCAGGTATGCCTGACCTTAGCAGGTACTTCTACTCGATCATCTGAGCTATCTGTCAGGCTATTGGAGAAGAGAAAAGGTAATTTGGTGGACTTTATAGGCACTATAACAGTGATAAAGCTATTGCTTTATTGAACATACATAGACATACAACAATTAATAAAATCCTCTGCAGAGAATGTACTCCCACAGTAATTGGAATTATACACTCAATGCAGATGCAAATCGTACAGATACATATGATATTGATTAATTCCACAATAGAAATATACCGTAACCCAGTAAAGGTTTGTAAACAGATACTCTGATATCAATGGATGTAGTAACTTTACATGTTTTGCGATATCGCTTCTTCATGAGTTGTAAACAGATTTCTACATAAAGAGAATGGTATAGATTTGTAAGCAGCATTTAATACTGGCCAATATTCATAATACAGATCAATTATGTAAATGATCATATCTTTATCTACAGGCATCTGTGCAAGGGTCATCTGTCAGGGTGCAGCTGCTCTTTCCAGGTTCGTATTTTGAGCCTGATTCTGTCAGTGAGGCTTCCCCTTCACTCTCATCTGATATACTCAGAATCCAGTAGGCTTCTTCACTAGTGTACCTTTTGTTGGCCATTTTGGCCACTAAATTTATAGGTGCCTAGTGTGACTCAAGGGAACTTAACTGTCAGGGATTGCTTGAACCGATACAAAAAAATGTACCTCCTAGTGCTAGCAGAGATCAGGCCTGATCTTGCTAACCCTGCAGTTTCGTGTGCAATGTATTAAGTGACAGTGATCTACTGACACTGCACTTGCTGGGGGAGAAGGGGGGGGGGGGGTTGCATAGGAGCTAAATGCAGGTGCTGGCAGGTGTCAGGCTGATCCTGTTAGAACTGCATTTTTGGGGACACTATACTAATGTGAGAAATTCTGAAGGGCCCTCTGCACACTGGTATATACCCTTTCAAGCAGACTCTGCAATAAATAGGGATATTTGGTTCACACATATTGCAATACATGTTTAAGTTGGTCAACTGCGTCAAAGTAATCCTTCTATGGCCAGTCCTACTCTGCTCTGCCTACGCAAATGCTACTGTGGACACAATGCCAACATAGGGGAAAAGACAAAGTGGGGGAGAGCTACCAGGTTCAGGTCTGGCTACTGACCCACAATACAACAAACAAGATATACCTGTGATCAAATCTCAATAGCTAGTACATGCATTTATCCATCAGGTGCTAAAGGGGTGTTTGTTGTATTGTGGGTCAGTAGCCAGACCTAAACCTGGTAGCTCTCCCCCACTTTGTAATGATGGACAATCTGATGCTATCTGGGAGAGATGCTAACTAATGCTAACTGATGCTAACACTAGCTGAAGTCACCCGTGACACTAATACATTGAGCAGTAAAAAAAAATCTGTACATTGTAATGACACTGGTGACAGGGCAGTGAAAGGGTTAACTGGGGGGGCGATCAGGGGGTTAAATGTGACCTAACTGTGCTTTTACTGTCTCAGTGTGCTGCTTGGACTCGTGGATCTGCTTTCTTCTTCCTCTGGAAAGGAATGTGCTCCAGGGAGAGAAGATTGTATCATTTCTTGTGCCTATGTAATGAAAACACAGGCACAGGCTGAGATCTGATTCGGTACAGCTGATCAGCAGGTCCATGCCAAATATCATTTCCTTGAATCTGGTGAGTGATCAGTTCTGTACTGAATCACAGCTCCGCCGAGCAGGCATGTGCCCCCTGCCCGTGAACACCACAGAAACACGGATCACGTATATATACGTGATTTTGCACAGGAAGTCTGCTCTGTAGCAGTAAAACTGCTATAGGGCGGAGGGCAAACGATTAAAATGTTTTAATTGATTTATTTAGGTATTAGTGTAGACAAAATCACTGTGTTGTTTGTCTTTCCTTGTAATAATAGGTTTATATGTTGTGGCTACCGTTTGTAACATCATGAATTTCCCTGTGACCATGATTTGATTTAGCTAGCCTCTTCTTATTCACCAAAGGGACAAGACAGCATCCTTTTCCAGGTCACAGAGAGTCCAATGTATGTGTTGCCATCTACTCTGTGTCACATCACAAATATGGGAATGCTAGAGTAATAAAAAGAAATATTCCAGCTGTATGGTAAGCTCTCTGTGTCTGTGAATGTTCTGCCTGCTTGTGTCTGTCAGATCTAATTAGCTCTTACCTGCACCAGTACTGGACTACGAAACCCAGGGATCATCGGATATGTTGTTTCTTCATTTCACTGGAAAGGATAGGATAGAGAGAGAGGTCATGCTTTAACCTGTGCAGTGTCATGTGGCATGCCTCATGTTTCTGCACAAACAGAAACTACTATGTGCCACGTGTACGGGGCATCAATGTCAAAAAAGATGCAAATGTTTCTGCACTCTATCTCACTTTGCAAAATACCATGAAAACAACAAGCTGGTTATGAACAAAAATAGGCAACCCCAAGCCCCTAAAGTATAATCAAGTCTATGAATTTAAATCAGTTGAGTCACCCAAGTATATTTTTAGCAAGCAATAATAAGATTAGATCAATAGATGAATCTGTGCCATGCACTGTATGTATTAGTGTCATAGGAAGTCAGTGGACTGGCTTCTGCATCAGAGAGCTGACCCCTGCAGCTGACAGCTGGGTTGATCTGCCCATGGAGACTGGCCAGATCATATCACTTCACCAATCTGAATCGATTCTTGTGAGTGCATTTTTTAAAATCTTTATCTCTTTGTTAGGTTTTTTTTATTTTTTTTAACAGAAATATGACAGAAATTATTCAGTACAATCCAAAGAAAGGGGGTTGGTCAGGTACAATTATACAGCATTTTCCATTAAAGTGTTTCTAAACCCACAACAGTAAAATCAGTATGCAGTAAAGCATGCTTGTTATACTCACTGTGGAACTTAAGGGGTTAATCCTCTGCATTGTGTAAAAAGGCTGTTTGATCCTTTCTTTTCTGCCTCTCCTCTTGTTGAACTGACCACCTGATACAGACTGAATCCGTAGTCACATGCACATGCTGAGTTTGGTGTGTATTGCCAGAGAGTTTTTTTTTCTTGGAAGAGTGCATGGGATCAGTACAGGGCCAAGTAGCACTGTCCAAACAGAGGATAGGGGTTCTACATCCTCCTAGAGCAGAAAGAAAACTCCTCCTACAAGCTTTAACCAGTGCTGAGCTGAAGTCACAAGACTGTTCTAACTGTTGATGAGAAAAGATAATTAGAAGTTTATATTTACTAAAACAATTGCATTTTCATGTTCTGTGTACTGTGGGAGACCAGTTATAGTGAATGCCAGGTCCTGGGTTTAGTAACACTTTAACCACTTCCTGTCCGGCTGTTGTATATAATTGGCCGGACGGTGGCCGGGCAGGGGCGGGTGGCCGTTTATAGAGGATTGATCAATTTGAAAATTGATCAGGATTGATCAATTTTCAAATATATATACCAGAGTTTGTAGATTCTATCACTTTTACACAGACTAATTATTATGCACTTTTTTTTTCTTTTTACCAAAGAAATGTAACACCATGTTTTGGCCTAAATGTTATAAGAAAAATTTGGGGTTTTTTTTCAAAATGTTTGGTATTTTTTGTTTATATAACACAAAAATAAAAAAAAATCCCAGTGATGATCAGATACCAAGCTCTATTTATGTAAAAAAAATGCTATAAATTTCATTTGGGTACAGTGTTGCATGACTGAGCAAATGCCAGTTAAAGAAGCACAGTGCTGAATAGCAAAACATGCCTTGGACATGAAGGGGGTAAAGCCATCTGGAGGTCAAGTGATTAAAGGATTTGTGTATTTTTAATTTCACTCACAAAGCGACATGAAAATTCCCTCTCCCCATTGTATGGTATTTAGGAAAAAAAAGTTTGCATTAGTACATGGCCCCCATGGCAGTATCCAGCTTCCTGTGCCTTTTTTGTAAGGCAGTTTGCATACTGGCCCTAAAAACAGCCAGACTTTCTCAGAAATATTGGAAACTTTGAATTCTGTATCGTTTTGATCCATGCTCTCCTTCCAATCGAGACCATTGCCCACACGGTTTTCAACACAATCACAGAATATGCACACCCGTCACCTTTATGAAGACAAGCCCCAATGATCTTTATGTCATTTCCCAATTGCACCTATAGCTATTTTTATATAACATATTTTCCCAGATTTTACTAACAAGATTCACCCTCTAAATTTAAATGGGTTTTGCTGCTACTTTTAGATTCACAGAATTTTAAATACAATATAATAAACTTTGGTGAATCGAGCCCAGGCAGATTTACCAATCCTTAGATATCATTTTATGTGACTACCAATCATTCTACATTGGTCTCTTTGAATTATACAGAGATGCAATGCTGGCTGCTGGTATAAAATGCTTTAATGGTCAAAGCAGCTATCTATTGTTCCTGTTACTTACATGCAATGATGATAACATTTCTCACATAAAAAGAAATGCACCATTTCAATTATGATTTGGATGACAGGGTTAAATGTATACAAATTGTGAATGAGTGTTTCTCCTGGAACAGGTATTTGTGAAAATAAGAAACATGTTAAACTGTACAGGGTTTTATATGGGTACAAATGATTTAATAATAATTGTATAAACAATATTTTTTTTTCTTGAATGTTCTCTTTACCAAGGTAACGGATATTAGTATTAATAATAATATCACATAAACTCCAACCCATATCATTTTTGTAATTACTTCTTATTCCTTAGAAGAATGATTTCAATAATTATACAGTGCAGTTGGTACAAAAGGCTATACAGTATATGCCACTTGATATAATGGTATACACAGAAAAGTAGAAAGAAGAATTCACACAGAATTCACAAAGAAATTCACAGGTATACAGGGAACATTGTAGTACATACATTAGAAGGATGGTGACTCAACTGTCAACAAAATATTTAACATACTAGGGGGTTTAAACACTGCTTGACTAGAGCTAAAATGAGAACAAGTAAATTAGAAAGGTGTGGCATGTGTGCGCAATAATCCATTGATTTGGTGCAAGGCGGGTACGCAGAACATAGGTAAAGTTCAGACGCCAAACGTTAAAGGATAAGTTCACCTATTGGAGAATGTTACATGTCACACTCACATTTAGGGTGTACCATGTAACATGCACCAGCACCTCTTCCTGCCCCCCCCGATCCCCCCTCCCTGTGACAGTGGGTGGGGGTTCTTCTCCCGGCACCTGCTGATAAGTGCTCTTGTAGTCCACTGATATGCCATCCAGCTTTCTAACAGAAAGCCTGAAGACGTGTATGCAGGAGCCCAACACTGTACCTATGATCAACTGGTCATGGGTGCAATGGTCTGCAGGTTCCCCTTTTTTTAACATTTCTTATTTTTTGCAGAAAGGTGACCTTAGACTTTAAAAGAGTTAAGGCATTTTTTTAGACTAATAGGCAAGACATTATCAAACAAATGGGGGCTGGGCACTGCTCAGGGAAACAAAGCGAAAGAAAATTCCGGGGTTCGGCACATGTGCAGTATGGCGGCGGTAACATCATAGCTTTGGCAGCAAATTTAAACAGCTGTCAGAGCTGTTTTCTTTGGGAAATCCTGTGGGCTGAGTGCGGCAGCTTCCCCAAGTGCTGTAGTCCACTGGGAAGGTCAGTACTTGCTCCCTCCTGCCCCCCTGGTGGTGTGCTGGGATTCTGCATGTCATGTTTTTTTTTACAGCTTGGTTACCCTTGCAGCTGACCCGGCATGGATGTGTCACCGCCTCCTTGTGGCCAGCCCCTGTGCAGTAGGTACGGATGGGCGGCTTTATCCTCTTGATCTCCAACTGGTGCTTTTCTGTGCTGTTTAACTATCCCCTGTTCTGTGTCTTTTTTCTCTCTCATCCCTTCTAGGTTTTATTACCACTATACGGCACACGATGACGGAGGTGCTTCTGGGTCTCTGCGCCATCACTCTTCCTCTAAATCCGGACACCACAGGTCTCCTTTCAGCTCCAGGCATCATAGGAGAGGCTCTTGTTCCTCCTCCAGGCATCACGTTAAGGGGCACTCTGGCTACTCCAGTAGGAAAACTTGCTGGGGGTGCAAATCTCAGGTTCCTGATGACAGGTCATTATATGACTCCTGTTTTGCACAGGCGACCGATGAAAGAGAAAGTGCCAACCAACAGGTAGAGGCTTTGGTCAGACAGGTCGTTCAAGAGTCCCTGAAGGAAATTGGGACTAGTCGCGCCCACAGCACATCGGTCAGGGGGTGGTCCCCTCCCAAAGATCCCCAAGAGGGATTGGAGCCTTCAAATCCTAGCCACCTGTCAGCTGGAGCCTCAGACAGTGAGGAGAGAGTGAGAATCCGTGTGTAGGCTACGACTTTGCTTTGGTTTCACCCCTAATTAAAGAAGTCAAAGAGGCCCTGAATTGGGAAGAATCTGTGGAGTCTTCTAAACACAGGAAATTTTTCAAACATCTAAGGAAAGATCATCCAAACTTTCCGTTCCTGGAGAAACTCGGGGGAAATTTTCACTGAGGAGTGGAGCAATTTCAATAAGAGGGCCTCTTTTGCTGAACAAAGCAGCCAATCTTTATTTGTTCAAATCAGAGGACATCAAACATTTAGAATGTTTCCCTCTCTCTCAAGGATTTGGTGTCCTTCAAGGACAACCTGGAAAGGAGAATCGATTCCAATCTCAAGCAAATCTACACTACGGCAGGGATGGCTTGCAAGCTGGCGCTTGCCTTAGCGACCTTATCTAAAGCTAGATCTGCCTCATGGTCCTCAATCAACACTTTTATGGCTCATTACTGTTTAGAGCCTGCCTCATCCTCTATTAATTTTGGTTTGAAAGTCCTGTCGGTTAATGGGGCAAATTAAACTCTTTGTTTGAGTAACTGCCCACCCGTTTGTGTGTGTGTATGGCTAGTTATTTCCCATACATATGCTGCCATGGAGTCTGTCAGGAAAACAGAACATTTCCTATCAAATACTTACTGTAATTTTCCTTTCCTGATGGACTCCATAGCAGCAGGATAACCCTCCCAATGCCATGAGTAGGCTAGTTATGGAACACAGCCTCTGGTGAGGAGCAAATATTTATGGGAGTGGGGTCCTATAGGAGAGGAGAGGGAGTGACTAACCCATATGTATGCTGCCATGGAATCCATCAGGAAAGGAAAATTACGGTAAGTATTTGATAGGCAATTTTCCGTTTTTTCTTTTAATAACGCAAACAATAAAAAACATGCAGGTGATCAAATCCACCAAAAGAAAGCTCTATTTGTGGGGAAAAAAGGACATAAATTTAATTTATGCACAACATTGCATGACCGTGCAATTGCCAGTTAAAATAACAGCATGTATCGCAAAAAATGGCCTGGTCAAGAAGGGGGGTAAATCCTCTGGAGGGCAAGTGGTTAACTATCAACATACAGTCATGGCCAAAAATATTAGCACCCCTGTGTTTCTGTCAGATAATGGACTACTTCCTCCGAAAAATTACAATTACAAATGCTTAGGCATTCTCATGTTTATTTCTTTGCATTGGTATGACACAAAAAAGTGGAGAAACAAAGAGCCAAATCTGACACATTCCACGCAAAACCCCAAAAATAAATTGGACAAAATTATTGGCACCTTTGTATAATTGTTAGAAATAATTGCATTCCAAGTTTGTGATGCTCCTGTAATTTTTAATTAAACTCACCTGTATCAATTAACAAGTGTTGATAATATAGAAATCAAACCAGCAACCAGTTAAAATGGTGAAAGATTGACTCAACCTTTTTGTTGGGTGTCTCTGTGTGCCACATGGAGCATGGAGAAGAGAAAAAGGAGCAGAGAATTGTCTGAGTATTTGAGAACAATAGTGGAAAAGCATGGACAATCTCAAGACCATCACAAGTTCATCTCCAGAGATCTTAATGTTCCAGTGTCCACTGTGCGCAACATTGTCAAGAAGTTTACAACCAATGACACTGTAGCTAATTTCCCTGGACGTGGTTGAAAGAGACAAATAGACCAAAGATTGCAACTAAGGCTTGTTCGAATGGTGGCTAAAGAACCTCAATCAACTTCCAGAAAAATTCAAGCTGACCTTCAGGCACAGGGTACTACTGTGTCAACTCGCACTATACATCACCATCTGAATGAAAAGGGACGCTTTGGTAGGAGACCCAGGAGGACCCCACTGCTGATACAGAAACATAAAAATGCCAGATTGGAGTTTGCCACAACTTACCTGAGGAAGCCAAATCCTTTTGGGAGAATGTGTTGTGGACAGAGGAAACAAAATTTCTTGTAAAGCCCATCATTCTACCATTTTCAGAAAAGGAAATTAGGCCTTTAAAAAAGAATTCAGTTCCAACAGTCAAACATGGTGTAGGTTCACTGACGTTTTGGGATTGCTTTGCTGCTTCAAGCACTGGATGTCTTGACTGTGTGCATGGCATTATGAAATCTGAGGTCATGGGTCTTACAGCAGGACAATGACCCAAATCACACGTCAAAAAGCACCCAGAAATGGTTTCAGACAAAGGGCTGTAAAATACTGAACTGGTCAGCAATCAGTCCAGATCTCAAACCCATAGAGCACCTGTGGAGAGCTCTCAAAACAGCAATTGGGTAAAGGAACTCTTTCAATATGTGAGACCTGGAGCAGTTAGTGGAAGAAGAGTGCTCCAAAACTCCAGTAGAGAGGTGTAAGAAACTCATTGATGGCTACAGGAAGGATTGATTTCAGTTATTTTTTTCAAGGCATGTGCTACCAAATGCTAAATTTAGGGTGCCAATAATTTTGTCCAGTCAATTTTGGAGTTTTGCGTAGAATATGTCAGATTTGGCTTTTTTTTTCTCCACATTTTTGTGTCATATGAATACAAACCAAAGAAATACATGAGAATGCCTAAACATTTGTAACTGGTCAGCACAGTGGCTAAATGGTTAGCACTTCCACCTGGCAGTACTAGGATTGTTTATTCAAATCCCAACCATGGCACAACCTCCCTGGAATTTGCATGTTTTCCCTGTGTCTTTGTGGGTTTGCTCCAGGTACTTCAGTTTCCTCCCACACTCCAAAGACATGCTGGTAAGTTACTTGGATCCTGTTTAAATTGGCGTATGTACTCTCCAGCGCCTCAGGAAATGCACAGCCAAAGGGAAGCCAAGGGAACCAGGACAGCGACAACCAAAGGAAATGCTTCAGGTGTGCAGTCCTCCTCAGACAGGGAGATCAGCCACTGGATACAGAATAAACAGGTGGCGCACACACCTAGTGCACTATCCAAGGTTTATTCCAGGTATAAAGGATAAAAACATACTGACAGACGAAGCATGTATCTAAAAAGCATTTGCATAATGAAGACGGCCACAAGGGCAAGCAAGGTATTCCAACTGTCAGTGCGGTCAAATGGCTGACGTGTTTCGGGGACGAATCTCTTTCCTCAGAGCTACTGACCAGCCTCTTGTGCAGATGTGTAGTGGATGGATGATGGGAGCCTTGCTGGTGATGCCATCTTCATTATGCAAATGCTTTTTAGAAACATGCTTCATCTGTGAGTATGTTTTTATCCTTTATACCTTTGAATAAACCTCGGATAATGCACTAGGTGTGTGCGCCACCTGTTTTTTCTCTATCCAGTGGCCCTAATATATGTATAAATGTAAGTTAGGGACCTTAGATTGTGTGCCCCTTGAGGGTTAGGGACTGATGTGAATGTACAGTGTATATATATATATATATATATATATATATATATATATATATATATATGTACAGCGTTGAGTAAATTGACAGCACTATATAAGTACCTGAAATAAATAAATACCGTAATTGCCACAATTTTTTTGGGAGAGGTGGTGCAGTATCTGGCAGGGGTGCCAATATTTTTGGCCATGACTGTATACTGTAGACATATATCAATATCCCTTCAAAGATTTCTATTATCAATATATTTTATCATCCCTATATATTCTTGCTATATATTGGTTTGAATTCATATTTTGCGCATTTATATGCTTTTTTAGGTAAACATTTTTGTTGATGATTATGAATTTTACAGATTTATTTATTTATATATTATTTTATACTGTTTTGTTTTTCAGGCCTGATAAATGGGGAGTTTTGAGCCCCCAAAACATGGGATTTTCACCTCTTTTTTGAGTCCAATAAACAAGTTTACTAGAATGTTGCACTTGTGTGACACTCATGTTTCCAACACCCTATAAATCTAAATTGGAATAACAGGGTCATAGCAGTGCAGTTGGGGGACAAATGATGAGTCTTGGTATAAGGAAAAGTTAGAAGGCAAATCTCAGCTCACTGTTGTCTGTTAGTTACAATGAGGGAATGGCTGGACTAGCATTCCCCCAAATTATCTGAGCCCCTATATTCAAGTCATTGATTCACTTCCGCAGGAAAAGTGAAAAAAGATGGTCTTATCTCGATCCAGAATCTAGCGTTTGGCTGGGTACATAAAGCTGCAAGGGAGGTTGTTCTCACAACTTGTTTTTTGATCTAGAGGGAGGTTGCCCTCTGTTTCTGCATAGCCACAGAGAAGTCCGGGTATATGGATATGGAGTTGCCATTAGAATCCTGGTCTTGAAATTCCAGAAGTATTGCAATTAAGGCAGTGAGCCATAAGGAGGTGGTCTAGCAGGTATATGGTATGCCCTTTTATTGCAAATGGTCAGGTGTTGTGTTTCAATATTAGTGTGAATTCAAACATTCAGGAATTGTTTGGCAAAAGAACCCTCCAAGCCCAGCGAACAACTGAGGAGTCTGATGTTGTTCCTCCACATTTGGTCTTGTTGGTAGCCATGTTTGGTCGTTTGGTCTGCCAGCTCCTTCAAAGCTCCCCTAACATCAAAAGAGTGTCGAGACTGTTCTCCCCACTACTGAATCAATGCTCTGCAGTCATAGTTCTGGTTTGTTTTTAGAGTCAATTTGTGGAGTCAGCAGCAGATGCAGGTGAAAGGGTGTGGATGGAACATGTTTTTATTTTTGAGGTGTATGACATTTAGGGGAGGCAGATTTAGGAGCTGGAATCTTTTCAGGGGTGTGAGCAGTAGGGTCCTTTGTTCTGTGGTCTGCAGCTGGTTGAGTACCATTTCAGGCAACATCTTTGAAATCAGCAGCTTAGAAACTTACTCCAGTCATCAAAGAATTCTGACCTATTGTGACCATGGAGTGTGCCCAGAGATCTCCTCCAGTGTAATATCAAGGATACACCACAGGATGGATACATAATAAAAAACAGGATAGATTGTATGAAGGAGCTCCTGAAGATGGAACATGCTTCTCATGTGCCATAAATTGGGTACTCTCCACCATTATTTTTTATTTTAATGAAAATATGGTTTATAATAGTCTGTGTTCCAACAGGAGAGATTTCCAGTCACTTCTTGTCTTCACAGGAAGTAAGGGAAACCATGGACAGGGATTCAGACAACAACAAAAATGTATATTTCTTCCCTAAGCTGTCCAAAACTAAAGACATTTTTTGGCTGGAATTGGGCTTTTAAAGAAACTCAGGTTTGGGTCAATTGGTCACCCACTATACTGTAAGTGCAGGTAATAAAGGATGATACTTATTGTTATTGGATACATGTAAGTGGCCCTCAGAACACCTAAAAAGCAATGCCCAACATTGTGACCCCCCAACGGACACCCTGCACTTAAACTGAGTACACTGGGAGCTATTGACACCTATGATTACATGGTCAGTAATTAAGTGTGATATCTAAAAGTTAACATTTTTATATAACTATAGCTTTAAACTGTGTGTTGGACGATATGATTTTAGTATCTTATTCCTAATGAAGCAGGATTGGCACAGTACTGCTGCAATGGAGTGTAACCCAGAGTATGGATTTGAGTATTTTACAGTGAAGATAATACTCCTGGGGAAAAGGTTCCAGAGAAACCGTTATTTCTTTTGACCATTGGTTTACTAAATAGGACAAATAAATGATTACATTCCCAAACAAGACATGTATTGCATAGTATTTAGTTTTATTTATGACACCTTATTTTTAGACACAGAACAGCTTTCAGGGTTTCTGCAAATGATACATTGTTTCTTATTTCTGTCCCAGATGTTCTCTGTACACTTCTTTTACAGTGAAATTCCAGTGCAGTGTTGTTGAAAAGAGTCTAGTCCAGGTGAACTATATACTTTGCAAGAATATTACCATATTTTACTTAGCTCTAAATAATCCAAGTTGGCTGAACATTGAAATGGAAGAGGATGATTTTAGTGCACTTTTCCTTACAATACCTTAAAAATTATATTGTATTTAGCTGATTTTATTATGAAAGGTATTACAAATAAAAATGCATTTGTGTACACAGGACATTTGAAAAAAAGCAGAATACTTGAAATAACTGAATTAAGAATACAGTGAAGGATCAATGAAGCAAATGGCGCAACTGAACAGTATAAAAACACGTCAACTATCCATAAGTATACAGTGTGCACCTAACTCCACACAAGGCAATTTATGCTGTCAGTTTGGGGGGGGGGGGAAATTTAATTCACTATATCTTGTCCCCCACAGTACACAGAACATGGAGATGCAATTATTTTAATAAATATAAACTGCAAAATACCTTTACTTATCAGCAGTTAGAGCAGTCTTGTGACTTCTATCAGTGTACAGAGGACTGGTTAAAGCTTGTAGGAGGAGTTTTCATTCCGCTCTAGGAGGATGCAGAACCCCTGACCTCTGTCTGGACAGTGCTTATTGGCCCTTGGCTGATTACACAGGTCTGCAAAAAAAGTTTTTTCAAGAGCTGTTTTGGTTATTCCACATAATCTTTATGTTTTTTGGTGTGCTGAATCCGAAAATAACCTCCATTTTGTCATAGGACATCATGTTTCCTGACAATTTAGATAACTATGTTAAATAAGGCAATACCTCAAAATAAATGGAAATAGACTTATAAAATTAAAGTTTTATTACAATTTTTTCATGAAAATCCTTTTTTGAACTGAAATGAGCTCACCTACACACACTAAACTTGATTCTTCTTCCCTCTTGGTGCATTTACACTTGTGAGTAGCATCTGGAATGTCTCTCTGAAGCATCCAACAGTAGTCTGCTATCATTGTAATGCTCCATTTTCCCTGGTATTTCCTTTCCATCTCTTTAATGTCTTGTTGGAATCGTTCACTTTGTTCCTCACTCACAGCTGCCAAATTTTCAGGAAAGTAGTCAAGGTGGGACTGGAGGAAATGCACTTTCAAACTCATCAGGCAACCTACAGCTTGAAATGCTTTCAGCATTTGTCTGACAATCTTTTTGTAGTGAGGATCTTTGTTGTTGCCTAAAAATTTATGTACGACTTCTTTAAATGCAATCCACCCTTCTTTTTGAGGATCCATCATGGTATTGACAAACTCTTGATCAACTATAAGCCTTCTAATGTCTGGTCCGATGCAAACACCTTCCTTCAATTTTGCCTCCGACAGGCCTGGAAACTTGGTGACCAAGTATTTGAAGCATTCTCCATCTCTTGGAAGTGATTTTACTAATTGCTTCATCAACCCCAATTTTATGTGGAGAGGTGGTAGAAGAACTTTATGGAAAGGTACCAAAGTTTCTCGAAGGACATTTTTTTCATCGACTGTTAGCACCCTCAGCTGCCAACTCTTCTTGGTCCACTGATTCTGTCGGTCTCGACTGTCCCATTGACACAGAAAACAAGGGTATTTGGTATACCCAGCTTGTTGCATGAGCAGCATGCACAAGACCTTCTAGTCCCCACACAATTGCCAACCATGGTCTTCATATACGTTTACGAAGAACCAATTCCAAGTTCTCGTAGGTTTCCTTCAAGTGTACGGAATGACCTACAGGTATGGAAGCGTAAAAACCATCGTTGTGCAGTAAAACTGCTTTGAGACTTCTTTTTGAAGAATCTATAAAAAGACGCCATTACTCTGAATCACACTGGATTTTAAATTGACCCATCAGACCTTCGACATCGATGCAATAAACCAACTTGTCTTCCTGGGCAAAGTAAGGAGCGAACTTCTTTTCACAATGTCTCAACCATGAAGATGACACTCCTGGCAACAATAAATTCCTGCTTTTCAGCCTTGATCCGAGTAACTCAGCGGCATCTTTGGGAAGATTCAAGTCTCTTACCAAATCATTCATCTCCTCCTGAGAAAAAAATTTTGGTCTTGTATCATCTTCAAAGTCAGAACTCTTTGCAGGGGTGGGGAGGGGCAGAAATTGTTTACCTGAAAATAACAACAAAGGGCCAAAAGAGAACTAGGGAAATGAGGAAATAGAATTTTTTCTCCTAAAACTTGCTTAGCTTATGTATATATTGCTGACCATCAGATTTACAGTGCTATATTATTTTTTTACATAACTCGGACAACCTCTTTAAGGTTTTTTTTGGCATTTTATATCTTAAATGCACTTATGTGAATTACTTAATAGTAATTTGGACTTTAAATTTGGTTAAAATCCCATAATATAAAAAAAATACAAAAAAAATTAAAAAAATTGATAAATTTGAAGATAATTTTGCATTTTGTGGCAAATAATGACGTCTAGGAGTTTTCTGCACACCGAAATACATGGAAATTATATGAAAATAATCAAACAGCTTTTTTGTCGCAGACCTATGTTACATGCACTCTCCAAGAAAAAAAACCTCTCTGGCACTACACACCAAACTGGGCATGTGCAGAGTGTCTCCACACATATGTCTTATCAGGAGATTTTTACACAATGCAGAAGATTAACCCCTTAGGCTCCATAGTGAGTATATCAAGCATGCTTTACTGCATATACAGATTGATTTTACTGTTGTGGGTTTTGTAACACTTTAACTTTGCTGAGCCATTGTTTTAATCCCAATACTACTGCTGCTGAGCAAGGTATGAACATCTATCAAGTAATTTATGCTGTCAGGATGTAAATTAACCTGGATTAGCACTGGGGTAGGGTATGTTGGGGTTGAATTTAAAGACAAACCTAAAGATGTTGTTTTGACTTTGTGTTTCATAAGACGTATAATGTACATAATGTAGTTCAGGAGTCTTGTATATACATAAAATGTTTTAAGCATTGATTACATTGCAAAATGTGTTTATTGGTTGCATTTAGGGAATTCAGAAGCTTTCCACTTCATAATAATAATAACCCATTTTCCCCTCAGAAACTGGAATTTTCACTAAAACAATTTTGTTGGTATATATTCTTGGCATAGCTCCCCTATGCATTATACAGTCTTTAAAAAAAAAAACCTAATACAAACATGACCTTATTGTCAATCAGTGCAGCCACTACGTGATTACCCCTTTCACCACAAAAATCATCAAACATGTAAACATAGGATTGCATATGAATCAATAATTAAACATAAGGTTCCTGTGTACATCATAAAGTAGTTTCACTCCACCCCTCACTAAATAATGCAGCAAAAGATGATGCGCAACTCACAAACCTTCACTATATAAAAATAATGAAGTCCAAAACATTAAGTCCAAAGTAGTAAGATCTTCCACCAAATTATCCACACTTACCACCAAATTATCCACGTGCCCCAATATCTCCATGCACCAATATCTTCTATAACTGATCACCAGTGCTACTCATGCATACACCTCCCATGAACAATATATGCTCACCTCCAGACTATACCCTGATGGCTTGTCAAGGATCACATGCGCTTGTGCCCCCTTCACGGGCTGCAAACAGGATGACTCCAAGTTCACTCCACCGCAGATGGCTCCCACTGTTCCACAGATCCTTCACTCAAATAAGAAGCGTTATTTCATTCCTGAAAGAAGAATAGGGATGGATAGTGTTCTCCGTACAGTAAAAATATTTATTCAGTATTTAAAATTACACAAGTCAGTGCACACAAAGTGCTACGTACAGCGCATATCAAACACAGGCAGCTCCCTGTCTCACTGCTGACATCAAGATGGTCACCAACTGGCCCCACTCCACTCCTGAAAAGGGGGCACAAGCGCATGTGACCCTTGACTAGCCATCAGTGTCTAGTCTGGAGTTGAGCATATCTTGTTCATGGGAGATGTATGCATGAGTAGCACTGGTAATCAGTTATAGAAGATATTGGTGCACAGAGATATTGGACACTTGGATAATTTGGTGAAAGATCTTACTAATTTGGACTTTATGTTTTGGACTTCGTTATTATTTGTGACAGGAAGCCAGAAAGAACTAGGGGGTATGTCCAGGATGGGAGGTATATTTTTTCTAGATTCATGCTGTACACTGACTGTTTTTCTTTTTGGGCTGTGTAGTGAGCCTGTTTGGCTCACTGAGGGGTTAATGAGCTCAGCTGTAGCTGGTTAAGGGCTCTGGGCTCTATAAAACTCCCAGGCTGGTTTTGGAGCATGCTCCAACCTGGACCCAGATTTCTTTTTTTTGTTATTTAAATATTTTATTATTTATTTTCATATTACCAGTTTATGCAAACAAACACTAGAAAAAAAAGAATAAAGAAATACATCTTTACCTTACAATGTATCAAAATATTAACATTAATCTTAGTATCCTTTTCCCCCTCCTGTCCCCCTCCCTCCCAGTATAAAACATACCTCCCGTCCTCCCCCACCCTTCCCTTCACCAACCTCGACTCTACATTCTTCTTACTCCTTTTAGAGATCCTTATCTGAAAATATTTCTAGTTTAGTCCTATATTAATCACCCATAACCTCTCTTCTCTATTACATATACTCTAAAAATAAATTCGACTTTTTAAATTCCTCCCATTTTTCCCATCTTATATGGAAACTCTCCATCTTATCTTCATCCATATGATAAAGTTCCTCCAATCGATATATCTGATCCACCCTATCTACGCAATCCTTTGTTTTTGGTACTCCTTGTTCCCTCCAGAATTTGAGTATCAAGCCCTTCGCTGCGTTCAAATAATACAGTAAACCAGATTTTTTATATTTTTTCGTTGAGAGCTTAGTACCATGAAAAAGACATATCTCTGGGTCTTTTGAGATATTAACCTCCATTATTGTCTGAATCAGTCTAACTATTCCCCCTCAGTACTCTTGGATTTTAGGCCACCAAATGTGAAACATTGTACCTCTACCACCACATCCACGCCAACATAAAGGTGAATTATCTCCACTTAATCTATGTGCTACACTCGGTGTAATATACCATCTTGCCAAACATTTGTAGTTCAATTCCACCTCCTTCATATTTACATTCCCGTGAATTAACCTATACATTTCCTTTTGCTTTTGCTTGTCTATTATTACTCCTAAATCCCTTTCCCATTTCTCTATAAATGATGGCCTTAAAACCGTGCTTAATCCAGTGAGGATCTTATATATTTTAGAAATCCTGTGTTTCCCATCTCCCCATGTGTCTAATAAGTGCTCAAAAGGGTTCCAATCCTCTTGTATTCTTAATGGTCTTGGAAGCTTCCCTATAAAATGTTTTAGTTGAAAATAATGCCACTCATCCATTCTCATAATTATTTAACTCTTATTTTTCATTTCCTTAAGTGAACATACTTCCTCACCCATCATTATATCTCTTAATTGTACATCTTCCTTCTTTATCCACTTCCCTGTAATACTTTCTTTACCTGGAGGAAAAAACTCTGTGGACCCTAAAGGCATTAACAGTGAATTAAATTCCCATCCCATTTGCTTGTGTAAAATATCCCAAACTCTTAAAACATTTTGTGTAAACAAACTTGTGCTATCTGCTAATCCTCGGTATTGAGGAGGTAACCACACAATTCTACTCAAATTTGTACAACTTAGTGTATTTTCTATATTTATCCAACTTTTTCCATGTGGATTATGCATCCAATCAAAAATTCTTGCCAATATTACCGAGTTATAATATCTTTTCAAGGCCGGTACTCCCAGTCCATCTTTCTCTTTATCTCTACTTAAAATTTAGTAGCTTATTCTGGGTTTTTTATTCCTCCATATACCGTATTTTTCGCTCCATATGATGCACTTTTTTCCCCCAAAAAAAGGGGGGAAAATGTCAGTGCGTCTTATGAAGCGAATGTAAAGCGTCCGGTGCGGTATTTCTGCCGCCACCATGTCAGAATACCGGGCCGGTCGCTCAGCTCTTCTCTTCTCTCCTGCAGGACCTTACCTGTTCCTCGCTCCAGTGCTGCAGTCTTCCCGCGGCGGCTTCTGTGAAAGCTGGGTGCCCACTGCGCATGCGCGAGGACACATAATAGGTCCCAGAAGGCTCCGGGCCATTCACAAAGCGCAGCGCTTTTCGCACATGCGCAGTGGGCACCCGGCTGTCACAGAAGCCGCTGCGGGAAGAAGAAGGAAGGACAACTCCGCGGAAGTGGGAGCGGGTACCTGTCAAATTCAGGTACCCGTTCTCCCTCCCTCCCCAAAGGTCCGCAGTCTCTGGTAATCTCCTTTACTGTCTGCAGTCTCTGGTCATCCCCTGTACTGTCTGCAGTCTCTTGTCATCTGTACTATGTCCGCAGTCTCTGGTCATCATCTGTACTATGTCCGCAGTCTCTGGTCATCCCCTGTACTATGTCCGCAGTCTCTGGTCTTCCCCTGTACTGTGTCCGCAGTCTCTGGTCATCTCCTGTACTGTGTCCACAGTCTCTGGTCATTTCCTGTACTATGTCCACAGTCTCTGGTCATCTTCTGTACTGTGTCCGCAGTCTCTGGTCATCTCCTGTACTGTGTCCTCAGTCTCTGGTCTTTCCCGGTACTGTGTCCGCAGTCTCTGGTCATCTCCTGTACTGTGTCTGCAGTCTCTGGTCATCTCCTGTACTGTGTCCGCAGTCTCTGGTCATCCCCTGTGCTATGTCGGCAGTCTCTGGTCATCTCCTATACTGTGTCCGCAGTCTTTAGTCATCTCCTGTAGTATGTCCGCAGTCTCTGGTCATCTCCTGTACTATGTCCGCAGTCTCTGGTCATCTCCTGTACTGTGTCCGCAGTCTCTGGTCATCCCCTGTACTGTGTCTGCAGTCCATTGGTTCAGAATATTTTTTTTCTTGTTTTTCTCCTCTAAAACCTAGGCGCGTCTTATGGTCAGGTGCGTCTTATGGAGTGAAAAATACAGTAAATCTAGTTAACATTTTTTTAATTATTCTAAACTATACTTCTGGTAATTTAATTGGTATCATTTGAAATTTATACAAAATTTTTGGAACAATTACCATTTTTATCAGGTTTATACGTCCTATCCATGACAAAGATCCCCACCCTAATTTAATTAGTTGATCCTTGATCTCATTTAGTAATGGGATATAATTTGATCTATATAGATTCTTTGAAGATATAGTTAATTTTATTCCTAGATATTTTAATTCTCTTTCTCTCCGAATGAAGGGGAATTCCTCTTGTAACATTTTTTTCTCTCTATTTGGAAGATTTATCTTTAAGATCTCTGTTTTTGTTGGGTTGATTTTTAAGTTTGACATCTCACCATATTCCTTCAGTAATTTAATTTAATTTGGCACTGTTATCCTTGAGTTTCCCACATAGAACAGCATGTCGTCTGCGTAAGCTGCCACCTCGTCCTCTGTTTCTCCTATCCATATTTTGTTTATATCTGTGTTGTTCCTTACTGTGGCTAAGAGAGATTCCAGAGTTAAGACATATAACAATGGAGACAGAGGACATCCCTGTCTTGTTCCGCTTTGCATCCTGAAATACTCTGAGACTTCCCCATTAACCATGATTGTTGCAGAGGGTTGACTATATAATTTCCTTATCCATTCCCTCATTCTAGGTCCCATCCCCAATACTTCCAATGTATCTAACATATATGCCCAGTCTACTCTATCAAATACCTTCTCAGCATCAATTGAGAGTACCAACGTGGGATTTTTCGCTTTCCTACTTTTCTGTATGAGAAACAGAGATCTTAATCCGTTGTCTCTACCCTCCCTTCCTGGATCTATATGTATCCATTTCAGCATTAGTTCGTTCAACCTATTTACCAAAACTTTTGCATAAAGTTTAGTATCTGTATATAATAAGGAAATCGGTCTAAAACTTGAACAGTGAGTATCGTCTTTACCTTCCTTATGTATGAGTACAACGTGAGCTTGCAGGGATTCGCTCCTCATTTCCATCATCCTCCCAAAGCATTCATATATATCCTCAGTTTGGGTACTAATAGTTCTTTATATTTTTTTTAATGTCTCACTGTGTATCTGTCAGGTCCTGGACTTTTCCCAGCTGTAGTACTTTTTAAAGTTAAATATATTTCTTCCTGCGTTATTGCTATTTCAAGGGACTGTAATTGTTCATCACTTAATTTCAGTAATCCCGCCTTTTTTAAATATACCTGTCTTTTTTCTATTTTTCCTACTTGATCTTCTTTTATGGTACCAAGGAGCTTATTATAGTATTATTTAAACACTTTAGCTATATCTTTAGTTTAATACACTAATTCTCCTTTATTATCTCTTATTTTCTCTATATAATTCCTAGATTTTTTTTTTCCTCTGAGCCCTCATGCAATACTTTCCTGGTCTGTCTCCCCATCTATATCTCTCACTTATCATTTTATTGAACACTCTCCTCTTATCTTCTTCCAGGAAATTATTTATTTCTTCTCTTTTATTTATTACCTTCTGCATAATCTCTTTTGTTACTCTATGTTTAGGCATCTGCTCTAAATCACATAGTTCACTAAGAAGCATATTTATTTTTTCTCTTCTTTCCCTCTTCTTCTTTGCTCCTATCACTATTACGATTCCCCTGATATAGGACTTATGAGCTTCCCACACCGTTGCTACAGACACTTCCCCAGAATCATTTTCCTCTAAAAATTGCTCTATTTCTTTTTTAATTTTCTGGTCTGTCTCTTGATCCTGAAGAAGTGTCTCATTTAACCTCCATGATTTTCCACCATTCTTCTCATTCCCCCATAATAATTACATTGTGATAGGAGAGTGATCTGAAATTGACATGACTTCTATTTTTACTTTAACCAGAGACTGAATAAGTTGATGGTCCAACAATATGTAGTCCAATCTTGAATACATCTCATGTGCATGAGAATAAAATGTATAGTCTCTGTCCTTCATATGCTTAATTCTCAATATATCTACAAGTTGGCATTGATGTAACATTTTTTTCAAGGATTTCAAAGACCTACTACCATCTCTCTGCACAGGAGAAGTCATGTCTATCTGATGATCCATACACAGATTAAAGTCTCCTGCCACAATTAAAATACCTTTTTTGAAATCCAATAGTTTCCTCAGAGCATTTTTTAGAAATACCTATTGTTTCTTATTCGGGCAATAAATATTTGCTAATGTGCATTCTATTTCCTGTAAATTTCCGTTCAAGAACAGAAATCTCCCTTCCTGATCTACCAATCTCTCTTCCAACTTAAACCTCATATTTTTCGCAAAACCTATTGCCACTCCCTTAGCACGTTTAATTGGGGAATCTGCATAGAACCACATTGGATAATATCTAGATTGTAGCTTCACATTTGTTTCTTGTACTAAATGTGTCTCCTGTAAAAAAGCTACTGAAGAAAATCTATGCTGAATTTCTTTAAGAATCCTAAATTTCTTCCCATGGCTATTTAATCCTCTAACATTATATGTCACAAAATGAATCTCTTCCATTCTTCCCTTTTTCTCCCTACCTCTCATCCACCTTCCCCCTTCTCCTCTCTCTCCCTCTCTCCTCTATACCTTCCCCTTCATTCTCTAGGATTCCTCCAGACTAATGTGTCTCCTACTCTCTCGCAGAGTCTTAACCTGCCTAAAAACTCCCCATCCCCTCCTTGCACTTACCTGTCCCTCGGTCCAGTGGTGTCCTCACCACCGCAGGTTTCACTGGCCATCTTTCTCCCTGGTGCCGGCATCTTTAGTGTGGACTACCGCCTGTGACAGCTTGTGGCTTCACAGCTGGGTGCTCACTGCACATGCTTGAGAAGCACTGCACTTTGTGAATGGCCCTGAAGTCTTCTGGGACCTGTCACGTGTCTCAGAAGACTACGGGAAGAGGGGGAGGGAGGACAACTTCGCTTCTGATCACCTAGGCAATCGCAGCAAAAGTTGGAGTGGGTTCCTGTCAAATTCAAGTACCCACTCCCCAAAGGTGTCAATCCTTAACGGGGAGTGGGGGACAAAGCATTAAAGCGAAACTTGACCTTTTGAGTGGAACTCTGCTTTAAGTCTGTGTGACTATGGAATAAGCATGAGATCGTGTGAAACACATTAACAGTTCCTGTATTCATGTCCTGGTGTTTTGTGTGTTCTATCGATCAATAAATACACATTATATTAATCTATCCTCCGTTGTGTGGCTGGCCCTTCTTCCTGTTGCATCGTGTGTGGTGACGAGCCAGAGCCTGCACCTGTCGTGGATTGATCTGGATTGTTTGCCTGAGCGGTATACCTCTGTTCTGTGTGACTATGGACTTTGAGATACTCTGTGTGAATGCCATGTGTCTAAGCAGTGGTAGACTGTATCCAAATGAGTAGTTAGGATCCTGTGTTTGCAGTTAAATGCCCAGGGCTTTATTTTCTTTTTTTGTTTTACTTTTGCTGTTTTGGATATCTGCACGTTATCATCACAGACCTTGTAAAAAAAAGCACCATTTGTTTCGACAAGATCCTGCTGTCATGCTGTGCCTTTTTTACCGTGCTCTGACTCATCCAGGGGGTCAAACACAACCTGATACTGAGCTTATTCATCACATATGTTATAGTGAAGGTTTGTGGGTTGCATGGCATATTTTGCTGCATTATAATACCAACATACAATCATTAAAAAAAAAACAAAAAAAAAATTGAGTTGAATACTCCTGAATTAAGGGGATTCGTAGACCTCCTGATTTTTAGAGAAGAAAACTATGCCACAGAGTAGATTTTAATGCTTAAAAATGCAATAAAAATACTGGGAGGTTTACTGGTGATCAGATACACTACTGCTAATGAAATCTTGTTCCCTTTAGAATTTCAATACCTTGAAACTCTTCTTCCAACATAACTTAAAAGACAGATATATCTATATTACTCAAGCTCATTTGCAGCCTGAGGTAATGCACAGCTTTACAAGATAATCTTGTTCACTCAAAGGTTACCATTTGTGGCATTTCCAACATGCCCCTTGTGTTGCTCACCTTTATTGTAAAATCTGTTTCAAGATTATGCAGTCTAACATGGTCTCAAGGTGCAGTCAGCTACTAGGAGGCAATAGACTTAAAAGGGAATCTTTCTTTGCATTGCCAAGGGATAAGATTGACTAAAAAACTGGGTTTTTATTTATTTATTTATAAATACCTTTTTTGACCTGCTGCTTCATGGTCTAAAACAGTAAAAGAATATATACCTATTGCAGTTAAAAGAGCAAAAACTCCCAAATACACTGCTCAAAAAAATTAAAGCAACACTTTAAAAACACATCAGATCTCAATGGGGAAAATATCATGCTGTATGTCTATACTGATATGGACTGGGTAATTTGTTAGGAACGTAAGGCATAAGGATACCCCCATTGTCTGATGAAAATTAAAATGATCAAACTATAGAGGACTGAATTCAAAGACACCCCAAAAAATGAAAAAATTATACAGCAGGCTAGTCCATTTTTCAGAAATTTCAATGCTTCAACTCAAGTTGGTACTCAGTAGTTTGTATGGCCCCCACATGCTTGTATGCATGCCTAACAACATCAACACATCTCCTAATGAGATAACAGATGGTGTCCTGGGGTATTTCTTCCCAGATCTGGACCAGGGCATCACTGAGCTCCTGGACAGTCTGAGGTGCAACTTAGCAGCATCGGATGAACCAAAACATGATATCCCAGAGGTGTTCTATTTAGGTCAGGCCAGCGAGGGAGCCATTCAATGATATCAATTCCTTCATCCTCCAGGAACTGCCTGCATACTCTCACCACATGAGGCAGGGCATTGGCGTGCACTAGGAGGAACCCAGGACCCACTGCACCAGCGTAGGGTCTGACAATGGATCCAAGAATTTCATCCTGATACCTAATGGCAGTCAGGGTTCCATTGTCTAGCCTGTAGAGGTCTGTGTGTCCCTCTATGGATATGCCTCCCCAGACGATCACTAATCCACCACCAAAACGGGCATGCTGAACATTACAGGTAGCATAATGTTCTCTATGGCTTCTCTAGACCCTTTTACGTCTGTCACATGTGCTCAGGGTGAACCTGCTCTCATTTGTGAAAAGCACAAGGAGCCAGTGTCAGACCTGCCAATTCTAGTGTTCAATGGCAAATTCCATTCAAACTCTATGGTGCTAGACGTCGGGCCCTCAGGCCACCCTCATGAAATCTGTTTCTGATTGTTTGATCAGTGACATTCACACCAGTGGCTGGCTGGAGGTAATTTTGTAGGGCTCTGGCAGTGTTCATCCTGTTCGTCCTTGCACAAAGGAGCAGATACCGGTCCTGCTGATGGGTTAAGGACCTTCTATGGCCCTGTCCAGCTCTCCTAGAGTAACTGCCTGTCTCCTGGAATCTCCTCCATGCTCTTTAGACTGGGAGATACAACAAACCTTCTGGCAAGGGCACGTATTGATGTGACTGGAGGAGTTGGACTGCCTGTGCAACCTCTGTATGATCCAGGTAACTCCTCATGCTACCAGTAGTGACACTGACCCTCACCAAATGCAAAACTAGTGAAAAACAGTCAGAAAAGATGAGTAGGTAAAAAAATGTTAGTGGCCTACACCTGTAAAACCATTCCTGTTTTTGGGGGTCATCTCATTGTTGCCCATCTTTTGCACCTGTTGTTAATTTCATTAACAGCAAAGCGGCTGAAACTGATTAACAACCACCTCTGCTACTTAACTGACCAGATCAATATCCCAGGAATTTAATTGACTTGATGCTATACTCTGATTAAAAAGTGTTCCTTCAATTTTTTTAGTGCAGTGTAGCAAGAGTTTATAACCTGTGTCAATCATAAAACATGGATATTATTCTCAAGTCCAATGGGCCACTTGAGGCAAAAATGATCAAATATTCATCACTTAACAACTAACAAATGCAAAGTAAAAGTATTGTAGGTTTCGATTAAAAATATAATAAATACTAAGACCACCCACTGAGCTACAGTATATGTAAGTATCATTACAATATTACATAAAAAACTTACTTTGTGCATTTCATCACGGAAACCTGGATCCAGGCCACTGACTCTACCTCCCCTGCTGCACTCTCCTACGGAGGTCTCACATGGACCCACTCACCCAGACCCAACGGTAGTAAAGGTGGTGGGGTTGGTCTGCTCCTGTCACCATAGAGCACTTTCTGAGTCCTCCCAAACCCCCCCTCTCTATCCTTCTCCTCCTTCGAGGCCCACTGCGTCCGACTATTCTCCCCAACCCCCCTGAAGATTGCTGTGATATACCGGCCTCCTGGATCCATATCCCACTTCCTGGATGACTTTTCCTCCTGGCTACCCTTCTTCCTCTCCTCTGAGCTACCCACCATCATCCTTGGGTATTTCAACATCCCTGTCAACCTCGACAACCCGGCCACATCCCATCTCCTCCACTTAACCTCCTCCTTTGCACTTGCACAGTGCATACAATCCACCACCCACTCCGACGGTAATATCCTTGATCTCGTCTTCTCCAACCGCTGCGCTCCCCACAACCTCACCCCCACCCCCTCTTACTGACCACAACCTTATTACCTTCTCTATCTCCTCGTCCTCCAATGCCTACCCCTCCAAATGTCACACTACTACCAGCCGTAACCTCCGCAACCTTAACCCTGCCCCCCTCCACTCTGCAGCTGATCAACTCCACGACTGCATCCTCACCCTGTCCTGCCCCGACTTGGCTATGACTGCCTATAACAACGCGCTGTCAACAGCCCTTGACTCACTAGCGCCTTTAACCACACGCAACATCAGACCCCGACCGCTCCAGCCCTGGCAGACTGATCACACCAAAACCCTCAAGCGACACAGTCGTGCCCTGGAGCGACTATGGCGCAAAACCAAATCCCAACAAGCCTTCACCCGCTACAAATCTTCCTTCCACACCTACACCTCCTCCCTCCACGCAGCCAAACAAGCCTACTTCCTGACCCTCATCATGACCCTCTCCTCCAATCCTCGCCAACTCTTCTCCACCTTCATCTCTCTCTGCTCTCTCCACCCCCACCTCCACCCAGCACCTCACTCACCGCCCTTGAGATTGCCAATCACTTCAAAAACAAGATTGCCACAATTCGCAAGGACGTCGCCGCAACTTACACTCCCTCTCAACCCGTCCCCTCTCCCACAGCTACCCCCTCATCCCCCCTCTCCCTCGACATAACCCGCAGGGACTTCGTCACTGCTCAAACTCCCTCCAACCCCGTTCCCCCTCACTCAGCTACCCCCTCATCACCCCTCTCCCACAGCCCCACCACTGCTCTGACCTCCACTTCCACCCCACCCTACATTCCTCATACTGAAGCCCCCTCAACACTCCGCACCTTTGACCTTACTACCATCGAGGAAGTCTCCAAGGTCCTCTCTGATGCCCGCCGCACCACCTGCCCCCTCGAACCTATCCCCTCACAACTCCTACAACCTCCTTCCCCTTCCATCCTATGCTCCCTCACCCACATCTTTAATCTCTCCCTCTCCTCCGGCACTTTCCCCTCCCCTCTGAAGCATGCACACATCACCCCCATACTTAAAAAGCCCTCCCTGGACCCCAATGACCCGAACAACCTCAGACCCATCTCCCTGCTCCCATTCACATCCAAACTCCTCGAGCTCCTAGTATACACCCGCCTAAGCTCTCACCTCAATGACAACAACCTCCCCGATCCCCTACAGTCCGGCTTCCGTCCCCTACACTCCACCGAAACTGCCTTACTCAAACTCTCCAACAACCTGCTAACCGCCAAAGCTAATGGCCACTATTCAGTGCTCCTACTCCTTGACCTCTCCGCAGCCTTCGATACAGTTGACCACCCCCTCCTCCTCAAAAAACTACACTCCCTCGACCTCAGAGATTCTGCTCTCTCCTGGCTCTCATCCTACCTGCCACAACGCTCTTTCAGCGTTACCTATAATGCTACCACCTCCCCCTCACTCCCCCTCTCTGTTGGGGTCCCTCAAGGCTCCATCCTTGGGCCCCTTCTCTTCTCCATCTACACCTCCTCCCTTGGCCAACTCATACACTCTCACGGCTTCAACTACCACCTATATGCCGACGACACACAAATCTATCTCTCAACCCCCCACCTCACCCCCTCAGTCTCCGCCCGAATCACACACCTACTGAGCAATATATCAGACTGGATGTCGCTCCACTTCCTTAAACTGAACCTCTCCAAAACCGAGTTTCTTGTCTTCCCCCCAGCCCGGACCCCACCCCCCATTGAATTCTCCATCATGTCCAACAACGCCACCATCAAACCCGCCCCGCAGGCCAGAGTACTTGGTGTCATTCTGGACTCCAACCTATCCTTCCAGCCCCAAGTCCAATCTTTAACAAACTCATGCAGACTCCACCTCCGCAACATCGCCAAAATACGCACGTTCCTAACCCCAAAAACCACTAAACAGCTCATCCACTCCCTCATCATATCATGACTCGATTACTGCAACTCCCTCCCCACTGGCCTGCCTCGCCGCTGGCTATCCCCGCTTCAGTCGATCCTGAATACGGCTGCCAGACTCATTCACCTTTCCAACCGCTCCGTTTCCGCCACCCCCCTCTGCCAATCCCTCCACTGGCTTCCGATTGCGCAATGGATCAAATTCAAAATCCTAACACTGATGTACAAAGCCGTCCACCATACTGCCCCAAACTACATCACTGACCTAATATCCAAGTACCACCCAATACGCACACTCCGCTCCTCACAAGACCTCCTTCTCTCTAGTTCCCTTGTCTCCTCCTCCCATGCCCGCCTCCAGGACTTCTCCAGGGTGTCACCCATCCTCTGGAACTCCCTGCCCCAACCCATCAGATTATCACCTACTGTCCTCTCCTTTAGGCACACCCTGAAAACCCACCTCTTCAGGGAAGAATACCCCACCCCCTGCTAACTTGCCGACCTCCTCCACTCTTCCTACCACTCCATCCCCCACAGCTTTTTCCTCCTGTGCCACCATCCCCTCCCTCCTAGATTGTAAGCTCGAAAGAGAAGGGCCCTTGATCCCCTCATGTTTTGCATTGTATTGTTATTGTTCTGTCACATGTTCTGTCCCCCTTTGTAATGTACAGCACTGAGCGAACTATTGGCGCTTTATAAATACTGTATAATAATAATAATAATGTGGACTGACCCAGCTCTACAGTATAAGCTACAGTATAAAGGTATATGCTTAATTTTTACAATCTATATATACATATGAAATCAAATATTGAAAATAAATCATGTCAATCTCATGCTGCAGCTGACATTTGGTGCAGACCAAGCTGTTCTTCCTGAGGGAGTTTTTCCATCCTTTCCTTATCTAGGGGAGAGACTCATGGAGAATATGTTACCATCTTTAACAGTGCTTCTGGCCCATCTGCCAATCCATGTTAAGTGATTGAGCTCATGGTGTGTGCACTTTTCTGCACAATCAAGACATATGAACTGTTTTACAGTACTTGCTACCTAACTCCTGGCCTGACACTTACACCCCATGTGAGTGCATCTTACTGTATATGGTTTTACCATTGAGGTGTTCTTAGTTAAAGCACAAGATTGGTGCACTTGTCTTCTTTTCTTCTCACTGATTGTACAACATCCCTTGTACTGGTGGGAAAGTTGCAAGATCTTTGCCTCACACTTCGAAATTAAATTAAATATTTAAAGCAGAGCTTATTAAGGTTTATTTTACATGCACATACTGGGTCTGCTTCTGTTTTATTTCAAATATACTGTATATATTCTACATAGTCCTTATCCTCCAGAGAAAAACAAAGTGCAAGTGCAAATTTTACTCTTTCTATGCTCTGCTTTTTCTGAAAATGCAAGCAAAGTTAGTGCAGGTGTTTTTGGGACTGTTGATATGGCTCCTATATCTCATTTGGTAAAGTTACAAGTACACGCTGTGTTCAATATTTTTTTTGGCTTTCATTAGCACAGCAGCAGCGAGGACAATATGCAGTTGGTTAGAATAGTTTTTTCATGTGTAATATACCTCTCTAGCTATTATGTCCTCAGAACCTGTCTAGATTGGGAAAGTGCGGAAGGGGATTGGGTAACTTGGCTTTTCCTGCCAAATTTCCTACTATTACAGTTTCTGCATTGTCCTACAATGACGAATGTCATATATTTAGTGTCTTGTAACATCAGCGGTCTGAATGAAAAATTTAGGAGGGCTCTGGTGTTCCAATAATTTAAGTCATTCAGGCCCCACATAGTCATCCTACAGGAGACATGTTTGGATGGTAATAGGGTACTCGCCGTACGCTGCCCATTGGTACAGAGGGTGTTGCTACCTATTCCACCTATGCCTGGATTGTTTCCATCTTGATTAGCAAGGTGGTACCCTGTACCATGCACTAAGTGATATATCACCCTGGAGGTAGATAGCTTGTTATAGTGGCAGACCTCTTTACAGGTAAAATGGTGTTAGAAAATGCATATTTACGCCATTCCAGGAGCAGTTATTGTAGGATCTAGTTTGTAAATTGGCTCCCTTCATGCACCTTTCCCTTCTTCTCACGGAGGATTATAATGGAATATTAGATGTTGCCTTGGATTCCTCCAGTCTTAGTAGGCCCCCTTCTTTAAAATTATCCTCATGGGCATCCTTAGCCTTTTTAACTTTTTAAATTTGGTGCTGGAAGCATCCTGGAACCAAGAGTTTTTCTTACTTATCCAAGAAAAAAAATCCTCATCAAGAATTGACTTGGCGTTTGCTAATGATCCCTCATTCCAGTTGGTACAAGATCCAAGCTCTCTTTCTGAGGGTCTCTCAGATCATACTCCCCTGTCTATTGTTCTAGGGTTCCCTTTGCAGGCTAGAGGAGGTGCATGGAAGTTGAGTTCCAAATGGCTAAGGAGAGAATTTCCACTCAGGCGAAGGTTACTTTTACAACCTACTGGGATGATAATTTGCCTTCATCATCAGTCCTAATGATGTGGGATGCCTTTAGGGCCTATATGGGAGGAAAGTACATTTCAGCTATTAAAACTATCCATAAGGATCATAATGCTGCCACTCAGTAGCTTCAGGGCGAGGAAAGGGGATGTGAACAAGTTCTTGCCTCTTCTCCCAGCTTGTAAACCTCTAGGCCCGGATGGCTTCCTAGCTTAAAGTTACAAATCCACCCTTGAGATTTTACTCCCTAGGCTCCATTCTCTCTACCAATACTGCTTAGATAACCATATCCTTTATGACTCCATGCTTGATGCTAATTCTTTTGTCCAAACTAGGTGAAAACCCATTAAAATGTTCTTCCTACAGACCAATTGCATTTTAAGTCAAGATTTAAAAATCCTAACTAAAGACCCAGCTTATGGGCTGTCTCAGGTTATCTCTTCTTTAGTGAATATTGACCAAACAGGATTTATGCCCCAAAAATCCACAGATATGAATCTTCATAGACTATTTACAAATTTACAATTAGATCATGATCAAAGGGGAGTTAGGGTGGTCCTTTCACTTGATATAGGAAAAGCTTTTGACTCAGTAGATTGGAAATATATGACCTTAGTGCTGCACCACATGGGCTTTGGACCCAGATTTCTATGTTGGTTAACCTTATTGTATAGCAACTCAAAAGCTGTCCTTAAAATTGGACTTGCCATCTCCTATACTTCTTGATAGGAATAGTTACTAGGTAAGGCTTTTTATCCCCATTTATCCCCTCTGATTATGCTATTATGATGGAGCCCATAGCTTTAGCCGTCCACTTTTCTTTAGAAGTAGGAGCCCTGGAAGTGCAAGGTATACATGAAAACTCTATATACAGATGTTCTCCTTTTTCTAAAAGACACAGGCCCCTGCTTATGGGCGGTGTTTGAGATTCTAGATACATTTGCAATTCACTTCAGTCTTAAAGTGAACTGGGTGTAGTCCATTATTCTCCCCATAGACAAAGGGGCTTAAGCCCAAGCAAATATCCTTACAATGAGTCTCTAGTCTTATCTATCTGGGAGTAAGGGTGTCTACTAAAGTTTCAGCCTACTTAGGCTTAAACCTTTTACCTTTTTCTCACTACTATAAAAAGGAAAACAGAGGCATAGAAACACCTGCCCTTATCCCTGATAGTAAAGGTGAATCTTTTAAAGTATGGTATTGTAAGTTCTGGTACTTCTTTATTTTCTGAGAAAATCACCAATATGGATCCCTCACTCCTATTTTAGGAAAATTAATTGTCTGTTTATTTCCTTCCTATGGCCCTTATCCCATCCCAGAATTGGGATACGTGTCCTTGATGAACCCCTAGGACAAGGAGCATATGTCCTACCTGAGATGTATTACCTTGCTGGACAAATGGTCTTTGCATGATGGTGGCTGCTTAAGGATGATGGTGATGCTGCCACAGTTCTGGAAGTGGTCCTTCTGGGATCATAATGTATCTTGGGTTAAAATGTGTTTCTTGAAGAAATACTACTTCTATAGAGTGTTGATGGATTTCCCTGAGTATATTATGTCTTTTCATCAGGGAGTTCAGCCCTTTCATATTGTAGGTCATAAACTTAATCAAACTCATTTCTATTATAGTTACGTTGACCTACTAGCTTTCCTTCAGGAGAAAACAGATACAGACAGTTTAGGATATGGATGTTCTCCCTTCTCTAACTAAAATATCCCCTAAAAAGAACACGTGAGGGTCACCCCGCTCACCTCCCTCTTCACTCCCCACCCCACACCAGTTTACCTTCTCCTTTTATTTACCGTCTGCCACGTTTCTTTTCAAAGCTCTGACCACTCAGTAGACTCCCCTGACCACCCCGCAATGTCCATTTCCTGTAAATCTAAATTTTTACAAAAGTCACTAAATTCTTCTGGGAATCTCAATCTTGCCTATTTCCCCTCTTTCCACCCAATCAGGAAGGCCAGGAACCCCAGTTATATCGATTTTTTTTCTCCCTCATCTGCTCCAACAATGGTTTCAGGGATCTTCTTCTTGCTAGTGTCTTAGATGCAATGTCAGCAAATATATGTAGCTTTATCTCTCCATATTTTATTTCAGGGATCTCTCTAACCTTTTTCCATATTTTTTTCTCTGTCCTCATAGTGATGGAATCAAACAATCACATCTCTGGGCAAGCCTGTTAGCACTCCTTACAGTTTCCTTATCCTATGTACTCTCTCCATTTTTGAATGCTGTATTGTGGATCTAGCTATCAATGGGTTAAGCATTTTCTTTTATTTCCCAAATCTTCCCCATGGGACTCTTCTGGCAAACCACAGATCCTTAAATTATTTAGTCTTTCTCTATTCTCTTGATCTTGTAATTTAAATTCAAGCTTTTTCCATTCTCTTTGCTACTCTTTGACCTGTGTCTCAAGTTTAGTGATCCAAAGCTCCTGTGTCTCCATTTTCCCCTCTACCTCTTCCATAGTATTCGACCCAGATCGTTACGTATTGCCGCCATTTAATTTTTCATAGACATCTCCAATTTTGCAAACATATCTGCCATATCATCTTTTGTAAGTATTTGTGATGTAGCTCCCTGTTGTTCCAAAACACTTTGATCTGTTATACTGTCCACATTTATTGGGTCATTGGACTGGTTCGCTTCTTGTGTCTAGAGCAGTGTTTCTCAATTCCAGTCCTCATGGACCCCCAACAGGTCATGTTTTCAGGATTTCCATTATTTTGCACAGGTGATTTGATTAATTTCACTGCCTTAGTAATTACCACAGCTGTTTCATCTGAGGGAAATCCTGAAAACATGACCTGTTGGGGGTCCATGAGGACTGGAGTTGAGAAACACTGGTCTAGAGTGACATTCTTGAGTGATCTCCCACCCCTTTTCTAGTTCTGTCCTGTTGTTTCTCAGGGGTAATTTATCTAAACTTTTCTCCTGCAGAGGTAGGTATTTCCTTATTGTGCGAGTATTCGCACTTGCTTGGGAAGTCGTCCCCCCCCCCCCCCCGATCAGGCTAATCTGCTCTTCATCCCTCTAAACTTTACCACTGAGTTTGCTATGAATGCACGGCTGCTATATGATCCATCCCCAGGAAAGACTTTTTCCTCTGCTGACTTTAATCTCTCCTATTTGTTACTGTGGGAGCAAGAGTGATCTAACCAATTCCACCGCCGCTGAGAACCACTGAGAATCCCCACAAATACAGTCCTCCACCCCCCCCCCCAGTACTCAGGAGTACGACTGCAGCAATAACATCAAAATGTATCACAATAGAAAAAGTCCTGCCGTTGCTCACGGCAACTCACCACCACCTTTCGTGCTGGCAGATCTGGATCTCATCGTCCCAGGGTGCACTCAGTCCCAGCCGCTGCTGCCGATATCGACTCACAATGAGATTAGATGAATTAGATGAGTTAATGAGGGGTCTCTATTTTAGACATCTATGGAATCTCAGGGTCTCCCAAGGCTGCTATCCAAGTCCTGAGTAAATCACTAGAGATGAGCGAATTATTCAAAAATTCAGTTCGGCTGATTCGCTGAATTCGCCGATTAAATTCGCTTCGTGCCGAATATATTCGCTGCGAATTTAACTTATAAAAAGGGTGTTTCTAGGCTTCAGAGAGCCTTTATATTAGTGCAGAACACTGTACCTTTAATTTAAATGCCCTTGGAGTCTGCTGGGGAAGAGAAATAATACTGTCAGTCAGTATGACATGCAGATGAGTGCCGTCGATCTTAGAATCACCGCACACTTCACTCATTTGGGCAGTCACGGGGCCAAAACCAGAGTGTGGAGCCACAGTGTGGCGGTGGAGGCAGCAGCAATGGGAGGCCATACAGCACCCTATGACAAAATGGAACCCACCAGCAGTGTGAGGAGACCTGAAAGTGGCACATGGCAGAGTGTGGCGATGGAGACAGCAGCAATGGGAGGCCGTACAGGGACCCATGACACACTCTGGACCTGGCAGCAGCATGAGGAGGCGGTACAGGGGCCCATGACAGATTACGGGCCTGGCAGCAGCATGAGGAGTCGGTACGGGGGCCCATGGCAGATTACGGGCCTGGCAGCAGCATGAGGAGGCGGTACAGGGGCCCATGGCAGAGTGGCGGAGCGTAAGCAGCTAAAATTGAAGGCCATACAGAGGCCTATGTTAAAAAGTCCCCCCAGCAGCAGCGTGGGGAGACGACTATCAAGAGTCCAATGGCAGAGTGGCGGAGCAGAAGCAGCTTCAATTGAAGGCCATACACAGGCCTAGGTTAAAAAGCGTAAGCCGTCAGCAGCGTGAGCAGACGACAGAGACACATGGCGCAGGGTGGCGGTGGATGCAGCAGTATTCGGAAGCCAAACACAGGCCTCGGTTAAAAAGCGGAAGCCGTCAGCAGCGTGAGCAGACGACAGAGGCACATGGCGCAGGGTGGCGGTGGAGGCAGCAGCAATGGAAGGCCATACAGCACCCTATCACAAAATGGAACCCACCAACAGTGTAAGGAGACCTGAAAGTGGCACATGGCGCAGGGTGGCGGTGGAGGCAGCAGTATTCGGAAGACATACACAGGACTAGTTTAAAAAGCGGAAGCCGTCAGCAGCGTGAGCAGACAACAGAGGCACATGGCGCAGGGTGGCGGTGGAGGCAGCAGTATTCGGAAGCCATACACAGGCCTAGGTTAAAAAGCGGAAGCCGTCAGCAGCGTGAGCAGACGACAGAGACACATGGCGCAGGGTGGCGGTGGATGCAGCAGTATTCGGAAGCCAAACACAGGCCTCGGTTAAAAAGCGGAAGCCGTCAGCAGCGTGAGCAGACGACAGAGGCACATGGCGCAGGGTGGCGGTGGAGGCAGCAGCAGCAATGGAAGGCCATACAGCACCCTATCACAAAATGGAACCCACCAACAGTGTAAGGAGACCTGAAAGTGGCACATGGCGCAGGGTGGCGGTGGAGGCAGCAGTATTCGGAAGACATACACAGGACTAGTTTAAAAAGCGGAAGCCGTCAGCAGCGTGAGCAGACGACAGAGGCACATGGCGCAGGGTGGCGGTGGAGGCAGCAGTATTCGGAAGCCATACACAGGCCTAGGTTAAAAAGCGGAAGCCGTCAGCAGCGTGAGCAGACGACAGAGGCACATGGCGCAGGGTGGCGGTGGAGGCAGCAGTATTCGGAAGCCATACACAGGCCTAGGTTTAAAACTGGAAACCAGCAGCGTGAGCAGACGACAAAGACGCACATGGCAGAGGATGGATCTGGCAGCAGTATGAGAAGGCGGTACAGGGGCCCGTGGCACAGTGTGGTGATGGGGGCTACAGCAACTGGATGCCAGAAAGTGGCCGATAGGGCTATATACTGCATGACTACATAGGTGGTTTTTATAGTACTTTATTTTGGCCTCCCTCTCAGCAGGTGTGAAAAAGGCCACCATTTTTGAACTGTAGCGAGGGTCCAACAAGGTGGACAGCCAAAAGTCATCCCTCTGTCTGATGGTTATTATTCGGCTGTCGCTACGCAAGCAACCGAGCATGCTATGGGCCATTTGTGCCAAGGAATGAGAGGGACTCCCTGCCTCCATCTCCACAGCATACTGCCACGGTGCGTCTGGGTCCTCTGTCTCCTCCTCCTCCTCTACCAGATGCTCCTGCTCCTCCACTCCTGTCCGCTGAGTGGAAAAACCACCCATTTCACTCAATAATTCCTGAGCACCAATGTCCTCCTCTACCTCCTCCTCTTCTTCCTGTCCTGCCCCCACAGGGGTCATGTGGCGTTGAGATCTGTGCGCCACGTCTACCGCACCCTGACCAGCCATTGTTAACAGCATTTGTTCCAGGATGTGCAACAGAGGAATGACGTCGTTCATCCCATAGTCCTGCCGACTCACGAATAGCGTGGCCTCCTCAAAGGGCCTGAGCAAGCGGCAGGTGTCACGCATGAGCTGCCAATGGCTGACATCTAAGTTACACAGGGGAGTACCTTTATCCGCTTGTAACATCAGGAAATCGGTGATGGCCTTTTGCTGTTCGTAAAGGCGGTCTAACATATGTAGGGTTGAATTCCACCTTTTTGCAACGTCGCAGATCAGGCGATGCTGTGGAATTCCGTTCTGCCGCTGCAGCTCAAGGAGGGTGTGCTTTGCGGTGTAGGAATGGCTGAAATGCATGCAAAGTTTACGTGACATTTTAAGAATGTCTTGCAGTGGGATGGTGGATTTTAGGAACCGCTTGACAACCAGATTGAACACGTGAGCCATGCATGGCGCATGGCACAACCTTCCTTGACGCAGAGCAGACACCATGTTCTTTCCGTTGTCGGTCAACATGGTTCCGATTTTCAGTTTGCGCGGAGACAGCCATCTGTCAATTTCTCTGTTCATTACACTCAGAAGTTCCTCCCCTGTGTGACTACGTTCGCCAAGGCATACCAGGTGCAGCACAGCGTGACACCGTTGCGCCCTGCACATGTGATATGCCGGTCGGGTAATGGGACTTGGCACGGGGGTGGCGGCTGAGGACACGGCGGAAGAAGAGGTGGTAGAGGCGGACATCTTTGCTGGACCAAGGACGTGCAAACGTGGAGGCAAAAGCGGCGTGACCTGTCCAAGTTGCTGGTGCGGCTGTGACGGCACCACGTTCACCCAGTGGGCCGTAAATGACATGTACTGTCCCTGACCGTAGTTACAGCTCCACATGTCGGCGCTGCCGTGCACTTTGGCAGAGACCGACATGCTCAAAGACTGGCCCACCATCTGTTCTACATGTGAATGCAGGGCTGGCACTGCCTTTTTGGCGAAGAAATGCCGGCTTGGCACTCTCCACCGTGGCGCGGCACAAGCCATCATTTCTCGGAAAGGTGCTGAGTCCACCACTTGGAAAGGGAGGGACTGCAGCACCAGCAACTTGGACAGGAGGACGTTCAGCTTCTGCACCGTCGGGTGCGTGCTCGCAAACTGTTGTCTCTTGGAAACGGATTCCAAGAAAGACTGCTGACGGAATCCGTGAAGAGGAGTAGCAGGAGAAGGAGCATCTGAACGAGCGGAAGATGCCAACGAGCGACAACTCCCCTCAGCAGAGGTGTTGGAACCTTGACTGGCTGATAGAGGGCAATTGACGTCGGGTGACGGAGCAAGTGACGGAGCGGGTGATGGAGCGGGGGCTGGGGCAGGCAGAACCGCCATATCTTTATCACGGTTTTCCCAGGCCACCAAATGGCGACACTGCATATGCTGACGCAACGCTGTAGTCCCAACATTGGCCCCCTGGCCACGCTTGACTTTCTGGCCACATAGTCGACATACGGCTACGTTTACTTCCTCGGGCGGCGTGACGAAAAATTGCCACACCGCCGAGTAGGAAACTTTGCCCCCGCTACTCCTCACTGGCTGACTGCTACTTCCTCCGTGCACACCGGCACCACTACTGGCCGTGGTGGTAGGCTGCAGTGGAGCTGGTGCTCTACTCCGTGGCCGTTTGCCTCCACTGACACTGCTGCGACCCTGCTGCCTCCTGGGCAATCCACCGACTGTTTTGCTCGCTGGCAAGCTGGCACCCTCTTCTCCTGATGATGCGGAAGCAATAGCCTGATGACGACGAGGCTGCCAAGTGCGATCAGCCTCATCGTCATCAATTAGGGTCTCCGCGTCACTACTAGCCCCCTCGGCTGCGTGTGGGTCAGGAGACAGACCTGTCTCTAGACCGGCTACCGAGCCACTCTCCTCGCCAGTACTTCTTCGCCTGGCTGCTGAAGAGGCGGATGTCTCCCCCCGTTCCTGACCGCCCTCTGTTAGCTCTTCCTCACTGTACAGTGGGGCTGAGCCCACAGCATGCGATACTTCGCTTGGTGAGGAAACACCAAAGGACAGGGGCAGGTCGAGGACACGTGATTTCAGTGGGCTTGCTCCGGGGCCATGCCAACTAACGGTTGTGTCTGACGTACCCACCAACCGTTGGCTGTAGGTGTCAGAGGTGACCTGGGAAGAGGAAGACGACCGAGTCAACCAATCGATGACGGCAGGGTTGTCAGTGGAGACACGACCGCTGGATGACACCGGGAGCACTGGCCTCTGGCTGCGACTAGTGCTGCCTCGACCCCTTCCTCTGCTGCCACGTCTGCTCGCTCCAGAAACATTGCCTCCTCTGCCACTCCTCTGCGTGTTGTCTGACATACTCTTTAATTTAATAAGCACCCCAAAAATAAAACCGGATTTAACTCTTTGAACGTACAATAGTGGTTGTGAAGCAGAAAGTCAGTTTATTTAGCACAATCGGTCAATTGCAGCTTGCTGTTGGCTGGAAACTGTACGTTTATGTCACTGGAATGCACTAACCACCCAAAAAATATTACCGCCACCCGGCGTGTAAATGGATCTAACTCTTTGAACGTACAATGGTGGTTGTGAAGCAGAAAGTCAGTTTATTGTACACAATCGGTCAATTGCAGCTTGCCGTTGGCTGGAAACTGTACGTTTCTGTCACTGGAATGCACTAATCACCCAAAAAATATTACCGCCAGCCGGCGTGTAAATGGATTTAACTCTTTGAACGTACAATAGTGGTTGTGAAGCAGAAAGTCAGTTTATTGTACACAATCGGTCAATTGCAGCTTGCCGTTAGCTGGAAACTGTACGTTTATGTCACTGGAATGCACTAATCACCCAAAAAATATTACCGCCATCCGGCGTGTAAATGGATCTAACTCTTTGAACGTACAATGGTGGTTGTGAAGCAGAAAGTCAGTTTATTGTACACAATCGGTCAATTGCAGCTTGCCGTTGGCTGGAAACTGTACGTTTCTGTCACTGGAATGCACTAATCACCCAGAAAATATTACCGCCACCCGGCGTGTAAATGGATCTAACTCTTTGAACGTACAATGGTGGTTGTGAAGCAGAAAGTCAGTTTATTGTACACAATCGGTCAATTGCAGCTTGCCGTTGGCTGGAAACTGTACGTTTATGTCACTGGAATGCACTAATCACCCAAAAAATATTACCGCCAGCCGGCGTGTAAATGGATTTAACTCTTTGAACGTACAATAGTGGTTGTGAAGCAGAAAGTCAGTTTATTTAGCACAATCGGTCAATTGCAGCTTGCCGTTGGCTGGAAACTATACGTTTATGTCACTGGAATGCACTAATCACCCAAAAAATATTACCGCCACCCGGCGTGTAAATGGATCTAACTCTTTGAACGTACAATAGTGGTTGTGAAGCAGAAAGTCAGTTTATTTAGCACAATCGGTCAATTGCAGCTTGCCGTTGGCTGGAAACTGTACGTTTATGTCACTGGAATGCACTAATCACCCAAAAAATATTACCGCCACCCGGCGTGTAAATGGATCTAACTCTTTGAACGTACAATAGTGGTTGTGAAGCAGAAAGTCAGTTTATTGTACACAATCGGTCAATTGCAGCTTGCCGCTGGCTGGAAACTGTACGTTTATGTCACTGGAATGCACTAATCACCCAAAAAATATTACCGCCACCCGGCGTGTAAATGGATCTAACTCTTTGAATGTACAATAGTGGTTGTGAAGCAGAAAGTCAGTTTATTTAGCACAATCGGTCAATTGCAGCTTGCCGTTGGCTGGAAACTGTACGTTTATGTCACTGGAATGCACTAATCACCCAAAAAATATTACCGCCACCCGGCGTGTAAATGGATCTAACTCTTTGAACGTACAATGGTGGTTGTGAAGCAGAAAGTCAGTTTATTTAGCACAATCGGTCAATTGCAGCTTGCCGCTGGCTGGAAACTGTACGTTTGTGTCACTGGAATGCACTAATCACCCAAAAAATATTACCGCCAGCCGGCGTGTAAATGGATTTAACTCTTTGAACGTACAATAGTGGTTGTGAAGCAGAAAGTCAGTTTATTTTGCACAATCGGCAAACTGCAGCACCAACTGTGCACGACAGCCACCAAAAAAAAAAGGGGGTATGTCACTTTAAATTTTCGATTCTTTGATAGCTGTGTCCCTGAGTAACGATTCTGTGTCCCTGAGTAACGATTCTGTGTCCCTGAGTAACAATTCTGTGTCCCTGAGTAACGATTCTGTGTCCCTGAGTAACGATTCTAAAGTCTCTGTGGCCCTAACTCTGTCCCTTAATACAGACAGGTCTGTCTCTCTTGAATGACCGGAGGCTAATGGAGAATTCTAAGATGGCCGCGATTTATAGCTCCACCATTACACAGTGCTGGCTGGCTGCTGATTGGCTAATGCGATCACATGTCATGATTCATGACTCATGAATGCATTATGGGTCAGCGCGCCTTGTCTGCGCGCCTTCCCAGAGATCCCCGCCCCATCTTCTCTGTCCATTTTCTCCTGTCGCCACACATGTCGCCGCCATTTTTGGGAAAATTCGATTCGTGCATCCGAAGTTTGCTAATCTTCGGATTCGTCGCGAATCGAATTTTTCCAAATCTTCGGAACGAATTCCACTTCGTCATGTTCGATTCGCTCATCTCTATAAATCACCTTTAATATTCTGCCTCTTCTTCAGCTGTAAAGCCACACAACTTTCCTGGACTTTTGGAATAGCTTGTCATTTTCAAAATTACCGCCATCTGTCACATGGGCTGTCACCTGGTATGTCACATGGGCTGTCACATGGGTTGTCACAGGGACGCTCCCACCATCCCCTTCTCTGATGCCCCTGCCTCCTGCACCTGGGGGACCTCTGAGCCTGCTGACTCGCCGCCTCTCCCAGGGGCACTGGACCGGACTTCACCGACCGCCTCCGAGACCACCACCAGGACGCCCAGACTCGGAGCCGCCACGTCTCTCCGCTCCTGCCCAGGCTTTCAGGTAAGACAGGGCTCCGGGCGATCAGCAGGGCAGGTTAAGATAGGGCTACAGGGCTGCAGGGCTCCACACCTGGATGGCCTTTTTCATGATATTCTAATTTATTGAGATGCACCTGTATAACTGAAAACTGATCAGTCCTGATGTACTGATGGCCTATCTCATTTCTTGAGGCCCTAAAGTGCAAGGACAGTACCAATACCCCCAAATGACCTCTTTTTGGAAAGTATACAGTCCAGGGTATTTTGTATAGGCATGGTGAGTTTTTTGAAGATGTAATTTTTTCACAATATTTTTGAAAATTAAGGAATTAAGTAATTTTTTCACAAAGCCATCATTTTTACAAGTTATGTTTCACACACAGCATGAGGGATACTTAGAATTACACCCCAAAAAACATTCTGCAATGCCTCCCAAGTATGGGTATACCGTATGTATGAGACTTTTTCAGAGCCTGGCCACATAAAGGGGCCCAAAATCCAAGGAGCCCTTATGGGCTTTCAAGGAGCATACATTACACGTAAATTATGCAATTATGCATTTTGGTGGCCCTGGAGCATCAGGACAGTGAAAACACCCACAACATGATGCCATTTTGGAAAGCAAACACTCCAAGGTATTTTCTAAGAGGCATCATGAGTCTTTTGAAGATGTCATTTTTTGCTACAAGTTTTTGGAAAATGCAAGAAAGAAAATTAAAATTTATTTTACATAAAGTTGTCAATTAATAGAATGTTTCTAACACACATCATAGTCATACTTAGAATTATACCTCAAATCACATTCTGCTACTCCTCCCAAGTATGGTGATACTATGTGTGTGAGACTTTTCACAGCTTAGCCACACAGATGGGGCCCAAAATCCAAGGAGCACCTTCAGGCTTTCTAAGTGCCCTAATTTATGCATCTAATTTCCAGTCTACCTATCACATTTTGGAGTCCCCAAAGCACTATAAAAGTGAAAACACCCATAAAGTGGACACATTTTGGAAAACAAAAACCCCAAGATATTTTATAAGGGGGAGTGTTTTGAAGAATTCTTTTTTTGTCACACGTTTTTGGAAAATGGTAAAAGAAAATGTATTTTTTTAACAAAATATCAATCTAATAAGATATTTCTCATATACAACATGGGCATACTTAGAATTATTCACTGAAACACAATCTGCTACTCCTGGCAGTAACACACGTGTGAGACTTTTTCACTCTCTGGACTGATTATGCACCGGACATTGTATCTTGTGTATCACACAAAATCAACCAACTGCATTAAAGCCAATGTACTGTAAAGATCACCTCTATACAAGTAGTCATGGAGTATAGCTTAGTCTATTGTCACCTTTAGCAGTCCCGGTTCCTATAAGCCAAGCAAGCCTAGCCTACTGGTATGTAGCTGCCCCCAGGAATGCCATGCTCACTGGCCAGGAGGTAAAGGAGGCTAAAGAAGAAGAAAATAATTCCATTGTTTCCATGAGTTCAGTTGTCCACAGGGGATGGCTGGGACTGGTGTCTCACAGCAACATAGTCAGTCAGATGTGTAAATGGGTCAATTCAGATGCAGGTGAAGAAATGGACAGCATATGGGCAAAGGATTGGTCCAGGCAAAAGGCAGAAATGTGGTCAATAAACAGGTAAATCAGGAACACTACTGGTCTGGTGACACATGGCTGGAGTGGTAGTGGTCATAGAACTGTGACTGGTTGCACTCTTAGGGGCTGTTCACATGTGAGGTTGGGGAAGGCCAGCAATCAGGTACTGCAGTGTGATCTGCTGTGTCCACCAGACACACAGAGGTCACAGGATTACACTGTACATCTGTCCATGGATGGTCTCCCAGAACTGGAAAGCCACCACCCGGCCGTATTATTTCAATAAGGCAGGCGGAAGGTGGTTGAAGTACAACTTTATACTCCCATTATAATATATGCTGCAGTTAAAGTCACACAAATACCTTTTGAGCCTGCCAGTGAAGTCCACCTAAAGTAGCTTCCTGTGATGGTGTGCAAATGAAGCTGTACTGCTCCTGAATTCAAAGCAGAGTTGCTAACCTCACGTAAGCAGTGCCTGCTTGCAGTGCAGTGGAATGAAAAACCGCTTCACAAACCTTTAACTTATTCATCAGCACCTGGCCACACCTAGTCCAGCCCACTGGTTTCTGGATTTACAATGCTGTCTATACTGCAGAAACCCTCCCACTGTGAGATGCACTGTCAAGAAGAGGAACGTGTGAGACGCAAAGGAAAAATTAGCTCAGTTGGGGAAGGTAAAAAAAATTTCCTTGTTTACTTTATGATGCTTGAGCATCACATAGTAATTTGGTGGTTTAGACTGTCATACAGGAGCCTTTGGATTGTATTTAGGTTGTTTCTTTTTACCTGGACCAAGGGAAGTAGTGCACTTTGTTGCAGTTGCATTTATTGCCTGCAAACTGATGGTATATTTTGCTGAAACACTGTATTTGGGTTAAATGTTCCCACAGCTGCATATCATGTCATGCTGGAGTCGAGATGTGTTACTGAAATTAAATCAAGTTGTTTATTCATTTCCTTGGATATACTGCATTGCACAAAACTATAAAGAGGTTAATTTCAACAAGAAGGAAACTTGGTGACATTTATTGCTATAAATTAATAATTGTAAGCTCTAGAGTCCTTGAATTCTCATCAACATTTAGGTCAAAAGGAAGAAAAAAAATCAATGCATAAAAAATAATATGCATGGATTTCTGCCAATAAATATGGCGATTTTAAAGATTTAATGCACGACAGAATGATTTAGCATGAAAGCAAACAAAACACTCTCAAGAGTGAGTCAGAAAGAACAGTGCGAGAGTCTATTTCTGCCAAGAGAAACATAAAATGAGAATTTGATGATAATTTGGAAATACTTAGAGGAAAATTTAGAGACAGCAAAGGAGGCAAGAAAAGTTACTGCACTGGCTTAAAAGTTTGCAGCTTTAACATGTCAAGAGATTCTTGTGACCAGTGCAGAAATATCAACAGCTGGAGGCAATAAATTTGATTGCAGTGAAGACAGAGCATGTGGAAGAGCAGAGGAATCCCTGTGAATCACTTTAGTGAAATTTTTGCATATCCTCAAACACATTATAAATACCAAAGACGGGTCCCTTTGAGAACATGTGTGTGCACGAAATGCGTCAGCAGGAGCCTACATGCTGATGTCACGCCGCCAAGTCCATGTTTTTGGTCTGGTGGCCATCTTTGTAAGTGCGGCCACAGTTTCTTTATTCCACGTAGAGTGTATTTGTTTGTGACGAATTGTAATAAACACTGCACTATATACCTCCATCTTGAGCTCTGTGTCGTGAGCTCTCCTTTTTTAGGACACATCAGCCCTCCACCATGGAGGCTATACTGTGTGCATATATATATATATATATATATATTTATATATATGAATTAATGAATTACATTTATTTATTTAAATACTGGAGTAGAGAGAGTCACTGAAAAGATAATGTCAGTGCTGCTCTTGGCTTTAATAACACTGAAAATGAAGGGCACCATGTTAGGGTTTCCTTACTCTATGTTTTCTATAAAAAGTAGACAGAGCTTAATTAAAAAGAATGTCTTTTACCAGCATACTATAGAGAAGGAAACTTGTTTTCTGTGTTGAAGCAGTGATCTCTATGCAGAGGTTCATAATTCTTCCAGCATAGTCGGAGCTATATCTCTAAAATCTGTGCTTTCTTTCATTTAACCTAAATTTATTCAATGGCCCTGACTTACCCTGAATTGATGATCAAGTCCCACTTGCTGCTATCCCCCCGTCCAGTGAAAGTACCCTTACTACTCATTGACACAGCCTCAGTGGACAGTGGAGTTTCAGTTAACAGTGGTTATCCATGAATTCACCAAAAGTCAGGCCACAGTAAGAAAGTGAAACTAAATCAGAGAGGGGCAGGTATATTGTCATGTCATTTTCAGGTAACTTCTTTACTTCAATGCTATAATATTAAGCTTGGGTTAACACTAAAGGGCACCTTTACTGAAAAACATGTGTAAGCTACCATTTAACCCTCCTGAAAATGCTGAATTCCTACTGCCATACTGATCCTACTTATTTAATGCTTGAGTCACTGATGGACATCAAAAATACAGATCAGGAGTTCTAATTTCACTTTGTCTCCACTGGCTCTATATTTGTTCAATGGCTCAGAAAATATTGATGACAGAAAAAGTCAGATAGCTAAAGTACAACTGTACCCAAAATTAAAAAAAACTCCCATGTATCCCTAGAAAAACAATACATATACGTGAAAAATTGCACTTAACAAATCTCAATTGTTCTTTCTAAAAATATCTGGTGATCCTACAACCTCTCGGGTCTTAACCCGATAACCCTCACCAATCAGTGCCTGATATGTGATCCAGGAAAATGCCCTGTGCCTGGAGAAAGTGGGTCCTTCTAAATCCCACCTTCTGGCTGTAGCACACTGAAGACCTCTGCATGTGATGATACCACAGGGTGAATGAAAATTGCAATCTGCCACCTAGGAGAAGGTAAGTAAAAAAAAAGCTTACTTTAAAATCAAACAAATATAAAGACAAAAAAACAACAAAAATATAAAAAAAAAATACATTTATTCAAAGCATTGTACCCCAGAGCCAAAACCCCAAATTTAAACTGATAAAATATAATTTGCCACATCCCCTGGAAAGAACCAATGTGCAGCAATAAAAACCCAGTAGTAAATCAATTATCAAAGAAGAATACCAGGTATGGAACTTCAGCCACTTTGAAACTGGACAGTTTAACCTCCTTCCTGCCAAGACCATTTTTCAGACTTCAGCGCTGTCACATTTGGAGTGACAATTACTCAGTCATGCAACACTGTACCAAATTAATTTAATGTTCATATTTTTTTAAGACAGATAGAGCTTTCTTTTGGAGGTATTTAATCATCACTGGCTTTTTTTTTATTTTTTTTTTACTTTTTGCCATATAAAGGAACCAAGATTAAAAACTTTGAAAATAAAAGTTTTTCTTAATTTGTGTTGTAAAATTTTGCAAATAAATGACTTTTCTTCGTAAATACAGGCCAAAATTTATTCTATTATATTTCTTTGGTAAAAAGACTCAAATCAGTGTATATTACAGGCAGTTCCCAGGTTACAAACAAGATAAGTTCTGTATGTTGGTTCTCAAGTTGAATTTGTATGTACAGTAACCTGGAACAGGTACATTTTTAAAGTGTAACTCCAGCCAAAAAAAATATTTTTAATTTTTTTTGGATAGCATAGGGAAGGGGTATCACCCCTGTAATGTTTGTGTAGCTGTCTGTGCCCCTGTTCAAAAGATTTCACTTTCTGTCCCTGTGACACTTGGATTTTGAACATCTTGGGTTGTCTTGGAAACAAGGATTGGTGATAAATTTTCAGTGGAGACACCTTTTTTCCATAATTCTTACAGGAGTGAATTTTCCTTCCTAGGGGTAGATTTCCTCTCACTTCGCATTGTCTCCCTCTGTTTGTAGGTATAAATCATATGTAAGTCGGATATATGAAACTCAGGGACTGCCTGTATTTAGTCTTTGTGAAAATTATAGAGTGTACAAACTAGGATACTAGGATATACCTGAGTACACTCAGCGGCCACTTTATTAGGTACAACTGATCAATTGCTTGGTAGCACAAATTGCTAATCAGCCAGTCACATGGCAACAACTCAATGCATTTAGGCTTCTAATGGTGAAGACGACTTGCTGACGTTCAAACCAAGCATCAGAATGGGGAAGAAAGGGGATTTAGGTGACTTTGAACGTGGTGTGGTTGTTGGTGCCAGACAGGCTGATCTGAGTATTTCAAAAGCTGCTGAAGTACTGGGATTTTCATGCACAACCATCTCTAAGGTTTACAAAGAATGGTCTGAAAAAGAGAAAATATCCAGTGAGCGGCAGTTGTGTGGACAAAAATGCCTTGTTGATGTCAGAGGTCAGAAGAGATTGGACAGACTGGTTGCTGAGACATTCAGATGGTAGGGTCAGAATTTGGCATAAACAACATGAAAGCATAGATTCATCCTGCCTTGTATCAACGGTTCAGGCTGGTGGTGGTGGTGTAATGGTGTGGGGGATAATTTCCTGGCACTAGCAAGGTGTACATAATAATGTGGCAAGTGAGGGTATATTTGAAAATTGATTAATCCTGACATAATGACTGCTGATCTAATTTCTTGAGTCCCTAAAATATCAGGACAGTAAAAATACCCCCCAAATTACCTCTTTTTGGAAAATAGACAGTCCAAAGTATTTAGTAAGAGGTATGGTGAGTTTTTGAAGGTGTAATCTTTTTTTCCCAATTTTTTGGAAAATTAAAACATTAAATACAGATTTTATTCACACAGTTGTCATTTTAAAACGTGTTTTCTCACATACAGCATAGACATGCTTACAATTACACCCCAAAACACATTCTGCTACACCTTATTAGTATGAGGATACCACATGTGTGAGATTTTTTTCACAGTCTAGACCAGGGGTGGGCAAACTTTTTGACTTGAGGGCCGCAATGGGTTCATATATTGGACCCGGGGGCCGGACCAAGAGTAGATGAATGATGTGTATGTGTCATCCATAGTAAGTATAGTAATATTCCCCCATAGTAAGCATAGTAATTCATCCCCCATATAGTAATTCATCCCCCATAGTAATTCATCCCCCATAGTAATTCATCCCCCATATAGTAATTCATCCCCCATAGTAATTCATCCCCCATAGTAATTCATCCCCCATATAGTAATTCATCCCCCATATAGTAATTCATCCCCCATAGTAATTCATCCCCCATATAGTAATTCATCCCCCCTATAGTAATTCATCCCCCTTATAGTAATTCATTCCCCATATTAATTCATCCCCCATATTAAGTCCCCAAGTCCCCCCTGTGTCAATTTACTTACCTTTGCTCCGCGCGTTCCTCTCGCCGTGTTCCCGCGCCGTTCTGGTCTTCAGGGCGGACTGTGAGAGGAGCCTAGCTCCCCTCACGTTCGTCACGCTGCCCCGCCTACACACATCCTGACAGCCATCCTGACAGTATCACGCTCCGCGGGCCGGATTAAAAGGTCCGCCGGGCCGTAGTTTGCCCATTGCTGGTCTAGACGCATAGAGCGGCCTAAACTCCAAAGAGCACCTTTAGGCTTTCGAAGAGCGTAAGTTTCCTGACTACTTATTTTGTGTCTGAAGTGACAGAACAAGAGAAACACCTACAAAACTCAATTCTGTAAAGAAAACACCCCAAGGTATTTTCTGAAAAGCATGGCGAGTCTTTGGAAAATGTAGGTTTTGCCACAAGTTTTTGCAAAATGCAGGCAAGAAATTGAAAATGTATTTTTTTCCCACAAAGTTGTCAATTAATACGATTTTTTAAACACACAGCATATGCATACTTAAAATTACACCCCAAAACACATTCTGCTACTCCTCCTGAGTATGGGGATGCCACGTGTGAGACTATTTCACAGTCTACCACATAGAGAAGCCAAAAATCCAAGGAGTATCTACAGTCGTTCCAGGGGCATGAATTACACATCTAAATTCCTGATTACCTATCACTTTTTTTGGAGGCCCTGGAGCACCAAGACAGTAGAAACACCAACAAAATGACTACATTTTGGAAAGTACACACCCCACAGTATTTTCGAAGAGGCATGGGGAGTCTTTTGAAGACTTCATTTTTTCGGTCACAAGCTTTTGGATAATATGGAAAGAAAAAGAAAGCTATTTTTTTTTACACAAAGTTATCAATTCAAACAGATGTTTTACACACTCAGCATGGACATACTTATTACACCCCAAAACACATTCTGCTAATCCTTCCAAGTGTGGCATTACCACATGTGTGAGACTTTTTCATAGCCTAGCTACATAGAGAGACCTTTCTAGGGGCATAAACTACACATCTAATTTTCTAACTACCTGTCACATTTTTGGAGCACCAGGACAGTAGACACAAACAAAATGACCACATTTTGGAGAGTAAAAGAATCACCCCAAACACATTCTGCTACTCCTCCCAAGTAGCCCTCTGTTTCCTCTTGTACCATATTGTATTGTAACTGTAATGTCTACCTTCATTTTGTAAAGCGCTGTGCAAACTGTTGGTGCTATAAAAATTCTGTATAATAATAATATCCACCTCACATGTGTAAGACATTTTCAATGTTTGGACTGATTATGTACCAGACATTGGGGTTGATTTAGTAAAATTAGAGTGCAAAATCTGGTGCAACTCTACATAGAAACCGATCAGCTTTCAGGGTTTTTTTTTGTCAACTCTTAACTGAACAAGACGAAGTTAGAAGCTAATTGGCTACCATGCACAGCTGCACTAGATTTTGCACTCTCTGATTTTGGTAAATCAACCCCATTGCATTTTGTGTATCACAAAAATCAGCCAATACTGTATGGAAAACAGTATATTGTAAAGGTTTTCTTAATGGACGAGGAGGAGAGTGTGATTTCACCACCTCTAATCTCCACCTCAAACCTAGAACAGCTTGCATTTATTGGGAAAATGCAAAGCAATCTCTGAATGGCACCTGTGCTGAGTGGCCAACCTTCTGTATTCAGAATGGCCCAGGAGCCGAAAGCTAGAGGAGCTCACTGGAATTTCCAGCTTCTAAAACAGGGGTAGGCAACCTTAAAGAGGTAGCGATCTACCTGAACAACATGGGAGAAGTCAAAGATCACCAGGCACAGTGTCATCTGTGATAAACCATATCTGCGGTTGAGTCACTGTTTTACCACTCCAAAATCCTACCCCCTTTAGCTGCTGAGGCAGCAGCCGAAGGTGTTCACATGCCACAGCAGAAATTACACCCCCTGTTGCTTTTGGTGGGTGGTACCACCTGTCAATTGAGACCCATTCAAATAAATGGGGCCATGTACAAGTGCCCCGCAACTGCATGCTTCTGCGGGGTCCAAGCGATTAAAGCATGTGGTGAGAAAGCAACACACTGCTGCCTGTTTAACCCCTTATTTGCTGTACTGCACAAGGTTGCATGGCATTTGCAGAGCGGCCTCATTCACTTGAATAGGTCATGCTTGGCAGGTGCTACACCCACCAACCATAACAGGGTGTAGGAGCCAGCACTATAGAGGAAACATCAAATTATGTGGCTCTTGCTCCCTACTACAGCTCCAACTTTACAAGCAGTCCCTCTGCACTCTGTTTGATACTCTGGGATGGTGGGTCAGCAAGCCCTGACCGTGATCTACCAAGATCTACTGGTTGCTGATCCCCATTCTAAATATTGCACAGACATGGTATATGCATAATTACATTGATCCAGGCTGGACCAATGCAACTATGAAAAAAAAAATCCAAAATTTGGAATTCTTCTTTAACTTGTCCTGCATAAACAAAAGTCTAAATGAATACATCCGATCTATTCTATGTAGTAAACACTCAACATAATAGCTGAGCAAGGATGTGTTTAATAGAATTGTGCTGAGCAAGGATGTATTTAATAGAATTAAAAAATTTAATAACTACCGTATTTTTCGCTCCATAAGATGCACTTTTTTCCCCCCAAAAAAGGGGAGAAAATGTCAGTGCATCTTATTGAGCGAATATGGAGCGGCCCGTCCGGTATTTTCGCTGCCGACACCATGTCAGAATACCAGGCCGGCTTCTCAGCTCTTCTCTGCAGCAGGACCTTACCTGTTCCTCGGTCCAGCACTGTAAAGTCTTCCCACGCCGGCATCTTTAGTGTGACAGCCGGGTGCCTACTGTGCATGCATGAGAAGCGCTGCACTTTGTGAATGGCCTGGCATCTTCTGGGACCTGTCATGTGTCCCAGAAGACGCCGGGCCATTCACAAAGCGCAGCTCTTCTCACACATGCGCACACTAAAGGGAGGACAACTCCGCAGAAGTGGGAGCGGGTACCTGTCAAATTCAGGTACCTGCCCCCCCTCCCTTCCCTAAGGTCCGCAGTCTCTGGTCATCTCCTGCACTGTCGGCAGTCTCTTGGTCATCCCCTGTAGTGTCTGCAGTCTCTGGTCATCCCCTGTACTGTCTGCAGTCTCTGGTCATCCCCTGTACGGTCTGCAGTATCTGGTCATCTCCTGTACTGTCTGCAGTCTCTGGTCGTCTCCTGTACTATGTCCGCAGTCTCTGGTCATCCCCTGTACTATGTCCGCAGTCTCTGGTCATCTCCTGTACTATGTCTGCAGTCTCTGGTCATCTCCTGTACTGTCGGCAGTCTCTGGTCATCTCCTGTACTATGTCGGCAGTCTCTGGTCATCCCCTGTACTATGTCTGCAGTCTCTGGTCATCTCCTGTACTATGTCTGCAGTCTCTGGTCATCTCCTGTACTATGTCTGCAGTCTCTGGTCATCTCCTGTACTATGTCCACTGTCTCTGGTCATCTCCTGTACTGTGTTCGCAGTCTCTGGTCATCTCCTGTACTATGTCCGCAGTCTCTGGTCATCCCCTGTACTATGTCCGCAGTCTCTGGTCATCCCCTGTACTGTGTCCGCAGTCTCTGGTCATCTCCTGTACTATATCCGCAGTTTCTGGTCATTTCCTGTACTGTATCCGCAGTCTCTGGTCATCTCCTATACTGTGTCTGCAGTCTCTGGTCATCTCTTGTACTATGTCTGCAGTCCATTGGTTCAGAATATTTTTTTTCTTGTTTTTCTCCTCTAAAACCTAGGTGCGTCTTATGGTCAGGTGCATCTTATGTGAAATCAAAGTATGGCATTTTATTGATTTTAATTTTGGGTTAGGATTGGGTATTTTGTATATTTATAGGATTTTGAAGACATCTGATACTCTCTATATATTGTTGTATTTATTTTCACTTTGGAATCAAGGTGCTTATCTCCTGTCCTCCTCTCTTTTTTCAGAGGCTATGTGTTTTATTTTTATTTGTACTTCGGATTGGATTTTCTTATATGGCTATTTAACATTTGCATTTTTAAAGAGTCCAGCAATAGCAGTTTTTATATAGCCCTTAAAGGTATCCTTTAATACAAAACGACGTGCACTTTAGGACATGATAGGACATATCATTTATCTGATGTCTGTCATGGTAAAGCCATGTTAATAGGTAGAATGTGCTTCAATAAATGACACAATATTTAGAGAAGAAATGTGATCTTTGCATGCATAGCAGAAACAGTTAATTTTTTTCAAGTAAGGCATCTGTCCAAAATTCATTTTATAGACACATCCCTATTGCAGAGTGTAGGCTATGATCAGGAAAGAAACCCGTCTGGAAATTGGATTTTCTCAAACCATTTTATTTCACATGCAATCCCATTTTCTAAGGTCCGCTTTATCCCTTTCTTATTCAGTTGCAAGATTTTATTTTATCCCTTACTATCTCTCTGCTCTTCTATGACACTTATTTCATTGAAAATTTGTTTGTGTGGCTCATTGACCAGCCAAAAGGCCACTTGTATGTTTCATTGCTTTTTTTTCAAAACAAACCCCCATAAAAAGGCAGAAATCAATGTACAAACATAAGCTTAAAAATTAATCAGCCAGTGTCTGCTTGAAGAAATGTTGAATAATTGAAAATAACTGCTTTGTATTGTTTTTATTATTTAAAAATCTCATAAAAATGATTTTTACATTAAACCACATATTTTATATGCTTAATAAGTTTAAATAATAAACCTGTATTGCGGATGTAAACCAACTGAGTGTATCATCAAATTTGCCTTTTGTTAACTAAATATTTATTTTCATGCTCTGTTGCATCTCGGTAATGCTAATGTCATGCATCCTTTCTGCAAACACTTCCTGTCTACATGTACCTGGCAATGGCTGCATGGCAATTCTCTGAGCAGGATTCCTGATCATAACAACCGAGGCACATGCCTCTGTAATTTGTGTTGAAATGGTCAATTGTAGTTTCTATTGAAAGCTTGACAGGGTGAAAATGCAAGAGAACAATTAGGTGTCATCCTAAAAAGGAAATGCCTGAACAAGTATCTTTATTGCAGGATCATCAAATATTATTTAATATGAATGTACAATATATATATGTAAAGCGCTGCGTAAATTGATGGTGCTATGTAGGTACCTGTAATAAATCAAATAAATAAATGTAATAAAAACAACAAATTTAAAAAATCTAAAAACGACTTTGAAAAATTCATTAACATGTTAAGACTTATTTGAAATTTTAGTGATTGGGTTTACATGTACTCAATACCAGCATGTTACACCACCTTCCTTTCAAGACTATTTTCAGTTTTCAGTGCTGGGATTTGACTGTCAATTTGCAAAATTTACCCAAATGAATTTTCAGACAGATAGATATTTCTTTTAATGATATTTAATAACCACACACAGTTTTTTCTTCCTATTTTTTATTATATAAAGGAAAAACTAGGAAAAAATAAAAAAAAAAACCTTACTTTCTGTTAAGAAGAATATCAAATAAACCATGTCTACAAAAGTGAGAACTTTAAATCTCCCACAAATACAACGTTCAAACTTCAAATGCAATAATGTTGCAAAGCATATGACATAGAATAGAAAAATAAAGTGTACCCCCCCTCTGTACCCATCAGCGAAACTAATAGTGCCCATCAGTGCTTTGTATCAGTGCTGACTATCAGTACCCATCAGTGTTGGCTATAAGTGCCTCCTCAGTGCAGGCCATCAGTGCCCATCAGCGATGCCTATCAATGCCCATCAGTGCCATCTCTCAGTACCCATCAGTGCCACCTATCAATGCCCATCAGTGCCTCCTATCAGTGCCCATCAGTGCTGCATATCAGCACAGCCTTTTCAGTGCTTCTTCATCGGTGTCCATCAGTGCAGCTTATCAGTGTCCATCAGTGCAGCCTCATCAACACACATCAGTGAAGGAGTAAAATCACGTATTTACAAAACTTTATAACAAACGAAGAAAAACTTTTTTTCAAAATTGTTGGTATTTTTTTGTTTGTTTAGCAAAAAATAAAACACCCAGCGGTGATTAAATACCACCAATAGAAAGCTCTATTTGTGTGAAAAAAAATTATAAAAATTTAGGTTGTGCACGGTGTTTCATGACGCGCAATTGTCATTCAAAGTGCAACAGTGCTGAAAGTTGAAAATTGGCCTGCACAGTAAGGGGGTCAAAGTGCCCAGTAGGCAAGTGGTAAAAGTTGCCCACTACTATATGTATGATGTAAAAAGATTTATGATGGTTTTGTAAGGTATTTTTTTTCTTAAAAGAAAATGTAATAAAATATATAATGGAAAATAAAAGTTGCCCACTCAAGCCAATTGCAAGTCTGATTTTAATACTGAAAGTTAGTTTCCTGGAGGATGAAATTGTATTGCACTGAAATTGCATTGTGTGCAATGACTATATGTTATGGATAACCCCCAAAAGACTTTAAACCATGCACAAAACAATGCCACAATTATTAGTGGTCAGCGGTACTTTAAAATGGTCCAAAACAATCTCACAACCATAGGTGGTCAGTGGCATTTTAAAACTCCCACCCCCCACCAGCATTGGTAGTCAGTGGCACTTTAAATCCCCTCAAAACAATCCCATAACATTGGTGGTCACTGGCCCTTTAACCCCCCACACCTTGAATTGCAGCCTTCTCTGCTGCAATCTGAAGGATTTAATTAATGGATTTTTTAATTGAATCCTCTTTGTCTATATTGTGAGAGGAAAGGAAAGGCTCTCCAGTGTAACAAGTACTACTGCTAATAATTGTTATCCCTGTTTCAAAAGTGGCCTTCTTCGCCATTGCTTGACGGCTGACAGGCTGGTTATACTTCGCCATTGGAGAACTAGCTGTATCCCGGCTCTTTTGGAGTGGGTTGAGGAGATGGATCACATTGGATGTATGGAGTTGCTCTTGTCTCAGGAATTGGGCACTACGGAATGCTGTTGTCAGACTTGGCATATGTATAGGGAGTCCTCCGCACTCCGCTCTGTCATGGCTACTTGAGCGGGAATTGTCCCTTTTCTCTCTTTCTGGTTCATGTTGGTTTGTTGTTTTACTAGATGCTTTTCATCAGGCGGATCTATTTTTCTTTGTTTTCCTTTTCTTCCTTCTCTCTTCTTTCCCCTTATGTTTCCCCTCTCCCCTTCTCTCCCTTCCTCTCTCCTCTTCCTCCCCCCCTTTTTTCCCCCCTCCTATTTTTGTTTTTCTGGGCGATTGTTTTCTGGAAGGGGAGGGGTGTGGATTGCTCTGGTGGGTTCCATTGCTCCTTTCCTTTTTTTTCCAGGCTGATCTTAATTGTTCTCTATGGTACATCGTCCCTTAGGGTTTGTGCTTTTTTTGTGGTTCTTTTAGTCTTCCTTATCTGTACCCTTAGGGGGCTTGATATTGTTTGTACAACAAGACTATTTGCACTTTACCCTTGGGTCTGCAATTGGAGCTACGCAGTGCCAGACTATTATTGTTTATTATTGCCTCATGTTCTGTTGCCTACCCTTCACCCCCCCTTCCCTCGCCCTCCCTTAGTCCCTTTTTGTTGTATTCCCTACCATTGTATTGTTTATGTGCCAGTTTTACTTTTTTGTACAGTTTCTGAAAAGATTTAATGAACTGAGATTGATGATAATTGTGATCCCTGTGGTTGGCCATCACAGTGATCACAAGACACAAAGCTTCTCAGATCAGCTGTGTTATTTGCCTATACTCTCCATTGTCTAATGACAGTGGGAGCAGCAGCATTGTGCATGTCTGGGCACTTGCATAAATGTCAGCAAAAAGTCTATCGATGTAAGATAAACAGCCTATCCATGACCACTTCTCTAGTTTCTTTTTCACTGCAACAGCTAGTAGAGGGTGGTTAACCCCTTCCTATCAGCCCCTCCAGCCCTTTAAGTGGTTTCAGATGCCGGGAGTTGGACATTTTGATCATGAGACCACTGTGATTGGCTGTCACAGCGGTCACATGATCGGAAAGCTCCCAATTACAAGTATCAATCGGGAACTTTCTGTTACCCAAAGGTAACTGCTTTGGGATCATGCAGGACCAGGGGCCGGACTGACCATTTGGAAACTCGGGCACTGCCCGAGGGCCCGAGGTCAGTAGGGGGCCCCATGAGATGCCCCTGGTACCTTTTTCATAGGCTTTTTTGAGTTTGGGCAAGGACACAGGGGCCCCATGATCCCCTATTGCCCGGGGGCCTCATGAGTTGTCAGTCCGCCCCTGTGCAGGACGCACATTCTTGGCACAGCATTGGTTACATTTTAGATACACATATATGCAGCCTCTCTGCATTAAGGCCCATGCACTAAGAAGAAGCATATATGGGTGCGGCCAGTGTAAAGAGGTTAACATGTTCTGACATATTTTTTTCATGAATTATGTGGTTACATAGGTCATATTTACTTTGACTTGACTCCAGTCCTTTTTACAAACACATTAATCACATAGAGTATTATTTCCGTTATGTGATGGAGATTTCTAGACTTGCATTTTTAGAAAGGAAAATAAAAACAAACTCACTGGGCAGAATTTGCACAGAAAACACACCCAAAGCTAAAAGGAATATTATGCATAACTATAAACTGTATACAGAAACAAACTGGTCTGAAATCAATTCACATTTTCTACTTTGACTTTACATAAATAATAAGTCTGTAATAATAATGTTTAAACTTTATGGGTTGATTTTAGTGAGCTTTGTCATGTACACAGATATACAGATATACTGTAGGGGGATCTGCACTGTTATTCTCATTCATTAGATATTCTTTAGTTTTGTATTGCAGTTGCAGTTGGTTTGGAAATTAACAATTGTCAAAATTAAGTAGTGCTAAACCAAGGAAAATCATTAAATTGACCTGTAATATATATGTGTGGATGCTCAGCAGTAGTGTTAAAAGTAAATAACACCTGTCACTTTGCTTAAGCAGTTGAATAATGCTCCTAGGGAATTCACGGCAGCAGGGTGATGCCTATGTGTACTCTATGGTGGAGAGCCTATTAGTTTGCACTGTATGGCCACAAACATGGCCACAAATAGAAAAAAAAAATCTGAATTAGGTGTAAATTATCAGGTGACATATGCACAATGTGAATTGCCTAAATCCCTTGCCTTCATCACAGCCTAAACTTCATTTCTGAAGGTAGACAGCTTGGCTCAAGGCTGCTTTTTCTTCCCAAATTAAACTAGACTAATGTTAGCAATTGACTTGGAATTACTTTTGGTACAAAAAAAACACAGTTTGAGCTAACCTAAATTGATTTTCATTAAGGCTGCAAATCAGATTCAAAGCCCAATTCCACCTTTTTTCTGTTTTAGTGCAAAGTGACCCTTGGTGAAGATATTACTCTATACGGACATCAGGCGGAGTAGGACAGTCAGTGACACATGCTGGGCAAATTTATATCTTGTTCCCATGCAAACCTGAGATCACAGATTCTAGTAGAGAGAAGTCTTCAAGTATTAAATTCCTTTACAACTCCAAGAAGTCATGTAACAAAATGCTGCAAAGGAAGCTGACAATGGAAGATGTGTAAAGTTGTGTCACAATAAACTATATCTTGTAGAGGCACAAACCGCTCACTATATAGTGTATCTACTGTCAGGGGTGGACTGACAACTCATGGGGCAATAGGGGATCGTGGGGCCCCTGTGTCCTTGCCCAAACTCAAAAAAGCCTATGAAAAAGATACCAGGGGCATCTCATGGGCCCCCTACAGTGCCCGAGTTTCCAAATGGTCAGTCCGCCCCTGCCTACTGTACCCCACAGAAACGCACCCCTACCCTATCCATCATTAAAAATATTTTGTCTGCAGGTAAGCTTTAAATTGTTAGTAAAGGCTATATTATATTTATAATTATTCTGATGTCACCTATAGGCTCCCATAGCCCTTTCTGTTGGCTGCACTCCCTCCTCTCCCCGCAACAGCTGCTCACTGACACAGGGTAGCTGGTGATGCTGGATCACATTAATAGATAACTACACAGATATTTTTAAATAAGGTATGAAGGATAGGTGGGAGAAAAGTGGAGGAAACATTTTTAAAATACGAAGGGTGTTCAAGTGAAACCAAGACTTTTGAGTTTATATAATAAAAGAATAAGTTTCAAGGAGTGGAAACTGCATTTATTTTTCAACTTACTCCCCTGATACATTTATACACTTATCCTAACTAATGCCTGGAAAGCTTCAGCACAGAAAGATTTGTTAGTACACCTGAACCATCCTAGGACAGCCTGCTTCACTTCGTCATCAGTGCTGAAGTGCTGACTTCCAAGGAACTCTTTTGGGAGTCCAAACAGGTGGAAATCACTCAGGGCAAGGTCTGGGCTGTAAGGAGGATGTGGCAATACCTCCCAGCCGAGTTACTGTAATGTGCATATAATGCAGGTGAACAGTATGAGCTTGTGCAATGTCCTGGAGAAACAGGACACCCTTAGTGATCAAACCAGGCTGTTTTGTCCACAGATGCGTATACACATCACTCAGGACACAACAGTAAAATTTACTGTTGATAGTAGCACCATGGGATAGAAAATCCACATGAATAATGCCACACACTTGCCATCACTTTATCTGCAGATGCAATTGTTCAAAAAATTTTTGGTGGTGATGAGTCTGCATGCTTCCACTGCTTTGATGCTTGTTTTGATTCCAGAGCAGAAAGCTGTCTTTTTACCCAGCGTGCCCTAACTTTTCAAAAATGTAAATGTTCCTAAATTATTGTGTTCACCTTTCCCACAGAAAGATTTGTGTCTTCTGCAATTTCACAATAGGTTATGCATCGATTATCCAGGATCGGGTGTTCCATGTGCTGAATATTCACAGGAATGACCACTGTGAGGTGGGAACCACCATGGCTGGGATTGTCACTGATGGACTTATGGCCATCTTTGAAACATTTACACCATTCCAATGTCTTACTGTGGCTGATAATCTCATCACCAGGCTGTGCTTGAAGTCTTCTGTAGATATCCATGGGCTTTACAGCTTCATTCACAAGAAACTTCATCACATCATGCTGTTCCATGCACGCACTAAAACTGTTGTCTGCCACCTTGATTAACGGTCTCTGGACTGGCCCACGACATTTGCAATGCCTATCGGTAATAGGACACACTCACCACTTAATACTATGTGTAGTACCACCACGCTAGCATCCCTTTTTATATACCTGTAAAATTAAAAGTCCCTGTTTGACTTGAATGCCACTCGTAGTTACAGTTAGCCATATCTTCCACCCTTAAGTGGAACTAAAGGGAGGAATGCTCACCTTCCCCATACTCCTTCACCAGTGGCAGAATCTTCTTCTGTTTGCCAGGTTTTGGACATTTGCAGGGGCAGTCTGACAACTCATGGGGCCCCCGGGCAATAGGGGATCATGGGGCCCCTGTGTCCTTGCCCAAACTCAAAAAAGCCTATGAAAATGGTACCAGGTGCATCCCAAGTTTCCAAATGGTCAGTCCGCCCCTGGACATTTTCATTGGTTAGTGCAAGATGAGGCACATCCTAGCACACAGGATCAACCCTGTGACCCTGCTGTCTGTGACATTCTTGACATAGGGACTTTCTCTTCCTGTGACAGCAGGCCAGCAGAAATAAGTGGAATAGTTGTTACTGAGATGGGAAGACATGGACAAAAATAACTTGAAGAAAGCTCTAACTTTTCCCCCCAAAAACATGCTTTGTTGCTGTGTGTTTCCCCACTGGAAAGATTTCCCCTCACTTTCTGTTTTAAAATGACATGAGAGGAAATATACTCAATGGAAAGAGCACAAACAAACCTGGGTTTCATCTCTTCCCCAGTCTGTCCATAATAAAAAACACTTTGTTGCTGGAGTTAGGCTCTAAAGTGTATCTAATGCAATATTTTTTTATTGTTGAATAGTGTGGGAAAGGGTTAAAAACTCTGTTAGGTTTTTATTGATTTCTGTGTTCCTGCTGGGAAGCTTCATCCTTTTAATTTGTAGTCTTCATCCTTTTAATTTGTACTAGTCCTTGCTACTACAAGTGAAGGAACCTCAAAAATTAAGTTGTCACCAGTAATGAATTTAAGGGGAAATCTTTCAATGGCAGCAACTGTTCAAAGGTTTAGGGAGATTTAGTTTGTACCTACTGTTGAGTTAACAGAGACATTTCCTATGCCATCAAAAATGTAAAGTGTATGTTACCCTAAATAATATTTTTTTCTATGTGTGTGTTCACATATGTGTATTTTATAAATCATAGTCTCTATAATTGTTTTGTGCTTCTTCTATCTGAGTACCTGGTTGATCCTAAGCTGATCATTGTACAAGAAGCTGGGAATGTTTCATGTACGATGGGTACATTTTCCTGTTATTTGGGTTTTGGTCCTAAAGGGGTAAAGCCACCTACAAGGAAGTCTTGAAAAGCAGCAGAAATAAATCAGCCCCTATCTGTGAAGGATTGTGGAGTGGCTCAAAGCTGTTAACAAATGTGGCCTCTCTGGAGACTGAGACTCAGATTTTGCTGAGCTGGTGGGAACAGGTGGGAACCCTAAACCCTAGTGAGGGCCAAGAGACTGGCAGTGAGCTGTGTTGTTTGGTTTTCTTTATATCTGGACTTTAAACTCTTTGCTTAACTTTTGTTCAAGAAAGCTATTTATGTTTGCCTGTTTTGAGAGACCAATAAAGACTATTTACTTTTGCAAGTGACTTTCTGGTAATCTCAGGCTCAGTATCACACAACACAAAGAAGAGAACTGATCTATGCTTGTGTGGTTAGTTTGCATCCTTTGGCTTGCCATTCTGAGATACAGGACACTGTGCAGACACACAGCATGCCTGTATTGGGTAGTTTGTTCAGCCACTACACTCCCCCAACCAATCACAGCCTGCCTTTGGCACACACCCCCTCCTAATCACAGCCTGCCTCTTGCCTGAACAGACTATAGAATACAGGCTCATGGTTGGTCTGCACAGTGTATTGTAACCTTGCCAACTATGAGGAAAAAGAAATGCATTGTCACATAAATGTTTAACTTTGTAAAAAAAGTAGGAACGGTCAGTCATGGTGCCTTCATAGTTATGACTGTATTAGAAAGTGTCTATAAAATTGTATGCTCACAACTATTTTAAAAAAGATGTTTTGCTGTAGATATACATACTTTAACCAAAAATATTAGCAAATGGTTTGAACCTTAAAATAATATAAATAAATATGTGCCACGCAGTATCAATGCTGCTAATGATTAATCATATAGTGACCCTATATTATACACTATACTCCTAAACAATATGCTTATTCCAAGTGTACCAAAACATGCTTTTTTAGTATGCGTTATAAACCATATAGCAAGTTCAACTTATATTATCAAAATTTACACCATTCAATATGAAAATACAAGTCCCATGTGTCCATATATTCTCATAGATATGCGTGTTATACAACAATCTAAGCATCTCATCCATTACTTTTCCATTCTGAATTAATAATCCTCCAATTTATATTGTCGCTACGTGCAGATATCCCTTCACTGACAATAGTATGCTCTCACCTTATGATTAGACCTTACAAGTAGGTCTAATGCACTTGCCCCTTGTAGTGAGGCCCCTATACCACAGATGCAATGGCTTCTTCCAATCCACTAGTGCTCCTCAGTTAATCTCAATCCTCCACAATCCTTGGGTGTATATTGGTAATACACTCAAAATAAAGATGGAAATATAGTGATCTTCACATAAAAACTTCCATTTATTCATTAAAAATTAAGTACACTCATCTGTTAGAGTGTACACTTTCTTGCACACATTATACAGGCATGTACTGTATAGATGAAACCTGCCAACAAAATGGCTGACCGTACACCGTACCGTGGGGCAGTAATCATTTGTCTTTTTCTGTTCTGGTTTCTGCTGGTACAGGCTCTACTACTTTCCATTGGATTCCAGTTCCAGTTTGTGCAACGTCACATCCCAGCTCCTTCCAAATCCTCCCATTATCTGCACATTGGTTACAATATATAATGGAGGATCATTAATGGACAATGGAAAAGTAACAGATGACATGGTTGGTTTGGTCATTTTTGTGGTTGCTTTGCTGCTTCAGGCACTGGATGTCTTGGCATGGCATTATGAAATCTGAAGACTACCAAAGAATTCTGGGGTGCAATGTAGGGCCCAGTTGTAGAACGTTGGGTCTCCATCAGAGGTCATGGGTCTTACAGCAGGACAATGTCCCAAAGCACACGTCAAAAAGCACCCAGAAATGGTTTAAGACATAATGCTGGAAAGTACTGAACTGGCCAGCAATGAGTCCAAATCTGAATCCCATAGAGCACCTGTGGACAGATCTCAAAACAGCAGTTGGGAAAAGGAACCCTTCCAATCTGAGAGACCTGGAGCAGTTGGAGAAAGAAGAGTGGTCCAATATTCCAGAAGAGATGTGTAAGAAATGTATTGATGGTTACAGGATTCAATTGTTTTCAGTTTTTTCTTCCAAGGGGTGTGCTACCAAATATTAAATTGAGGGTGCCAATAAGTTTGTCCGGTCCATTTTTGGAGTTTTGCGTGGAATGTCAGATTTGGCATTTTGTTTCTCTGCTTTTTTATGTCATATCAATACAGTCAAAAGAAATAAACATGAGAATGCCTAAACATTTGTAATTGCAACAATTTTCGTGGCAAAGTGGTGCCAATATTTTTCGTCATGACTACATGCCTGTATACTGCGTGCACCAGACATGTGCACCCTAAAAGTTGAGTGTACTTAATTTTTAATTAATAAATGTATTTTATTGGGATTTTATTTGATAGACCAACACAAAGTGGCACATAATTGTGAAGTGGAAGGAAAATGATAAATGGTTTTCAAAATATTTCATCTTACTTGAGGTGATTGTAGCTGTATTAATGTACTTGCGGCAGAAACAATTTAGTACTGTCTGTGATACTTTTTTTATTTGCACTAACATACAATTTTCAGGACAAGCTTTTGGGTTATATCCCCTTCTTCAAGGTCCAAGCAGTACTACTTAAAACAGTTTTGGCAGAATGTTCAAAGAAACAATCTCTGAGGGGAAAACCCCCCCAGAAAGAACACACAAACAAATGTACACAGCAATGGTTACAAAACTAGGATTAGACTAGAGATAAGACAGAGCAAAAGCAAAAATTGTGGTGGTGGTGGTGGGGGGGGGGGGGATTGGGATGATAGTTAGAGGGGGTCATAAAACTGTAGGATAATGAGTGAGGAATCCCATGTCTAGATTATGGCCGTTACCTTTTGTATCCAATAGAAATATCATTCTTAGTTCAAAACGTTTCCTTTCCTGAATAGTTTTGAAATTCCCTTTAAGAACCAAAATATTGAGGTCTTCCATAGTGTGGTCCCGTTGTGAGAAATGGTGTCCCACATGTGTGCAGAAGTTGTCTTCTTTATGTTCCTTGATGGTATGTCTGTGCAAATTAAACCTTGTTCACAACTTCTGGGATTTCCTATTTCTTTACGTGTTCTATGGATTTTGATATTTCCGTCCTCAGATGCCCTTGTGGTCTACTTTACTGTAGCAGAAATCAAATGTGGCTCATAAGGTCCCCTAGCACATAAAAGTTCAAAACTAGTGGGCTTATCAAGAGATAAAGATGAGGATCTGGAAGAGAAATGTTTTTTAATTTGGAGATATGAATAGAAAAATTGTGTACAAATATGATATTTAGATTGAAGAACCACAAAAGATAAAAGCTTATGGGTTATAGGATGTACTAAATGGCAGGGTTGAAAAACCCCAGCTTGTGACCAGGGAAGCATTCAACAAAAAAAAACTATCTAGCATGACTGGGTTTAAAATTATATTCAATAGAAGAGGTCATGAGGAAGAGAGAGAATACCTTTTAAAACATTTTTTCCACATCGAAAAAGGAAATGGCATTGGAGCAGAGATTCCATATTTTAGGCATGGAGTGAGTGAGAGTTGACCATAACAGGCAGCATGTGTGTACAGGACGTGTGATACCCATTTTGATTTCAGACCATCTACTTGGCGAGTAGCGTGCAGACCAGGACATCACATCCCATAATTAGTAGCATAATAATATTTCAAAATATCTGGTGCCCCCAGGCCCCCTCTAGATTGTAATGCCAGAATAACAGAACTTGCAATGCGATGAGAGGAGTTGTGCCAAATAAAGTTTAGACAGGATCTCTGAAGCAATTTTAGTTGAGGTAGGGGTATAAGGACTAGTAAAGCCTCAAATAAATACAGATGTTTAGGAAGAATAGACATTTTGACTACATTAATTCTCCATAGGAGCGAAAGGGGAAATTTAGTTCATTGATTCAGTAGGCTGATTAATTTCAGAAAATAGGGGGGACGGAAGTTGTATGGTAGAGAGTCGAATAGGAAGGAGTCAAATAAACGCCTAAATATTTGAGAGTTTGAGTGCACCAAATCAACTTTCAGATTTTATTGCCAAAGTTTAATTGAACAAGCTGAGGTTAGAATCTGATTGGTTTCTATGCAGAAGTGAGCCTGATTTTGCACTCTCCAGCTGTAGTACATAAACCCCAGTGAATACGAGTCTTAAAGATCATAGAAACTTTCCTTGCCACCTTTAGGAAAGCTCATTACATTTTGACTCAGGACTATACTTCTGTTGAGGGGTTCCTGCATTGAGGTTCATTTAACCTTCACATTCAAGAGAAATGTTACACCCTGAAGGAGCATATCAGTCTTAGTGTCATCTGTTGCATTTTTGCTTGTTCCTTTTGAATTATCTCATAGATCACCCTCACCTCATCCAAGTTATACCAGTAAATAAATTGCAAAAAGACATGTATTGCCTGTTTTCTTACTGTGAACTACCATGTGCCTGGATGCCATGTGCCTAGCAGAGAATGGAATTCAGGATTAAACAGCCAGCCCGATCTGGAGTCTGTGCTACACATGATTTTGCCCAAAACGTTTCTATCATATTATTGCCATGCCATGCTTGAGTTTATTTATACAGTATGTGTGTGTGTTTGACTCACTTGGCCATTACCAACTTAACTTTTATTTCTTTCCTACAAGGGAAATACTGCAGTTAACGAGCTTCAAAAAAGGGTCTAATTTCATCCTTCCGTAATTGCTCACTGCCTGATAATATTTTTAAAACTAATACATCTGCAAAAATGGAATGATAAGTGAAAGTTGGTCAATTCTCAAGAGATACACAGGATGAGATTTTAAAAAATGTCCCTCTTACCTTGTTAATTTCTCAACACAGATTAACCCAGTTATTTATTATACACTGCCTTCATCACTGCCTTCATTATACAGCAGTCGAATTACACAAAGCTAAATTAAGAACACAGTTTTTATGAGGAAGATGCCTGATGAAGAAAAGAAACCTTTTCTACTTGTTATAGAACTGTAATAAATTGCCTGGTTCCTAGGATAAAGTATTGAAAGTTACAATGAAGCTCTGTACCATTACAACACCTGTAAATATTTTAATGTGCTCACTTTGTTACTGAGAGGAGCTTCAAGTTAATAGGAAACTAAAATTTTACATAGAATTATTATTTTTACAGGGAAAAAGTAGCTTTAAAACTACAGTCTAGGCATGGTTTGTATTGTATAGTTACAGTGGTCCAGCTTGGACCTATGTACGTATGCATATCTCATACATGAGTAATCATTGTGGAGGCTCAATATCACTGTAGTAGTTTCCAATATTACAATGATAGGAGTGGTCTCCCAGATCCTGTGCTGAACAGTAACTACAGACAGTTATTCACTTACCCCTATATAGAAAAAAGGCGTGCTATCCCTTTAAGAAGTGCAATATGCAAAAACATAAATTAATGGCTGTTAAGTGAGATTAAGTCCAACATTAAGTGTCAAAGTCTGAATCACAAGCTTATGGGGCCTCCAAAAACTCAACCAAGTGGTGTTCAGCCAAGATTTGTAAATTTTAACATCCACACAAATGGTCTGAACATTGGAGATGTACTTGGAAAAAGGCTCAGGCAGCGCCACATAGACAGAAGAGATACAGAGGTGAAGATAGTACAATACCACTAAAGAATATTTATTTAAAACAACATTGGATACTCGCTTGGAACCAGTAGAGAAAACTGCTATGAAGCACCACTGCACTTGACCGCTGGGTGTGATGACATCAAAAAGCTCTGTCTTACACGGTTTATTGTGACCATCGTGATGTGACCAGCTGTGCACCTATTTTCAACATATTATACACTTTTGAGTATTTTAATGGTTTGCATGCAGCTACCTGTTTTTTAGTTACTTTGGCACCGAGCACAGAGTTTTTCTTTAATATTTACTCATTCACTTACCACTGGCCTAATTCACAAAACACCTTGCATTTTTTTCAATGAATATAAAGTGTTCTCTGATTTGACAAGAGAACCTCTCTGTTCCTCCCTTATATCTAAACAGGCAGGGACCCAATTGGGAGGTAGGAACAGAACATTCTTGGCAAGATAACCAGTTATTACTGTAATAAAAAATTACTTTAAAAAAGCAATAACATGTTAAAGATTTTAAAAGTTTTTAATGAATAGGTTTACAAGTACATTGATAACATTTTTAAATGATAAGCAACATATTTAGAGTATCCAACACAAACACTGGGCATTATATTCTCTAGTTCAGCACTGGAAACCTAATTTATATTTGCCTTACCTTATATTGTGCAAACCTAATTAATGCCAAAAAGCTAAATTCTGGTCTCATCTGACCACAGCACTTTCTCCAAATCCTTCTCTGAATCATTTACATGTTCAATGGCAAACTTCAAATGGGCTTGTACATGTGCTTTCTTGAGGAGGGGGATCTTGTGGGCGCTGCAGGATTTCAATCCATGGTGGCATATTGTGTTACCAGTGGTTTGTTTGGTGACTGTGGTCCCAATTGCCTTGAGATCATTCACAAGCTCCTCCCATGTAGTTCTGGGCTGAGGCTTCAGTTTTCTCATGATCATCCTTACCCCATGAGGCAAAATATTGCATGGAGCTCCAGACCGAGGGCAATTGATGGTTATTTTGTATTTCTTCCATTTGCGAATAACCGCTCCAACAGTTTTCTCCTTCTATTAAGTTTCTAGCTGGTGGTCTTGTAGCCCATTCCAGCTGTGTACAGGTGTACAGTCTTGTGCTTGATGTGCTTTGACAGTTCTTTGGTCATTTTCCCATGATGGTCTCCAAGAAAGAGATTCTGTGGATATGTGTCCTTTATACACATAACAAGTTGTCATTAGGAGCACCTTCTTAAATTGACAGGACTAATCTGTGTACCACATGAGCACATAGTCAGTCTATGGGAGACAGAATTATTGTTGGTTGGTAGGGGATCAAATACTTATTTTACTCAATGTACTGCAACTCAATATGTAACATTTGTATTGTGTTATTTCTGGATTTTTGGTTGATATTCTGTCTCTATCATTTAAAATACACCTATAATATAAAATTATACACCCTTTATTTCTTTGTAAATGGGCAAACTTACAAACTCTGCAGGGGATCAAATAATTATTTTTTCCACTGTACATCATGCGTAAAGTACATGCACTAGTGGAGTTGGCAGAGCTGGACCAATGGGAGATAATTGGAAATCCAAGACAAAACAGATAGCAAGGGCATTATACACATTACCCAGGTCCTTGCAGAGAGATTGAGATTGAATTACATTGGAAGCTGTTTGTTTTGCATTGTGAATGTTAGTAAATAAGGTAAATCTATGAATACACAACCATATGGAAGGGAAGTTAAAAAAAACTGATTCTTTTGATATATATTTGATTGATTGAACTGAACACATGGCTCATGGCAGGTCAACAAGAAGGGTAAATGAGTGTAGTTTAGCCTTTCTAAATACCCTGTCAATTTGACCTAAATAGGCAAAAGGATGGGTTCCTTTACAAAAGCATAGAGACAGCATGATTGGCCAGTTACAGATATAAAGATGTTCGATATGATAGTTCTTATATGAACATTCAAGTTTAGGGTCAATGAGCTTTATAACCACAATAAGCTAATAGAATTTATGTCACCTGCAGAACAAAAAGTGATTGAAAGATGAACCAATGAACTCATCCATAAATTAGTGCTTTGACAGAGCTTGTTAGCTTTGGTGAATGATACCCCATAGGAGATTCTATTCTTCCAATTTTACCAGGTTCTATTCTTCCAATTTTAGCAGGTTCTATTCTTCCAATTTTTTCAACACACACTGACATACACATGGACACGTTCTTTCTCTGTTCATACAAGCTGATGATTTAATTATAACTGCTGTTACAGTTATGATCTACAGCAAATACATCCTATGATAAAATTAAAGTCATCACTTCTGTTTCAAAGTAGAACTATAGGCAAAGCTTTTTTTTTCATTTTGGTTAGAATAAAAGAAGGTTATAACACATGCGATATTTGAACCATTGGTTTTACCTGCCTTTCCTGTCCTATAGCCAAACAGGACATGACAGGAAATCTCTGCAAATTAAGGAAATCTCTTGGAGACCCCCAGGTCAGCAGAACTAGTGTCCCCATTGGAAGATTTCCCCTCTATTACTTTTCTGGGGACATCTCAAAATTTGGGATTTAGTTTATTTTCACTGATAATGGTAAACAGGAAAAATAGAGAGGGTGAATCTGACTAAGGGGGGGGGGGGGGGGCACAGGCAACAATAAAAACTGACCTATTCTAATCCATCTCCACTCTATCCAAAGCTAAAAAAAGTTTTGTCTTTAGTTATACTTTAGAAAATATATCAAGGAAGGTTTGTATCTAACATCTATATGCTGCAAACTAGAGTTCACCACATTTTCTGGCCTCTAGTAAAGTATAGGGCTAATTTTTCAGTATGGTGTAACAAAGGTGGATTGTTACTGTCTTAGCATTCAGTTCAAGAAGTCCTGTGTCAAAAATGAGACAGATACAGGGACTGCAATGCTGAATGTTTTTACAAAGTCACCTAATTTATGCATTCCAGCATATTAACCTAGTTATATGTTGTTTGATGTGTTCTTGTTTCATTTAAAACTTAACTTAAAGTGTTACTAAACCCAAGAACCTGAATTCACTATATCTGGTCTCCCACAGTACACAGAACATGGAAATGCAATTATTTTAGTAAATATAAACTGCTAAATACCTTTCTTCATCAGCAGTATATAGCAGCCTTGAGAATTCTATCTGTGTCTGACTGAGCACTGGTTAATCTTGTAAAAGGAGTTTTCATTCTCCTCTGACTGTCGTATGAGGCTGCATGACCCCTGACCCTCTGTCTGGACAGCGCTGATTGGCCTTGAGCTGATCACATGCACCCTCCCTCAAAAAATAACCTCTCTAGCAATACACACCAAATTGAGCATGCACAGTGTGTCTCCTAGGGATGGACTGGGGAGCAGATGGATTGGGGACTGTGGAAGAAGGAGAGGATCAAAGAAGACAGGATCAAACAGACTTTTTACATAATTGAAAGGATTACCCCTTAGGTTCCACAGTGAGTATAAAAAGCCTGCTTTACTGCATATACAGACTGATTTTACTGTTGTAGGTTTAGAAACACTTTAAGATTTTAGAAGAAAGAAAAAGGAAAAAATATTTTTTTTTTGTGAAAAGTGTATCCTTAAAAGGAATATAAAAATGTTGATAAAGAAAGTTGTTGACTTTTTGGCATCACTCTTAGTTTTCCAGCATCCTGCTTTTGTTCTGATCTCACTAATGGGGTTCTGGAAATTGTAAGTGAAGCAGGACTGTTAGCTTTGGTTCTCCCATGTGATTTCCTCGAGGGTTCTTTTCTCCTCTTTGACTCCTCTGAAGAAGCAGTTTGTAAATATAGTGAGGGAGGTTTATCAAGCAAATATAGCAACAGCATTAGACACACATCTATTGCAAATTAGATTGCTTCTCATTTAGTAAACTGTTTCAGTTTTTGGTGTATTTGTGACCCCTGTGTATACATTTCTGGGCATCCAGGTAAGACATTTTGCAGTGGACTATGAGAGATTTACTGCTGTGAGACAGTTTTCTGTTCAAAACACACGCAAAATTAAAGTGTATGTTAAGGAAAAATGATATAGTTACATTTTGGATATACTAGAGAACAGGGCCGGACTGACTATTTGGAAACTCGGGCACTGCCCGAGGGCCCGGGGTCAGTAGGGGGCCCCATGAGATGCCCCTGGTACCTTTTTCATAGGCTTTTTTGAGTTTGGGCAAGGACACAGGGGCCCCATGATCCCCTATTGCCCGGGGGCCCCATGAATTTTCAGTCCGCCCCTGCTAGAGAAGGATTAGACTCTTTGTTAAATTTATATCGCTGTTTGTATCTTTTCTGGGGAGAATCACCCCTCTATTTGTCCTGGTGATCACTGTCTAAAAATGTTGAGTTGTCACCATGCAACAAGTAGAAACTCAGGTAGCTTTACCAGAAGAGGAACGCAACTCAAACAATTTTTGGCAAAAAAAAAGTCTTTTACCAAAAATAAGAAGTAGAAATAGTGAGAAATGAACACTTTTGTTTGTCCTTGGTTCCTCAAAAGGGAATCCAAGAGATTAGCCAACAGAGAAGGCACAAGTTTAAAACCTCCTGCTCAGATCCACCATAAAAATGGCAAGGGTATGTATCCAGGAGGTTACCCCTCCTGTAATCAGAACAAGACATTAGAAAAAAAACCTACACTAGGGACAGTTGTTCTGGTGACAATGGGAAGATGGGAATTACGTTCATTTGCGTCTCCAGCACAGAAAATCTCCCCAGAGGGACACTTGCACCAAACAATAACCTTCAGAGTTTTGAATTGTTATTTAAAACTAATAAAACATTTTGCCATTGCATATACTTTAAAGGTACATGCACACGGATGTTTGCAAGAGCAAATGTCCTCCATTGTAAAATTCTAGCCATTCTTCTGCACCTGGGGAAGCACAAATGGCATGTACAGCCATAGAAGTGAATGGATGTACAGGCCACTGCCCTTTTACAGCTTCCTGTCACCCGTGCATGTGTGTGTGTGTGATATATTTCCTGAAGTTTGGTGTTTGAGAAATACATCATAAATACATGTGCAGGTAAATACAGATGGACAAGAGTATCTATGCTTACACAATACATGTTTGTACAGTCATTCATTGCTACTACTCTTTTTTAACGTGTGAAAAATGCTATTAGAACCAAGGTCAGCCAAATATGATCTCAGGAATTCTTACAGGCTGAAATGCACGTATTTTACTTGCACCAATAGAAAAGAGAATTTAAAATCCTTCTTTGAAAATACTATAGAGAACATGAATGCAGCATTTGTGGAGCTAGTGTGATGTAGTAACATAGAATAAAAAATAACATTATCAATTCATTGTAATTAGAATTGAACAAATAGATTTGTCAAATTGTTGCTGGTTCATGCTCTGCAATCTAATTTGTGCATTCCTGAAAAGACAGTGAGTTCAATTCCATAGTCAATAAGCTATTATACTAGCCATTAATTAGAATCATCGCTAATTTGTTTTTAGTTCCCCTTCCTCCCCCTTTTCATCATTATTAGGTTTAGAGCTAGTTTGCAAGGATGTGTCAGTAAAAATGAACCAAAGAAAATTATTTATTATTACTTGTCTGATGGAGAATTAATTATTAGTGCACCTGTTACTTATGATTATTGGCTGAAGCACTGCAACCATTCTTATAACATTTCTTTACCTTTCACAGCCACCTTTCGAGGATGTTTTATATGTGTACAATAGTATTGAGGAGTCACTAAGAACATAAAATAGAACACCGGACTCACAGCTAAATACACATTGAAAACATATATGAGAACTTTATTTATCTGTAAAATGATCTGTAATTCTGTTAAGCCGCTTTCATGATTCACAGAGCTCTGCCTGACAGCACTGCCAGGAGGGTGACACCCTTTTCTCTGTCAGGGATTATGCATACAGATGTTTAAAAAAGCTTATTAAAGCTTGTCAATATATGTATAGCATTAAAAAGCATTTTTAGGCATATTTCACGCTTTTTCTGAAAGCAAAGCAAAGCCTTGTCAAGTCAAATCAAAAGGGCTGGGAATATCACAGATAATAAATATCTATTGGACATTTTCTGGGTGCTTATTCAGTGTTCTCTTTGACTTGCATGATCAGCGCCTGAAGACATTTTCATAAATGCAATGTGTAGCTGATGTTCTAGTATGGGTTTTTGCATAAAAGCAAAAAATATTGATGTCCGCATTCAGTGGCATACCAAGGATATCTGGCACTCTGGAACAATCTTTTTTTTTTTTCTTTTGTAACAACTACTCCTCCCTCGGCCCCCACAACATTCTGAACTAATAATTGTGGGTGTGGCTAAATTGTGATGAGGAGCTTAAAGGACATGACTAAATAAAGCCTGAGCCTACTCCCCCATGACACAAATATGTCACAGTCCTATTCTTTAATTACTATGCAAGTCAACTCTCAGGGGATACTGTGTGAAGAGAAGAGGAAATTAAGGGGGGATATGATCAACATGTATAAATACATTCGTGGTTCATATAGTGAGCTTGGTGTAGAGCTATTCACCCTGAGGTCATCACAGAGGACAAGGGGGCACTCTTTACGTCTGGAGGAAAATAAATTTAATCTCCAAATACAGTAAGAGCTGTGGAAATGTGGAATAGACTCCCTCAAGAGTTGGTTCTGGCAAGCTCAGTGGATTGCTTCAAAAAAGGCCTGGATTGTTTCTTAGATACACAGAATATAACTGGATACTAACATTTATAGGTAAAGTTGGTCCAGGGTATATCCGATTGCCTTTCGGGGGATCAGGAAGGAATTGTTTTTCCAGCAGGAGCAATTTGGATCATGCTTTGTGGTTTTTTTTGCCTTCCTCTGGATCAACTGTGAGTATAGGATTATAACTTTTTTTTTCTATGGTTGAACTGGATGGACTTTTGTCTTTTTCAGCCAGTCTAACTATGTAACTATATATAACTATGTGTGCCTTACATTGATTTTTTTAGCACATCACTGTGCAGTGCAGCACCGTGCAAAACAAAAAAAAAATCAATTGTCAGGCAGACACAGTACCCCTTAAGACTCGGCAGGTGGTGTACCACTGTGGGCATTTTCTGACCTTTGCCAAAGCTCAGATAATGCTGTTATATAACATTCATATGTATGAACACTTAGCTGTCCAAACACTGGTAAATGTTTTCATTCAGCCTGCAGGCTGAGTAAAACAAAACCCAAACAGATTTCCCTATTCACGTTAACAGCATGGATAAACAAATCCCCCCCACCCATCCAACCATTACATCTCCTTCTTTGAAACATCTAAAAGGTAAAAAAAATTTCCCTATTTTTAGGTATGCTGTGTGGATCAAAACACATAAAAAACATACACTGCTCTAAAAAATTAAAGGAACACTTTGAAAACACATCAGATCTTAATGGGGAAAAATATCATGCTGGATATCTATACTGATGTGGACTGGGTAATGTGTTAGGAACGTAAGGAAGCCCCATCGTTTGATGGAAATGAAAATGATCTACCTACAGAGGAGTGAATTCAAAGACACCCCAAAAATCAAAATGAAAAAATGATACAGCAGGCTAGTCCATTTTGCTGAAATTTCATTGCAGCAACTCAGAATAGTACTCAGTAGTTTGTATGGCCCCCACATGCTTGTATGCATGCCTGACAATGTCGGGGCATGCTCCTAATGAGATGATGGCTGGTTTCCTGGGGTATCTCCTCCCAGATCTGGACGAGGGCATCACTGAGCTCCTGGACAGTCTGAGGTGCAACCTGGTGATGTCGGATGGACCAAAATATGATATCTCAGAGGTGTTCTATTGGATTTAGGTCAGGTGAGCGTGGGGACCTTTCAATGGTATCAAGTCCTTCATCCTCCAGGAACTGCCTGTATACTCTTGCCACATGAGGCTGGGCATTGTCATGCACCAGGAGGAACCCAGGACCCACTGTACCAGCATAGGGTCTGACAATGGGTCCAAGGATTTCATCCCAATACCTAATGGCAGTCAGGGTGCCATTGTCTAGCCTGTAGAGGTCTGTGCTTCCCTCCATGGATATGCCTTCCCAGACCATCACTGACCCACCACCAAAACGGTCATGCTGAACAATGTTACAGGCAGCATAACATTTTCCACGGCATTTCCAGACCCTTTCACGTCTGTTACATGTGCTCAGGGTGAACCTGCTCTCATCTGTAAAAAGCACAGGGTGCCAGTAGCGGACCTGCCAATTTTGGTGTTCAATGCAAATGCAAATCGAACTCTATGGTGCCAGGCAGTAAGCACAGGGCCCACTAGAGGATGTTGGGCCCTAAGACCACCCTCATGAGGTCTGTTTCTGATTGTTTTTTCACAGACATCCACACCAGTGGCCTGATGGAGGTCATTTTGTAGGGCTCTAGCAGTGCTCATTCTGTTCCTCCTTGCACAAAGGAGCAGATACCCATCCTGCTGATGGGTTAAGGACCTTCTACGGCTCTGTCCAGCTCTCCTAGAGTAACTGCCTGTCTCCTGGAATCTCCTCCATGCTCTTGAGACTGGGTGATATAGCAAACCTTCTGGCAATGGCTCGTATTGATGTGCCATCCTGGAAGAGTTGGACTGCCTATGCAACCTCTGTAGGGTCCAGGTATTGCCTCATGCTACCAGTAGTGACACTGACCCTCGCCAAATGCAAAACTAGTGAAAACCAGTCAGAAAAGATGAGTAGGGAAAAAAATATCAGTGACCTCCACCTGTAAAACCTTTCCTGTTTTGTTGGTCGTCACATTGTTCCCCGTCTTGCACACCTGTTGTTAATTTCATTAACACCAAAGCAGCTGAAACTGATTAACAACCCCCTCTGCTACTTAACTGACTAGACAAATATCCCAGGAGTTGAATTGACTAATTGCTATATTCTGATTAAAAACTGTTCTTTTAATTTTTTTGAGCAGTTTATAATGGAGTTATCTCAAAAAGTGAAAATACCATTTAAGGCATAGGAGTAAAGAACATAACAAAATGTTTATAAAACAAAACAACAGGAAAGAGAAAAAAAAATTACAATTAACTGGAAATATATAATTAAATGGGAAGGCCAAATAAAATAAGAACCTCTTTATATATAAAAAACACATAGTACATGAAAGCAGTTTCCATACTATAATTTATCTGAGAAGCAGAAAATCACTTTAGAGATCAATTTAAAGATCCTTGGTTGCCAAATCTCACTGAATCTCTCCCTTGGGTCATCTCTGATTGTTTCAGTTTTTCACCGAACATAGCCATATTAAATTGAGATTTGACTGCATAGAAAATAAGCTATTTAAGATACAATGTACTTATAATTGTTACAATACAATTGGTAATTTTGGAATATTTATTGCCAAATAAATAAAAATTATTTTTAAAGAGAAAACAAGAAACGATATCCAAAACATATCTTAATAGTAATGTCACCAATCTGAGAAAATGTTTCAATGTATTAAACCCTAATAAAGCACTTCTTTTCTTTGCTACCTGTTGATCTGCTAAATATATCATTACAATTGTTTTATAAAAATGTATGAGAGTGACTGAATAATAATCAACTACACCTGCAAGGCACTAATGAGGAAAATTGCAAGGTCTGCATCCCTTTAGATGTGATTTCTCATAGGGAGTATTTTACCAAAAATTAAATTGTTGTTGCAGGGGATTCCAAAAATCTGACTTGTATCTTAGTGCAGACTTCTGGGAAAATCAGTAAGCCAATCACACAAGCAGGAAATTACATTTTCAGGGGGTGTTCTGTACAGACTGTGTACAGAATACCTCCAGGTATCCATATTGCATTGCATTTTACATAAAATTACAGTGCTACAGATTGAAAAGGAAAGGTCATTTGTAATAACATTCATTTACAATATGACTTGAGTTGCAATTGTAAACACTATATTGGGTTTTTTTTATTTGTTAATTTTTGTTTTTTCACGAAAGTTAAGTTACCCTTTAACCACTCCCGCCCGACCCATGTACATAAACGGCTGAACGGGAGCAGTGCAGGAGCAGGCTGCCATTTATAAACAGTGCCCGCATTCACAGCCTGTGTGCGTGGCACTGCAATCACTGTACGGGACCTCTGTGTGAGGTCCCAATTCATGTGATCACTGATTGGCCAATCAGTGATCACATGAATAGTAGTAAGCAAGTTGTCACTTCCTGACATCATTGCTTACTACTAATGAAATCTGTGATTGATCATAGAGGTCACATGTTACAAGGCTATTCACAACAGCCTTGTGCCATGTGACAAGCTGTGACCAATCACAGCTTTCACAGTATTTCTCAATAACTGCAAGAATGCAGTCAGAGAGAAGGAGAAATGATTGCTTTTACAGCCCTAATGGGTGTAAAAGCAATCAGTGTAAATTAAAAAAAAAATCTTCATCAACCCCCACAAGTAGTACAGTATCACTATGGTGACACTGTACTACTAGGGTGACAGTATGTTTAAAAAGAAAAAAACCCCATAAATAATAATATAAAAAAATTAAATAAAAATGTAAAAAAAGGTTTTGAAAAATTATAAATTTTAGTTATAAACTAATCTGGGTTATTTTTTTTTACTATAAAGATAACTGAATACATTTTGGCCAAGATTTATGAGGAAAGATTATTTATTTGCAAAATTTTATAAGAAAAACACTTTTTTTCAAAATGTTTGGACTTTTTCGTTTAAATAGAAAAAAAAATAAAAATCCCAGTGGTAAATATATACCACCAAAATAAAGTTTTATCTGTCTCAAAAAAATGCTAAAAAATGTATATGGGTACAGTGTTGCATGACTGCGCAATTGTCATTCAAAGTGTGATAGCACTGAAAGCTGAAAATTTATCTGGGCAGGAAGGGGGTGAAAGTGTCCAGACTTGAAGTGGTTAACACAAACAATTTTTAAAACAGTATTCAGCATATAGCACTATCCTTTTACAAACGAAGTTCCCACCAAGTTACTAACACAATCCTTCCCCTGAAGTACAAATAACATCAAAACAATATATAGTAAACTTGATTACCCTCTAATCAGTAATTAGTGTATAAACATAAAGTCCAAAGCCCCAAAAAAATCTATAAAAATATAAAAATAATAAACAAAAAACAAAATCATCCCAAAAGCAAAAAACAAAAGGTCCAAAATAAAGTCCCAAATGATGATTGCAAAAAAAAATCTTTATCTGTGATATCTTAATTCTTCATATCCCGAAATCCTTGTGATATACTTCAAACCAAATCTTCATATACCTCAAAGAAAAAAACTCAACATGTGTGATATCTTCAAAGAGAAAGGGGTATATAAAAACCGTGCCACACGTGTTTCATGCACATAAAAAATATATTAACGTGCCACCACAACCGTGAAAGAGGAAGTCCCTCAGCCTTAGGAGTCAATCCACTGCATACCACTAGAGGAAGTGTATAGTTACCCTCAGAATGGTATCAAGGGTCTGAGTACTTCTTTCCAACCTTTGAATATTCCTTCAGCCTTTCAGCCGCTTCCCACAGACCTCCTACTCCAGGAATGTGACCTGTTTGCTCTCCGCAGTGTCTTGGTTGTCTGCTCGGGGCTGATACTGCAATCAGGTTTTACCAGATGTATAAATGGAACTGGGCAGGGCAGGTTTTCCTTTTGTTATTCTGAAGAAAGACTTGTGTTTGTCTGTGTCCATGTGCTAAGTGAATCACTTTCACTTAGCACATGGACACAGACAAACACAAGTCTTTCTTCAGAATAACAAAAGGAAAACCTGCCCTGCCCAGTTCCGTTTATACATCTGGTAAAACCTGATTGCAGTATCAGCCCCGAGCAGACAACCAAGACACTGCGGAGAGCAAACAGGTCACATTCCTGGAGTAGGAGGTCTGTGGGAAGCGGCTGAAAGGCTGAAGGAATATTCAAAGGTTGGAAAGAAGTACTCAGACCCTTGATACCATTCTGAGGGTAACTATACACTTCCTCTAGTGGTATGCAGTGGATTGACTCCTAAGGCTGAGGGACTTCCTCTTTCACGGTTGTGGTGGCACGTTAATATATTTTTTATGTGCATGAAACACGTGTGGCACGGTTTTTATATACCCCTTTCTCTTTGAAGATATCACACATGTTGAGTTTTTTTCTTTGAGGTATATGAAGATTTGGTTTGAAGTATATCACAAGGATTTCGGGATATGAAGAATTAAGATATCACAGATAAAGATTTTTTTTTGCAATCATCATTTGGGACTTTATTTTGGACCTTTTGTTTTTTGCTTTTAGGATGATTTTGTTTTTTGTTTATTATTTTTATATTTTTATAGATTTTTTTGGGGCTTTGGACTTTATGTTTATACACTAATTACTGATTAGAGGGTAATCAAGTTTACTATATATTGTTTTGATGAAATTTTTAAAACAGGACACAATACAGTGCAGTACTTACTATGCTATATTATCTTCTTCACTTCCAAATTTAAGGTCCACTACGAAAGTTGTTCTGATGCTGAATAACCATCATCAAAAAAAGTAGGCCCTGTCAGTCAGGCCAAGAGTTTGCCGTTAGCTGAAACTCCCTGATGATTACCAATATCTGGCTCCCTGGCATGAATATTTAGCACCATTCTGACAACCGAAAGTATTAATGCCAGCATCACTATTTTCAGTTAAAGCAGGGACTAGGATACCGGAGGACGTTTATGGAGGAGGAAATTGAAAGCACCGTGAGTTACGTCTCTTCTCCCCAGTCACCCAGTCATTGGTTTCCGGAATTGGGGGGGGACAAAAGTGACTGTTCTGCCAGATGGAGGGTATTTGTTACTACTTCGGTTGCTAGGAAGCTACCCTACAGTTATATAGCAAAAGAGAAGCTTCCAGCCTCAGTCAAGCAGCACTTTAGAAAAAGAAACACATTGTTGTGGATGCTTTGTGTGTAGCAGATGTCCTGTGACCTAAGCCATTGTCAGTTTCTTCTGTCGACTCAGAGGCTCCAGTGACTGAAACATTGAAAGATATTACTTGCTGCCACAACACAATGCTCTGAAATCTAACCCTTTCATTCATGGATGCAAGTTCTTGTACAAGTCCCAGCTACTAGGAGACAATTCACTTTGGGACTTACAGTTCTTCAGAGTATATTTAAAGGGTGACAGATGTATGTAGATGAAAGAATAATAATTAAACCACGCATAACTTGAAACCTGTGAAAGGGGGGTGGCAGAAAACAAAAACAATTGTACCAGTTACAAGATATCACCAGGTACCTACTTTCTGCCTAAAATCTGACATATAGTATCCCTTAAATCCATAGAGATCTTAAATAGTAAAAACCATATGTTGCTTATCCATTGTTTGAATTGTGCTTATATGTAGGTGCCGTATCTATAGCATTCATGGGCCTGTAAGACCTGTCATTTTTTAACAGTTTACCTTAAACCACTATTTAGTGATGTCTATGGTTTGTCTTACTATATAAAACATGCAGTTATTCTTTCTGTCCAGAAGAAAACCTCATTAGGATGGTAACAAAGTCAGATCCCACCACTGCCACCAAAATGTGATGATTACACACTCCACCTCACCCTGTGTAAAGACTTTCTAGCTTATGGAGCAACAATCTAAGCACCAGCAGACTGAGGGTGATAACCACTGGGGCAGGTTAGCTGCAAGTTTTACCAAAAACATATACTGATCAAAGCATGTGTTTTTGTAATTGGGACCTTTAAAAATATCTGTATCACTCACTGCCACGTTCAGACTGGAATGTAACTGAGTTTTACTATACTGTAGCTTTTCAAAGCATGATGGGTGGTAACATGTTTCAGAGCCCACAATTGCTGCGAAACATGTTACCACCCATCATGCTTTGATGTCTATATGTCCCGACGTCACTTTTGATTCTGGTCCAAGCACTGGCTGGCATTCCAGCGTGGCTATATTTTCTGCTGGAGGAAGACACAACCTGTCATATGAACTTAATCTGCACTCTGACAGAGTCCAGCTGTATTCCACCTATCCTGCAGAGCTGTTTCAACCACCTCCCATTGTATATAATAGACGGTGGCAGTGCAGGGTCAGGTGGCCGTTTATAAACGGCCTCCCCGCACCCTGCTTGTGCGCGCTCCCTGGAAGCGTGCAGCACCGCGATCCGGTGCCCGCCGTGTCCTCCGGACACAGTGGAACACTGATCGTCGGACAGGATCTCTGTGCAAGGTCCCGATCATGTGATCACTGATTGGCCAATCAGTGATCACATGCAGAGTAGTAAGCAAGATGTCACTTCTGACATCATTGCTTACTACGTGTGAAATCTGTGAATGATCACAGAGATCACATGGTACAAGGCTATTCACAACAGCCTTGTACCATGTGACAAGCTGTGACCAATCACAGCTCACTCAGTAGTTCTCAATAGCTGCAAGAATGCAGCTAGAGAGAAGGAGAAATGATTGCTATTACAGCCTTTATGGGTGTAAAAGCAATCAATGTAAACAAAAAAAAAATCTTCATCACCCCCCACAAGTAGTACAATGTCACCATGGTGACACTGTACTGCTAGGGTGACAGTATGTAAAAAAAAAAAAAAAACAAATATAAAAAAATTAAAAAAAGTAAAAAAAAGTTTAAAAATTATAATTTTTGGTTATAAACTAATTTGGGTTATTTTATTTTTTAACTAAAAAGATAACGGACTACATTTTGGCCAAGATTTATGATGAAATATCATTTATTTGCAAAATTTTATAAGAAAATCACTTTTTTCTAAATTTTTGGATATTTTCATTTATATAGCAAAAAAATAAAAATCCCAGTGGTGAATAAATACCATCAAAATAAAGCTTTATCTGTCTCAAAAAAATGCTAAAAAATTCATATGGGTACAGTGTTGCATGACCGCGCAATTGTCATTCAAAATGTGATAGGACTGAAAGCTGAAAATTGGCCTAGACAGGAAGGTGGTAAAAGTGTCTGGACTGGAAGTGGTTAAGGATACATCTCATTCATCCATGCACCTGCTGTCCACCAAGGCTTGCCAGAGAATAAGGACTAATGATATGCTCATTTACTCTCATCCTTGTGAGTATATGTTAACCCTTTCCTTTACTTGTTTTTAATTAAATACACTTAGATGGTGGCAACTTCTGTTTGTTTATTGTTTTAGTGCACAAAGATATCCAGTACACTGTTAGAAGAGCTGCAGCCATTATAGAAGTGGATTAACACACCTGGATCTACCATACAGAGACTATGGCTTCTTGCTTGGGACTTAATCACTCTTTCTCTATTTGCACTATAGAGTTTTAAAAATATTTTCTACTTCATTTTAAGGTAAGTCTCTCGTAAGTCTCTCATAAGGTGCTAGCATGCAGTGCATACAAGTACATTATAACTTTGCCTTGCAGGGGAGAATCTTTTTTTTTTTCAAACTTTTTTACAGAAAATATATCACAAACCAGATATAAGCAACAGTAAAATAAAAGGGCAAAAGTAATAAAAAACAATTACTGAAAATGATATTCAACCCAAAAGTAAACCTTTAATATTTTGTAGCTTGCCTTTTCGTACATGTAATTGCTGCAATTGTTTTCTTTTTTAGGCTTTCTTTCTTTCTGTCCATTAAGTATGTTGCTTTGCAAAAGAACAAGTTCTCCTACAAATGTATCAATTATGAGTGTTGAGAAAAACCATTGTCAAGGGTACTTACAATGATCAGCTTTTATTTATTAACATAAAATCTTTATTCCAAAAAAAAGAAAAGTGTTTCTGTAACTGCTTGTGTAACTGCAGTGTGAGCTAGAGTTTGGTAGTTTAAATCTACTATTCCATCTAATACTCCCCTCCTCTCAGATTAACAGTGTTAATGTCTGCTGTGTCCCTGTGCTCCTTCAACCAGAATGCAGACACTCTAATACAGGAGGTGTATTACTGGCCAGGTCATCAGGTGAAAACAGAGGGAAAAAAGCCTTTAAAAAGAAAAAGCAGCCACCACATCTAAGCTGAAAAATATAAAATGTTTGGTTTTGGGTTTAATACCTTTTTAAGTGGAATGCTGCCTGGTCTTGATACAGTACAGAACTTGCTTTTCGTGAAGAGTAAAGCTAGTCTAATTTTGTTAAAAAATTCAAATTTTTTAACTTTTTGTCTCATTTTCCAATGGTTTTTGAGGTCAAATAGATGTAGTGATGAGAAAATATGAAGGAGCAGAATGGACATTTTTACTTAAGTATAACTAAAGGCAAAACTTTTTTTTTTTAGTTTTGGATAGAGTGGAGATGGATTAGAACACCTGTCAATCTTTCTTTCCTGTCTGTGCCCCCCGTTATGAAAAGTCATCCTCTCTATCTGTTTTATTTACCATTTTGAAAATTCCATTTATACCAACATTGAATGTTAAAAGCAAAGTTTTGAAGTACTTTTGAACGACATTCATAAAGTATGAATGTTCAATAGAAAATCTATCAGCTAATGGACGGGTTAAGTCCAGTCTGATATGGAAGAATCACTGGCCCCCATAAATGAATTTTACCATTCCTTTATAGTTTCGATGGTAAAACAGTAGGTGTCTATGGTAGTCCTGGTGGGAGGCCAGTGAGCAGTGCTACTTTTAAATGCCATCATCTGGGTTGTCTGTTCTGTCAATAATGTGTCTGGCCAGAAGTTTGGGATCTGAGAACTTTTCAATGGAGGATGGACAGCAGATGGCAGTGGAGTTTCATACTTATACAATTTATAAGCATTGTTTATAAATGGGAAGATTATCCCAGGAAGCCTGTTTGCGTTGGCACAAGAGTGGAAGGCAATTATCTGTGGCGAGTGCACTTCCATGTGGGGGATTTTGTGAAGCACTCAGTTATCAATAAACAGCACGTGGTGAAGTTAAAGAAAAAGAATTAATTTTTATGGACTTTCGATAACTATATTATATTTTATATTATTTTGTGTGCACATTAATTCATGGACGCTAAATTTGTTTGATTGTTCAAATTCATTTTGTGGTTTTCACTATATCATTTTATTATTATTAATTTAGCGCCACTATAGCACTATATATATTATGTGTTGTGTGTTCATTTATTTATTACGGTTTATGTAAAGTGGCAGCTCTTTGTTGGTTGATTATTTTGATTACATTCAGCGCAATTTAATAGGTGTTGATAGTTATCACAATTTCATAATTTTATTATCACATTTATTACTTTAAATATTATTTTGTATTTTATTAATAGTCCTGTATAATAATAATAATAATATGAAATAAATCAAGGGTGAAAAACAAACAGCATGTTTTGTAACAGATACCATTGCAATAAAATGTCTGCACGCAGAAAGATTATCTAAGAGATACAGGTAGATGGTCAATATTTTGCACTTATAGATCTGGTAAAAATATTCATGATCAAATATTATTACACGTGTGAGATTATGCTTTATTTGTAATGCAGGCAGGTGATTTATGTAAGTGATGTAATCTAATTAAGGATTGCTTGTAAAATGCAAGCCATGCTGGGATTAATTGCCAAGTGATAATATTCAGCTGCAGTGTTGATAATCTGCAAACAGCAAAGTTGTTTTGTATCTCACACAGATTGAAAATGCCCATTGGTAGAGCAATACCTTGGTCTCACTTGCTTTACATTTCCTTTTTTTCTCTAAATGAGTTTGGAATTCCCTTCACTCGTAGGAAATTCAGGTCATCCCACAGAATTTTTCTGTTCCCAGAACTACCAAGGGCTCTTGGACAAAAAAAAGCCATGCTTAAAAAAAGCATATATCAATGGACTTATAGAGATATTGCCATGAAGGAAGAATGAGAGCTATGGGGGTAGGATGGATGGGAGCAGTGGGGGGAAAAAAGGATGGATGAAATGAAGTAAAAGAAAAAAAGGAAAAAGGAAAGGAAGGAAGAAAGCAAGGAATGACGAAAGGAGGAAGCTAGGGAAGGAAGTAAGAATGGAAAGACAAAGGAATGGAAGAAAAAAAGGGAGGAAAGGATGAAAGGAGGGAGATAAGGAAGGAAGAAAGAAAGGAAAGAAAGGAATGGTGGGGGGGGGGGGGGAAGAAAGGAACGAAAGTATGAAATGGGGACATAGGGAAAGGAAGTATAAGCAAGGGGAAGGAAAGACATTAGAAAGGAAAGAAAAAGGAAAAGAAAGGAAATATGTAGCATTTTCACCTCTGCCTTACAATTATATACAATTTTGCAACAAGCATTGTAGCAGCTTTGCAGAAATGACCCCTTTTCTTTCCAGTTTCATATAAAAAAGTTTCTTGATATGACCAAGGATTTTACCAATGGTAAATGGGAAGGAATAAACAAACTCAGCGTTGATTCACAAAGGCTTACAAATTCAACCTAAAGAGTATGTAAACCCAACATTTCATAGTCCTGATATGTGCCTGCTGTACCATGTAGTTGTATAAAAAAGTATCCTGTTCTCTTTATATTGCTTCCTTTATGTGAAATCCCTGGTGTTCCTGCCAGTCCCTCTGTAGTGAGTTCTCTAGCTATGCTGGAAACTCAGCCTGCTCCCCTCCAATGATCAGACTTATCCTGACATACCTACCCTTTCACTGGGAAGATTGGTGTAATGCTGTTTCTCCTTCCTTAGCTTTTATGCAACTGAGAACAGAGGGATGTGCTCACTTATAAAACATGGAAAAAGGTATTTAAAATATTTTTTATATATATAGACACGTTTTGCCTTATTTATATTTTAAACTGAAAAATGCTGTTTTACAAGGTGAGGGTTTTACTTTACATATTGCACGAATGCTTGATATGTTGTTAAATGCTTATTTTTACATCGGAAAGAAGAATAAAGCAACCAAATGCATGTACTCCTGCGCTGGACAGTGGATTTGATTTTACTTCACAAGAGAAGTAAAATCAAATGGAAAGCATGTCAAAGAGGATGCAATGTGGTCCAAAACCCCTGGAAGTAGTCTGGTGGGGGAATGGAGACCTCTAGATAGCTGGTGGTTGATGTGTTTCAAGGATGTACCTGGCTCTGAGGAAGAATTACAACCTCGAAACGTGTCAGTAATTTGATTTTACTTCTCTTGTGAGTATTTTACTATTTATAATAAATCTCATTTTTAAAGGTAATGCACTAGACACATAAAATGACTATTTAACTATTGACACCCCCCCCCCAGTTATGCATTTTATATTACCTTGATACTCATTATTTTCTGTCCACCTAGAGTGGCTCCTTCTCTGCCCTTTGCACTGTTCAAGAACATGTTACCCCAACATTTAAAATTCCCGATATGTGCCTGTTGTACCATGTACATGTTAAAAGGTATCCTATTCACTTTGTATTGCTACCTTTGTGTGAAATACCTGGTGTTCTTCTTGCCAGTCCCACTGCTTTCCTATTTCAAACTGACCACTCTAGGTATAGAAGCTCATCCATCCCAGTGTGGTCAGTTATCTGAATGTGCTGGGAGAAAAGCCTAACTGTCCTCCAATTATCACACTTGTGCTGACCCCCCCCCCCCCCCATACAGACTTTCATGGGGAATATCAGTGTACTGCTGGTTCTCCAAGTTTTATAAAAAAAAGGGAAAAAAGTGTTTACACAAATTTTTTAAACTGAATGGGTTGTTTTACAAGGTGAGGGTTAACATCTACATTAGCACTAAGCAAAATATAATCTTTGTTAACTGATGTTTTCATACAAATTACCACACAATTCTGTAATATAACTCACATGGTCATTTCAGCAGATCCATGTAATAAAAACTTTGAAATGTCCAAATAATGCAAACTAACGACAATATGTTTTGCATTGTGAATTTGTGAATTGACCTGAATCTGAAAAAAAAATGTTGAAAAATCTCTATGCCAGTGTAATACTTTGAGGCATCCAAGGTTGAAATAGAAGCACCCTCCTTTCCCAATATAATACATCTGCTTATTAACCTAGGGAGGTTGAAGGGTATAGTTAATACCACGGCCCAGCAGTAGAAGCAATGAAGAGCAGAACGTTTCACATCTGTCACTCATATCTGACTATATACAGATTTCCTTTGGTCTTTTTAAATAGATTAACTTTGACAGCGCACATGAAGAAGTTAGAGAGATGATAACAAACAGAACACACACATTAAATTAAGGTGGAAAAATGAGAAAGTAAATGAGTATATGCACTCTTCTACAACAAAACCATTAACCCCATTAGTGTGAAATAACGAAGAAGATAGTTACCATAACATTAATTTAGATGTTCTTTTCCTATTGGGAACAGTCAATCAGCTTCTCAGGAATCTATAAAGTTATGCTGCAATTTCTAAAACTAAAGTAACAACATATACTTATATTTTAAAGGACAAGCAATAAATCATGCATGAGCAAAATGTAGCAACAAGCAACTGGGGACCTTAACTACTTGCCCTCCTGAGGATTTACCCCCTTCATGACCAGGCCATTTTTTTGCGTTACGATGCTGTGTTACTTTAACTGACAATTTCTCGGTCATGCAACGCTGCACCCAAATGAAATTTACATCCTTTTTTTCCCACAAATTGAGCTTTCTTTTGGTGGTATTTTATCACCTGTGCAGTTTTAATTTTTTGCACTATAAGCAAAAAAAGACTGACAATTTTAAGAAAAAAATTATATTTTGGACTTTTTGCTATTAAACATGTCCAGTAAAAAAATGTAAAAAATCTAATTTCTTCATAAATGTTGGCCAAAATGTATTCTGCGACATGTCTTTGCTAAAAAAAAATCCCAATACATGTAAATAAATTTGTTTACGTGAAAGTTATAGTGTTTACAAATGGCGGTATAGATAATGGGATTTTTTTTCTACTAGTAATGGCGACAATCAGCAACTTTTAGCGGGACTGCATTCTTACACGGGGGGGAACTAACTTGGTGTCACTGTGACACCAATACAGTGACCAGTGCAAAAAAAAAAGCACTGACACTGTACTAATGGCACTGGGCAGGAAGGGGTTAATGTGAAGGGTGATCATAGGGTTAACTATGTGCTGGGAGTGTTTTACTAGGGGGCAGGGGGTGTGTGCTTCGCTGTAAGCACATTGATCGAGATGGCTGTACTGTGCACAGCCATACCAAGCTCGAGTTGACAGGGAGGTAGATTGTTTATAAACAAAACAATCTTCCTCCCCGTCGGAGATGCTCGGTAATCACCGGGCGCCAGTGGGTAATTAACGGCCGGGACCTGGTGAAGAATATATTTTTAAAAAAGTTTTTCATATATTTTATAATATATATTATTATTATACAGGATTTATATAGCGCCGACAGTTTGCTCAGTGCTTTACATTATGGTGGGAGACAGTACACAAGACAATACAGTAACAATACAATTCAATACAAGAGGGGTTCGAGGGCCCTGCTTCTTGGAGCTTACAATCTAGGAGGGCGGGGATAGTGATACAAGAGGTAATAACTGTGGGGGATGGAGTGGTTGGAAGAGTAGAGGATTTCAATATTAGCTGAGGGCGGGGTAGGCTTCTCTAAAGAGAAAGGTTTTCAGAGTGCGCCTAAAAGTGAGCAGAGTAGGCGATAGTCTGTTGGATTGGGGTAGGGAGTTCCAGAGGATGGGGGAAGCCCTGGAGAAGTCCTGGAGACAAGCATGGGAGGAGGACACAAGGGAGCTAGAGAGTAGGAGGTCTTGTGAGGAGCGGAGAGTACGGTTTGGGTGATATTTGGAGACAAGATTGGTGATGTAATTTGGGGCAGTGTTATGAACGGCTTTATACGTCAGTGTTAGCATTTTGAATTTTATCCATTGGGCAATTGGAAGCCAGTGGAGGGATTGGCAGAGAGGGGTGGCAGATACGGAACGGTTAGTAAGGTGGATGAGTCTGGCAGCAGCATTCATGATACACTGAAGTGGGGATAGCCTGCGGTGAGGTAGGCCAATGAGGAGGGAGTTACAGTAGTCGAGGCGTGATATAATAAGGGAGTGAATAAGTTGCTTAGTGGTTTCCGAGGTTAGGAACGGTCGTATTTTGGAGATGTTGGGAGGTGAAGTCTACATGCGTTTATCAGCGATTGACCCTGGGGCTGGAAGGACAAATTGGAGTCTAGCATGACACCTAGTACCGTGGCTTGAGGGGTGGGACTGATGATAGTGTTGTTGGTCTTGATGGAGAAGTCAGGGGGGGGCGCGGGCTGGGGGGAATACTAGGAGCTCAGTTTTGGAAAGATTGAGTTTGAGGAAGTGGAGTGACATCCATGCCGATATGTCGCTTAGTAGGCTTGTGATACGAGCAGAGACTGAAGGGGTGAGGTGAGGGGTAGAAAGATAGATTTGTGTGTCATCAGCATAGAGATGGCAATTGAAGCCGTGGGAATTTATCAATTGGCCAAGGGAGGAGGTGTAGATGGAGAAGAGAAAGGGTCCGAGGACAGAACCTTGGGGGACCCCAACAGAGAGAGGGAGTGAAGAGGAGGTGGCAGCCTTATAGGTAACACTGAACGAGTGCTGTGGTAGATAGGAGGAGAGCCAGGAGAGAGCGGAGTCTCTGAGGCCAAGAGAGTGTAGTTTTTTGAGGAGGAGGGGGTGGTCAACAGTGTCAAAAGCCGCAGAGAGGTCGAGGAGTAGGAGTACTGTATAGTGGCCATTGGTTTTGGCGGCTAGTGGGTCGTTGGTGAGTTTGAGTAGGGCAGTTTTGGTGGAGTGTAGGGGGCGGAAGCCAGACTGTAGAGGATCGAGGAGGTTGTTGTCAGTGAGGTGGGAGCTCAGGCGATTATAGACTAAGTGCTCTAGGAGTTTAGATGTGAATGGCAGCAGGGAGATGGGTCTTAAGTTGTTCAAGTCTGTGGGGTCCAGGGAGTGTTTTATGGGAGTGATGTGCACGTGCTTTAGAGGGGAGGGGAAGGTGCCAGTAGAGAGGGAAAGATTCAAGATGTGGGTGAGGGAGCGTAGGATGGAAGAAGAGGGTGACCGTTGGAGTTGTGAGGGGACAGGGTCCAGGGGGCAGGTGGTGAGGTGGGCTTCTGAGAAGACCTTAGTGACCTCTTCAGTAGTAGCGAGGTTGAAGGAGTGGAGTGTTGAGGGGGTTTTAGTGTGAGGAATGCTAGGTGGGGTGGAAGTCTGAGCAGTAGCGATCTCCCTACATATTGCATCAATCTTTTTTGAAGTGGTTAGCAATCTCGTGGGCGGTGAGTACTGGGTGGAGGTGGGGGCGGAGAAAGTAGAGAGTTAAAATATATAAAAAACACATCTCAACATGCAGCATATATATATATATTTATATATATACACACCGCATGTTGAAATGCGTTTTTATATAATACAAAATATATGAAGAATATTTTTAAAAATATATATTTTTAAAATATATTCTTCAGATTTTTTTTTAACATATAAAAAAGTAATTTTAACATATATTTTTTACAAATATTTGTAAATTCATTCCAAAAAATGTAGCTTTGTATTTTTAAAGACAGAGAGTGTATTTTTAAAAATAGTTTTCATATTTATTTATTTATTTATTGAAATATATTGAATATGGTCAAAATTGTAGTATTTAAAATATATGTAAATATATTTGGGAAGAATATTTTTAAAATATATTTCAAATTAATTTTTCTTCCATGTGGGAATGACTACCAATATGTGGTGACTTCCCCCTATAGAACATTGACGGTGTCCTGATCCATGGCAATCCTCTTAAAAGGGACCTCAGTTTTTAAAGTATTTGTATTTGTATTAATTATTTAACAGGTTTTAATTTGTTTAACTTTATTGTTATTACAAAGGGCCTAACAAATCCCCAAATGTGATGATAAAATGGGCAGATCACAAGTTAGATCCACAATGTCTCCTTTGCCCTCTGCTGGAGCTAATGAACTGAAATGGAAGTGACAAAATGCTTGCTGCTTTAGTGTTCACTCATCAGACAGGAGATTAGGAGAGCAGATGTTCCTCGATCTCCTAAAGAAATAAAGTGATGAATAGAGTCCAAGGTGTATAAACACCGCAGTGATGGCTCAAGAATCCAGTCCTAAAAAAATCACCATCACGTAGAGCCTGTGCTCATGGAGCTTGTGCTTGTGACATCATTGGGTATTCAGACCTAAGAAGTGGCCTATGTGATCCCAGGGACAGATGTTTTTGATAAGCACTGTTACTATTTTGATTTTGTGAGTGTATAGTACTTTTACAATAAACAATTGTCTGGCAGTTTTACACTATGTGGCTATGCTTGATGTTTCCTGCATAAGTTAATGGAATGGAATGCTGACTTGTGACCGCCATGAATGCTTATTTGAAACTTTTGGAATGTTTGATCCTGTGAGTGGAGAAAAGTGGAAACCTATTGAGTTGGGTCCAGCCCAGGGGCGGACTGACCATTTGGAAACTCAGGCACTGCCCGAGGGCCCGGGGTCAGTAGGGGGCCCCATGAGATGCCCCTGGTACCTTTTTCATAGGCTATTTTGAGTTTGGGCAAAGATACAGGGGCCCCATGATCCCCTATTGCCTGGGGACCCCATGAGTTGTCAGTCCGCCCCTGGTCCAGCCTATTGAAAGGTAGAATCACACAAGCTTGATTGACTCTATACTTATTGTATGAGAGCCCACTTGCTCAGGTAAGCTTGCATGGGTTTCCTATGGTGGCTCTAAAATATAACAAGACCCTTATGGTGATTTTATTGGATTGGATTCTTGGACTATCACTGTGTTGTTTATATACCTTGGACTTTATTCATCACTTTATTTCTTTATTTGTTTTTTATTTTCAGTGACTTTCTAGTTATACACATTACTTTATGTATATAATTTTATACTTTTATGATTCACACGTTTGTATCACATGTAGTGCTGCACTGTCTTTTATATGTATTTTGGGTCAATGTATGTCAATTGATGTGCTAGTGGCTATACAATATTCGACCTCTGAGTACAATTTATCTTCCTTTTTATAGTGTTATGTACAGCACAGTGAGGATGTATCCCCTGTATTAACACAGCATCTAAAACAGCTAAAATAGAAATCTATGTTTCTAAATTTAAAACAACTTGGATGGAGTAAGGAATGGTAAAACAAAGTTTGGGTTTTTTTTTGCTGGCTGTGGAGATTTCCCTTCATTTCCCATTCTGAATGGCAGTAAAAGGTAAAAGGAAATCTCTTCAAAGGACGTGGAATTTTTTTATACAGTTGTCACCAGAAAAAAGTGTCTCCATAAGAAAATAGTCCCCTTTCTTAGTGTTCAAGTGAATTTTTCCTTACTTTTAATCTCAATGACAGTGATAGCTAGAGAGCGTAATAATCCCCTGTGAAGACACAGATAAAAATAAAAACCTGACCTAGTAGAAACCCTTAGGTCTCTTTCACATGGGTGGCCAGGGGCAGTAAAAACAAGTGGTTTATTCATGTTTTCACTGCTCTGTACCACCCACCTACAAGTGGACATGAAGGAGTCTGTACTGATGACCCAGCTACTGCACGTTTACCTCAGCTGGCTGAACTTCATGAGTTTTTGAGATCAATGCCCCACCTTGATATGAAAAACAAAGCTCACATTCAGGTGGTGGCAGGATTGCAGTGATAAATTATTTCACCCCTGTGAAAGGAGCCTCAGTTTCTCTAACCAAAAAAAAAAACCATAACACAAAAAAAGGTTTTTTGTTATACTTGAAAATTAATGTTGCATTGGATATATACTGTACTTTTTATGTTAAGTCTGTTCATGCTAGGTTTTGTGCTAAAAGGTATTTATTACCTCTCAGTGAAATCACAATACTCCCCAACAAGGCCTTTATTCTTGATGACGTCGGTGTGACGAAACCGGTTGGGCGTAGCCTATTTGATGTGGATGTTAGAGAGCCTTGCTGGTCTGTGCTGTATGGGAGAGATCTGCGGTGAGCGTTAACTGTATCTCAACCCTTTTTTGCGATTGAAGCTGGTGTCTGTTGGACACCTTGTTTGTGAGTTTCCTTATACCTTTTTTTATTAAAGAGATAAATGAAAAAAACGTATTGCACCATTATGTTCTCTTTTTTGTCCCTGAGTGTACTGCATGCTCTCATGGAGGTATGAGAAAGAGTGGAGAAGTTCATCATAAGAGCTTGGGCTGCAAAGTTGTTTGGCTGTGATTATTATCTGGAAGTATCTGAAACATCACCATATCTATTTGGACATCGGGTTCATTGCTCCCAGAGCACAAGCGCTGTTGCTGGTTTATAATCTGACCAGCCATTAGCTCTGGTGAGTTCATTTAATCTCCTTTGGTGGTGGATTTCTCACAATTGGTTCAAGTCACTGAAGATATATATATTTTTTTGGACACTAATTTATGTTTGGACACTATAATTTATTTAAAACACTAATGTTTTTTGGATGATGACATACACTTTTGTATAAGTTTGTTATTAGCACATACCTTTTAATTTGGATCTTTATTCTGTCCTCACTACATTCATCCTTGTGTGCAGCTCGACATGCAGCCACTGGTAATTTCATCGGCTTAAAATTATTTTAGTCGACTAAAATACGACTAAATCTAAAACAATTCAGATGACTAAAATACGACTAAAACTAAAATGGCATTTTAGGCAAAAGACTATGACTAAAACTAAACTTAAATGCAACATCAAAATTAAAACTGCACTACCAAATAAGAATAAGTAGGGGGGCATCGACTAAGCTGCTGGAAGAAAAAAAATAAGAAAAAGTATTTTCCTGTATTTTTATTTAATGTTGGTAATATATTCAGGTAATATGTGCAAAGGCATTTACAGCTGTAAAGCTGTATCCATTAGGAGCTAGATCGTAATGGTTAGACAGGAGTTGTTAGCAGCTCAGGTGTGTAAGCCAGCAGGGTCATATTGTGGTCAGTGGTGAGAGACTCTGCAGGCCAGACCCTCTGGAACTTTCCCCTGCTCTGAGGCTTTTCAGAGAAGGATCTTGGAGTCAGTGGGTAGATCTGAGGAGTGGCTGGCTGCACGATTAAGGAACCTCAGCCAATCCCCAACAGAAGGCTTGGCAAAGGGCTGGGACTCCCTTAAAAGTGTAGAAGCCTGCTCAGTAGCAGGTGTGTGGAGTGTGGAGTGTAGAGAGCTAGAGGAAGATGGGAGGATGAAGGCTGTCAGGAAGCTTAGTGGGATGGGGCCTGCCTTTCAAGCCTGGAGTTGGAGAGGAGGAAAGCTGGGAGCTCACTGGACCCCTGGCAAGGACCACCTGTATGGCAAGGTTGGAGCAGCCCAGTTGAGCAGCCATCCCTCAAGTGGTGCAGGAGAGGATCTGAGTGAGTACACCTGCACCCCCTGGACAGATAGGGGAAGGAGCACGCTGGTGGGAAACCAGATTAGCCCCCTACTATTGACAGTTCACCTCATTTTAAGGAATAGGGCCTAGATCCCCTGCTCAGGAAGAAAGTCTCTAGATTGCAGGGTGAAGAGGAGTTCATCTATGGTGGTCTGGGGTGGTACATCGAGGAGATGCTGGCTAGCACTCCAACAGAGCCTGCATCAGAGAAGAGAAGCTTGTGAATAGTTCAGAAAGTTGTCCTCAGTTATTGGTTCCCTTGGGCATCTTATACACCCCTTACCCTATCCAAGTTCTAATTACCTCAATAAAATAACAAAACCAATCCTCAAGGACTGATTTCTGACTCCACGTGCAAGCTTATATGGAAAATGCTGAATGACTGGCTGTGCGGGACTATAGGGGGACCCAATTCATCAGCAATCCCTAAGGGGGTAGTGGTGCACAGCCAATAGAGTTTATAGCTGCACTTCTGTTCATCAAAAAGGTATGGTGCCATCTTTGTTCAGGCACCACTGGTGTCAGCATCCTCTTCCCAGACTGAGATGCTGGCTCAGAGATGACACACTTACATAACCCTGGTGTCTGACACAGACCAGCCGCTTCCAGCCTGTGATGTGCCTAAAAGCTGCAATGTTAAAGTCTAATCATTGTGGCAGAGGAGACTGAGGAAATGCATCCTCCAGCTTGCAGCAGACTGATGCTCTTATCTCAGCTTAGACAATCACTTGCCTGGAGCTCAGGGACTGCATTTTAATGATTAGAAGTGAGACTTTATTGCTGTCTATTGTGAAAAGATAGGAATGTATTTGTACAGACTTGTAACGTTTCTGAAAGACCCACTTTAAAACCCAGTCTCCTCTACTCCCCTACACTCAGGCACTGGATTGGCACTGGTGACTTCATAAACGCATCATCCTGGCAGCCATGACACAAGAGTGTGTCTGTTTTCTGCACCCTAAACTTCTCCCTGCCCTGCGAAAGTCAGTCAAAGAACCCAGCACTGTCAGGCACGGGTGCATGTGCAGTACCATCCCCACGCCACTGACAGTTTGCAGCAGCATCCTAGCTGTCAGGTGGTGATACGAGGAGGATTTGTACAGTTAACATTGCCTGGATCGTGCAGCAGCCATCAGGATGGTTTGGAGTGAACACAGACATGTGTTATTCCTACATGGAACATGTGACTGCATATGGTGCAGACTTTTATTGTTTTTAATAAACTGGATTATACTAGGGCGGCCATGCGCTCTACTTTCATTGTGTTGTTGCAGATTTTATCCATTTCTCAGTGGAGGTGTTGAAGCAATGTCAATACCTGGTTATCCCATTGTTGCTCACTGATCCATTACACACCATGGAGGCTGTTTGAGACCAGCGCATTTACTAGAATTTCCATGTGGACTTGTGTGCATATGGAGTCTAACTGGATTGGCCCTGGACCGCCTTCCAACATCCTCACATCCAATGCAGGACTATGGGCTCTGCTTTGGACTTGACCTCAGAGGAAGGACCTTCGGAAGCCTGCAGGAGAGGAGGATCAGGCATGCAAAGCTGTTTTTGCAGCCCCCTAGACCTAAACAAGCATTTAGCCCTTATAGTGGGGCTGCCCCACTGCAAGGGAACATTTTTCCATTCACTGTAGTTCAGTTATATTGGAAGAGTGAATTCCACTTGAACCTATTTTGTATGACATTGTTTTTGCTCTCATTTTTATTGTTCTTCAATTGTTTTTTCATTTTGTGACAGTATGTTTATGTTTCAGTTGTATAATGCATTAAAAATAAAGAATATAAATTTTCCCCAGCAGCCACTAGGTGGCAGTGTTCCACTATAGGCCTTGGCAGGCTAAAGAGGAATAAACAGATCCGATTTTTCCTACATGCGTTACTCAAGTTGTCCTATTATATTTTGAAGGATGCCGAAAACAATCCCTGCAGGCCTTCATTTTAATAAAAAGTTTGTGTTCATATTTCTCTGATCGTAAAAAAAAAAGCACAGAAGTCTGCAATAAAATATTCCCTCCACGGTAAGCAAAGAAAGAAGCCTTTATTTTGTAGTAGAGGAAATCAAAGGGTAACTCCATTTACAATTACCAAATGTGGATCACAGTAGTAGGTTAGTGGAGTGTGGAATCAATTCTGTGTCCTCATTCCTGCAAACCTCTGTATTAAAGCCCAAACAAATCAGACTGATATAAAGCATAGTCTGATTGTGCGTTTTCCTGATACTACAGGCTTTTGTGTAAAAATGCAGCACAATGTCAGGAAGAAAGAGGAGCATTTACATTACATTACATTACATTGAGTTTATATAGCGCCAAAGGGTTTGCTCAGCGCTGTACAATAGAGGGGGGGACAATACATGAAACATTACAGCAACTACGAACAGCACACGAGGGGTAAGAGGGCCCTACTCTTTCGAGCTTACAATCTAGGAGGGAGGGGGTAGTGGTACAGGAGGAAGTGGCTGTGGGGGATGGAGTGGTAGGAGGAATGAAGGAGAGCAGCAGTTAGGTGAGGGTGGGGTAGGCTTCCCTGAAGAGATGGGTTTTCAGGGAGCGCCTGAAGGTGAGGAGGGAAGGTGACAGTCTGATGGATTGGGGTAGTGAGTTCCAGAGGATGGGGGAGGACCTGGAGAAGTCTTGCAGTCGTGCGTGGGAGGAGGAGACCAGGGAGCAAGATAGAAGGAGGTCCTGTGAAGAGCGAAGGGTACGGGTAGGGTGGTACTTGGGAATCAGGTCGGTGAGGTAGTTAGGGGCAGTGTTGTGAATGGCTTTGTAGGTCAGAGTGAGTAGTTTGAATTTGATGCGTTGGGCGATAGGGAGCCAGTGGAGGGAGAGGCAGAGGGGGGTGGCAGAGGTGGAGCGGGTGGTGAGGTGAATGAGTCTAGCCGCTGAGTTGAGGATGGTCTGAAGCGGGGAGAGCCTGCACTGGGGTAGGCCGGTGAGGAGGGAGTTGCAGTAGTCAAGGCGTGAGATAATCAGGGAGTGCACAAGTAGTTTAGCGGTGTCTGGGGTAAGGAAGGAGCGTATTTTGGCGATATTGCGGAGGTGGAGCCTGCATGTGTTTGTCAGTGATTTGACATGAGGTTGGAAGGAGAGGTTAGAGTCCAGAATGACTCCAAGGACTTTGGCTTGCGGGGCGGGATTGATGGTGGTGATGTTAGTAGTGATGGATAGGATGGGGGGGGGGGGCGCGGGCAGGAGGGAAGACTAGAAGCTCGGTTTTGGAGAGGTTGAGTTTGAGGAAATGGAGCGACATCCAGTCAGAGATGTCGTTTAGGAGGTGAGTGATGCGGGCGGAGAATGTGGGGGTGAGGTGAGGGGTGGAGAGGTAAATTTTAGTGTCATCAGCATAGAGATGGTAGTTGAAGCCGTGGGAGTGTATGAGTTTGCCAAGGGAGGAGGTGTAGATGGAGAAGAGAAGGGGTCCAAGGACAGAGCCCTGGGGGACCCCAACAGAGAGGGGGAGGGAAGGGGAGGTGGCACCATTGTAGGAAACGCTGAAGGAGCGTCGGGATAGGTAAGAGGAGAACCAGGAGAGAGCGGTGTCTCTGATGCCAAGGGAGAATAGTTTATTAAGGAGGAGGGGGTGGTCAACTGTGTCGAAGGCCGCGGAGAGGTCCAGGAGGAGGAGGACAGAGTAGTCGCCTTTGGCTTTGGCGGTTAGTAGGTCATTGGTGATTTTGAGGAGGGCGGTTTCGGTGGAGTGTAGGGGACGGAAGCCGGACTGTAGTGGATCAAGGAGGTTGTTGTCAGTTAGGTGGGCGCTTAGGCGGTTGTAGACTAAGCGCTCCAGGAGTTTGGAAGTGAGTGGCAGCAGGGAGATGGGTCTGAGGTTGTTTGGGTCAGAGGGGTCCAGGGAGGGCTTTTTGAGTATGGGGGTGATGTGCGCATGCTTTAGGGGGGAGGGGAATACGCCAGTAGAGAGGGAGAGATTGAAGATGTGGGTGAGGGAGCAGATGAGGGAAGAGGGGGGTGACTGGAGGAGTCGAGAGGGGATAGGGTCTAGGGGGCAGGTAGTGAGGCAGGCTTCAGAGAAGACCCTGGTGACTTCCTCAGTGGTAGCGGGGCAGAAGGAGTGCAGAGCTGGTGGGGTTACGGTAAGCGGGGTCTTGGGTGTGGAGGGGGGCAGTGCGGTTGCGAGGTCAGAGGAGGGAAGAGATGAGGGGGAGATAGGGGGGGGGGAGGCTAGGTGGGGAGGTAGATTGCGAGGAGCATGAAACAGGATCCACAACTTGAGCATATGAACCATAGTGGCAATAATTCACTTTAAATTTACCAGCTTAAAGGACCTCTAAACCTTAATTGTGTTATAGTTTTAAAGCTCTGTATAATTTGTGGGAAGCAAAATACACATAAAAAGAAGGGAAGGGAATGGCTGAGCTTGTACACAAAATATAGAAATGCTATATTTACTTGTAGTTTGGCAACAGCTGGAGGGCCACGAGTTTGACACCTGTGTACTAGATGGAGACAGAGCAGCACTGGATGGAGGGCAGGAGCAAGAGCTGCCAGAGTTAACTTTTCATATTAATAAACTGGTTATAGGTTGCTAGGACTGCCCTGTGTCCTAGAAACTAATATTAGGCTTGTTAATATGAAAAGATTACTCAGAAAACATCCACTCCTGCCCTCTATCCAGCACTGCTGTACCTCCTGCTCTTTGTTCAGAACCTTCCTGGGCTTCTGCATAGACCTGTAGACTTCTACATGGATGTGGTAAGCCACCTACACACCACATTCTGGCAGTGAACTAAAAGACTGAAAAACGATACCTTCTGTATGAATCCCTGGAAGACATAATAACCTCCTTCATCTCTGTCCTTCAGACGTTTGACAATTTATGTTGGAACGCAAGCCTGTGTCTGCCAAAGTGGTAGCAGAAATAAAAGATTAGCAAACAGTAAAATGGATTGTAGGAGGGCAAATAGGCACCACATCCCTTTATAATGTAAGCACTGATAGAATATGATAATAGCCATTGTCATATCGTGCTCAAAGCTGGATATGTTTATACAAAGTCAAATTCAGCTTGTGATATATATGGAGCATGGGGTGTTCTCAGTCTCCAGCCAAAGGCTGTATCCAGCTCTATCTCCATACCCAGCTATGACTACCACGTGACAATGTCAAACTGGGATGCGCTCTTGTGTTCAGTTACATTTATTGATTTTATTAATTGCCAGCCTTCTCATTCTTCTTGTTCCTCCTCCTGCAGACCACATTCTGCCTTACTTGGTTGTGGACTTGGGTGGTGGGAGGCTCCCTTGTGGAAGCGCAGGAGCATCTAGTGGCCTATCTTGAGTGGACACAGTATGATCATGTGGCTGTATTTCCCTGCAGTATTCTCCTTCCTGCTGAAACCTTATGGTGAAACATGTTGTAGCTACTGCTTGTTTACCAGAAAATTAATATATTTGTAAATGACATCCTGTAAATTATATGATTATCATGCTGACAAGCATGGTACCTTCCACTTATTTTCAGAAATATGTCTATTTTTATATAACAAGCTCTGTATCAATAAAATACATTTTATATATACAATTGATACGGATATATATATATATATATATATATATATTTTTTTTTTTTTTACGTTCAAGGGACAGTTAATAGTGGGGCATTTAGTCATACTATCATTATGTTCTATTCTTTTATGCTTAGAATTGAGAGATACAGGGGTTAGACAAAAAATTGAAACACTAAATGATTTGCAAGAGTGAAAGCGACATGTTTTGCATTGAAAGCGGAAGTGATGTAAAATTATTTTGCTTCCATTGTGTGATGAGACATCTAGCTAGAAGGCACTTTCGTCATTCACTGCACGTGCTGCTAGTAATATGGAGTCATGTTAGAGCTTACTGAGCTTCAAAGAGGGCAAATTATTGGTGCCTCATCACAGTGGAAACAAAACATATTACATCACTTCCATTTTCAACCTAAAGCATGTAGTCCCTTTCACACCTGCAAATCATGTAGTGTTTTCATTTTATTGTTTAACCCCAACTATATAATCCCTTAAAATACTGTATAATAATAAAAAACATGCTGTTCATCAGTGGAAAAGCAAGAGACAAAAGTACCAATCTACAGCTTGCCATCGCGGGCAACTGATCTGTTACTGGCTTCCAAAACACTGGCAATCAAGACACTTATTCACCCTAAGCTGGTGGACAACAAGACGTTCCTTACGCTCACCCGGTCCACACTATATTGGCATTTTACAGAGATACTTGCATACTTACATACATACTTGCATGCTTACATACAACAGCAGCAACCCAATACAGTTGCACAAAAAAAAATCTCTTAGTAATTTTACAAAATACAACAGATTTTTTTGTGTAGTAGTAATAGGCTACAACTGTGGCATTGAAAGGAACAGTCACAATAGATCTAAAATGTATGAAAAACTATACACTAAGAAAAAAGGTAAAACCATCACCTTCATACCGATTGCAAACCAGTGGCAATAGCATAACGTTTTATATTCTTTTTAGTACCACACTGTTGCTTGTACAAAAAATATTAAAATGGTGACACAGAATGCACCAAAACACCTCAAAACCACAACACCTACATTTCAGACATGACGCAGTTGTTGAAATAAAAATCCCGGTGCCATGTTGCACAGACAATAGGCACATCCAGGCACAGTGGAAGTAATGTAAGAGAGAGATGAGTCATTTTTCATCAAGAAATAATAATTAATGTGTGTTGTTTCAATTGCAGCAGCCAAACATATTTTATAGAACTGCTGCATACGAAGCAAACTGTTTTCCTGGGCCACTATGTTATAGGAAGAGATAAGGCAGTTTTCACTGTGAAAATAATGACAGTTTATTACAACAGTGTCAAAAGCCAGAAATATTGCAGTGACATGTTGCACAACGTGTAAGCATTTTTACTATGCTACAGTGGAAGAAGGAGAGCCTAGGCACGTTTTATCATGAGATAATTAAAATTGCAGTGTATTTTTTCTGAGATGGTAGACAAAAATTGTACAGATTTGATGAACAGTATGCACTCCTTTTTTGCTAGAATGCAATTTCAGAGCAAGAGAAAAGAGCAAGCAGATTTCATGTGGAAATAAAAAATAGTTTCTTTTTCTGTGATTGAAGACAGAAAAACTAGTACAGGTTTGCTGTACAGCTTTTAATCTTTTTGAAAGGCCATTATTTTATTGGGATGGGGCAAGGAGATTTCATAAGGAAATAAAAAATATAGTGTCTTTTTTCTGAGACTGAAGACAGAAGAACCAAGTATTTTGTGGCATTTTGATAGGCTGCTAAGACGGTGCAAATTTCATCTGGAAATAGAATAATAATGTCTGAAAATAAGATGCAATTTCAGAGGGAGGGAGCAGGCAGATTTCTTCTGGAGATAAAAATTGTGTCTTTTTCTGAGACTGAAGACAGAAAATTTTGAGAGTTGCTGTACAGTATGTAAGTCTTTCTGCTAGGATGTATTTTCAGAGTGGGAGAGCAGCAAATTTCATCCGCATATAAAGCATTGAAGTGTTTTTTTTCTCTGAAACAAAAGATAATACATTGTATAGATTTGCTATATAGTTCTGTATGCAATCCTTTTTTAATAGGATGCACTTTTTGAATGAGAGAGTAGCAGATTTCATCTACAAATTACACATTACAATTGTTCAGGGACAGAAGAGAAAATACATTTTATAGGTTTGCTGCCCTGTCTGAATAATTCTATAAAGGCTCACAACAAATTTGTATGCTAAAGATGGTTTGCTTCTAAATGGAAGGGGGTCTGCTGTGCTGGGGGAGAAGTGTATGGGAAGGCTGGATGAGTTTTTAAACTAGGATTGGGGGGAAAGGTGAATTAGATTATAATGGGACAGGTAGGTCAGACAGGGGTCCATCTCTATTGGTGGGTGGAATAGGGAAAGATGGGGGAGGGCTATGGCAGGTTATAAGAAGGTTCCCATGTTACAAACAGCTATTGCAAATGGTACTATTTGTACTAAAAAAATCTGCAAAATATAAATGCAAAATGTAACAACGTTATAAAGTAGAATAGTTATTTGTGAGCCACCAGGAGTTAACTTACTCTATTATTAGTGTTAATTGTGTGCTTAAGTGAATATTAATTAAATATTGGATCGCCAGGCACTAATTACACCCTCTCTAGGTGTATGAAATTAAACTATGAATTCTTATACTGTACCGCGCTCCAATATTATCAACCTTTTGTGATTAACCTTTTTTGGTTGTGTGAATTTCTTAATATACCACCTATAATCCAATCATTACTTACTTCTATGGTGCTTAAATATACAATTAACATAAATTAATTTATAAATATGAATTAGAAAATTATATGTGATTATAACAAATATTAATAAAAAATTAATGAAAAATTGGAATGTCAATTCTATGTGAATAAAATAATAAAAAATTAATAAAACATTAAAAAAAAAAAAAAAAAAAAAAAAAAAAAGGGAAATGTCAATTATTTTCTTTGAATTTGAGATGGTGTTGTTATTCAATTTAGTTAATGTGATAAGTCTGTGTTGGCAGCTTGAACCTCTCCCTCGTCTCCTCTCTTTGTGCTTTCTTCACTGGCTGCTTTGTTTATTCCTCCATATACGGAACATGCAGAGAAGGGAAAAGAAACATAGTGTCTTATCCGGTAAATCCACATCCCCCAGAGGAAGCTAAGAGTCCCTGTAGCGTAACGCGTAGGGGAGGGGCGGTGACGTTATCACGCATCCACAGAGGAACGGCGAGTATATTTACTGCAAGCAAACACATCAGCCAGGCTGTCTGAAGCAGGATCTTGTTACATTGTATTCAAAGCGTTATTTACATTTACACAATGTGAGTGGGAGATCAAAGAGCAATAAATCACTTATATCCCGGATAAGACACTATGTTTCTTTTCCCTTCTCTGCATGTTCCGTATATGGAGGAATAAACAAAGCAGCCAGTGAAGAAAGCACAAAGAGAGGAGATGAGGGAGAGGTTCAAGCTGCCAACACAGACTTATCACATTAACTAAATTGAATAACAACACCATCTCAAATTCAAAGAAAATAATTGACATTTCCCTTTTTTTTTTTTTTTTTTTTTAATGTTTTATTAATTTTTTATTATTTTATTCACATAGAATTGACATTCCAATTTTTCATTAATTTTTTATTAATATTTGTTATAATCACATATAATTTTCTAATTCATATTTATAAATTAATTTATGTTAATTGTATATTTAAGCACCATAGAAGTAAGTAATGATTGGATTATAGGTGGTATATTAAGAAATTCACACAACCAAAAAAGGTTAATCACAAAAGGTTGATAATATTGGAGCGCGGTACAGTATAAGAATTCAACGTTATAAAGTGTTTGTTGACCAATGCCAGAAGTCTGCCGTGCAAAATAGGCGAGTTAGAACCTTTGGTGCACGAATAGAACTATGATTTAATTGGTATTGCTGAATCTTGGCTTCATTCCTCACATGACTGGGCCATTAATATTCCTGGCTATGCACTCTTTCAGAGAGACATGGTAAAAAGGAAAGGTGGTGGTGTCTGTCTCTACGGTATGTGAGCCTGAAGCTTTATGAGTGGAACTGCATATGGGTGTGCGTACTACAAAGTTAAAGTGTTACTAAACCCAGGACCCTACATTCACTATATCTGGTCTCCCACAGTACACACAACATGGAAATGCAATTATTTTAGTAAATATAAATTGCTAAATACCTTTTCTCATCAGCAGTTAGAGCAGTCTTGTGACTTCAGCAGAGCACTGGTTAAAGCTTGTAGGAGGAGTTTTCTTTATGCTCCAGGATGATGCAACACCCCTGACCTTCTGTCTGGACAGTGCTGATTGGCTCTGTGCTGATCACATGCACTCTCCCAAAAAAAAAAAACTCTCTAGCAATACACAATAAACTGAGCATGTACATGTGACTATGGGTTCAGTCTGTCTTATCAGGAGATAAGATATGGACATTTTAACAAGAGGAGGGGCAGAGGATTAACTTCTTAGGTTCCACACTGAGTATATCAAGCATGCTTTACTGCATATACAGACTGATTTTACTGTTGTGGATTTAGCAACACTTTATTGAGGAGGTGGATACTCAGCTCCTTGCACAGAAATGGCTGCAAGGGCTAGCACAGTGATGATAACGGGGTATTTTAACTAATTTGATATTGACTGGAGTAATGGTACTGCAGGAACAGGTAAAGAGCAGCAATGTATAAACCTATTGCAAGACAATCGTTTGTACAGTTCATAGAGGCCATAACTAGGAATGATGCTTTGCTGGATCTGGTAATCTCAAACCATGATGAGCTTATTACTAATGTTCATATAAAAGAACATCTTGGTAGCAGTGACCATAACATGATTTCATTTAATGTTAGCTGTAAACAACAAAAACATACTGAAAAGATAAAAACATTTAACTTTAAGAGAGCAGATTTTCCAAGGCTGAGGCTGCTCTCCAAGACTTAGGCTGGGAGGGAATATTGGCATCGATAAACACAGAAAAGAAATGGGAATTCTTCAAAACGACTGTATGTAAACACACTACAAAATATATTTCCATGGGCAATAAGTTTAAAAGACAAAAAATAAAACCTGTGTGACTCATAACCAAAGTTAAAAAAAATATATAAATGATAAAAAAATAGCCTTTAAAAAATATAAAAATGAAGAAACACTATCAGCATTTAAATGGTACAAAGATTATAACAGAATAGGTAAAATGGAAATCATGGCCGCAAAAATTAAAAAGAAACAACAGATTGCAAAAAAATAAGACAAACCCAAAGAAATTCTTCAAATACAGTATATTAGCAGTAAAAAAAGTCAGGTCTGAGCATGTAGGCCCTTTACAAAATAATCTAGAGTGGGTGATGGGGACAAAGAGAAGGCAAATTTATTAAATAACTTCTTCAGCTCTGTGTATACAAAGAAGCATCTGGAGCTCTCGTCCGTAATGGGGATGATATTGACACAGCCATAAATGATCCACAAAGGCTCAAAATTGATATAATTCAGAAATATTTAGTAGAATAAAGGTAAATAAAGGACCTAGACCACTTGGCCTGCAGCCATGACTCCTAAAGGAATTGAGCTCTATCATTTTAAAGCCATTATTTCTAATTTTTAGGGACTCTTTAATTGCTGGTATAGTACCACTGGACTGGCGTAAGGCCAATGTGGTGCATGTTTTTAAAAAAGGGGGACAAAGTCTTAACCAAGTAACTATAGCCCTGTTAGTTTAACTTCTATAGTTGAGAAGATACTGGAAAGTTTCATAAAAGACCAGCTAGATGAGTTTTTGCTAGAAAGCATTTTAAGCAATAGTCAGAATGGATTCATGAAAAACAGAAGTTGTCAAACAAATCTGATATCTTTTTATTAGGATGTGAGAAAAACCATAGACAAAGGAGTGGCTGTGAATATAGTGCACTTGGATTTTTTAAAAGCGTTTGACACACTTCCCCACACATGGCTTATGCGTATGGTAAAGTCTTCAGGCTTGGAAAAATCAGTTTGTAAATGGATAGAAAACTGGCTAAAAGATCGTATTCAGAGAGTAGTGGTTAATGATTCATACTCTGAATGGCTACGGTTATTAGTGATGTACCCCAAGGTTCAGTGTTGGGACCCTTACTTTCAAATATATATATATATATATATATATATATATATATATATATATATATATATATGATATAGAGTCTGGGATTAAAAGCACTATTTCATTTTTTGCAGATGACACCAAGCTGTGCAGTGGAATAACATCCTTACAGGATATTACCAACTTACAAGCCAACCTCAATGCACTGATTGATTGGGCAACTATGTGACAAATGCAGTTTAATGTTGATGAACTTAAGGTTTTGCACTTGGGGGCTAAAAACATGAGGAAAGATTAGTGGAAGTGAATTTATTCTCTCTTGAGAAGAAGAGATTAAGAGGGGGGATATGATCAACATGTATAAATACATCAGTGGTCCATATAGTGAACTCAGTGTAGAATTATTCACCTTAAGGTTATCTCAGAGGACAAGGGGGCACTCTTTACATCTGGAGAAAAAAAGTTCTTTCATAAATGCACATAATATAACTGGATATATTATTTAAAGATAAAGTTGATCCAGGGAATATCCGACTACCTCTTAAGGGATCAGGAAGGAATTTTTTTCCCCTGCTGGAGCAAATTAGATCATGCTTTATTAGGGTTTTTTTTGCCTTTCTCCGGATAGACTATGGGTATAGAATATATATGGAGGTTTTCTATTTGCTTGTGTGTTTCTCTTTTCTCTCTGTTGGTTGAACTGGATGGACTTGTGTTTTTTTTCAACCAGATTAACTATGTAACTTTGTAACTATGTAACATGATAAGAATTTGGCAGTAATTAAGACCAACTCTGAGCTGGTGTATGAAGGTATGCCAAGGCGAGGCATGACTGTGCTGGGAAGCAGTCATAATGTGATAGATTCCAGCACAGACTCTATCCATGACCTCATTCAGCTGTCAGATAGACTGTTGCCCATCAGGCCTGCCTTACATTTGATTAACAGCAAATTAAAGCGTGCAGATAAAAAAACTGCTATTGGCCTGAATAGCGGCTATGTATCTAACCACTGTCATACACTATCAATCCATGGACCTGTTGGAAACTAGTCTCTCAGTTCTCTATAAGGCTTCACCCATCACACTACAAAATTACTTGGCTATGCATCTGTTAATGACCAGGGAGGGAGCACACTGATGAATGAGTGTCTTGGTTGAGCTTAGACAGATTTATGTACCTGTTTTTGACAGATAACATGAATCATGCGCAAGCTTCAACAATTTTGGTGCTGCAGCCTAACAGGTGTCTGTGACAATCTTTATGGATTCCCCATAGTATGTTATCCTTTTTAAAAGAATGCAGTTACAGACATCAGAGACCTCATCATCATCCCCACCTTCCTCATTGCTGGAGCCAACTTACCAGTAAGCTGCAGCTGCAGGAACATCAGTGGCTATTGGTTCTATCTGCCTGTTTTTCCCTCCCTCTATGCTCCTATTGCTCTCCTTCTCAACCCCAGCATCCTTCTACAGCTAGTGACTGTAGCTGTGCTTACTAAGTCAGTCAACTCCTCCATGTCAGTTTACATGGAAATGGCAGGAATAACTGTAGATGAGGAGGAAGAACAGGGTACTTTTGCAGCTTCAGATGATATTCTACTACTCTACTACTACCAGGGGCGGACTGACCATTTGGAAGCCCGGGCACTGCCTGAGGGCCCAGGGTCAGTAGGGGGCTCCATGAGATGCCCCTGGTACCTTTTTCATAGGCTTTTTTGAGTTTGGGCAAGGACACAGGGGCCCCATGATCCTCTATTGCCTGGGGGCCCCATGAGTTGTCAGTCAACACCTGACTACTACTAGGATGTGGAGGAGGATGATGAAGGCTTGGTTATCCACTCCACCACCTCCCCCATGTGCTCTTGCTGTATAGCATGCGCACTGCCAGGAAAAGAAGGTGTGCTCTTACCACTTATTTGACTTGTGGATAAAGAATCTGCTCACCTGCTGCTGGCTGCATTTGAAAAACCTCTGCCTTTTTCATGATGGTAATGAAAAATTCCCTGGTTTTATTGTCAGCTGTGGCATTTGAAACTGTGGTACTTTGGTGAGCTACAATTGGACCAAAACGGTATGTTGTGGTGCTAGAATAAAAAAATGATACGGCAACACAACAGCAGAACGTTTAGCTGATTCACAAAAAAAGTAGCCCTAAAAAGGACTGTTGGGTCTGCTCTCAGTGAATTGAATACAAGTGGGGAAACACCCCATTCTAGGCCTGTAAATGCCAATTCACGTTAATGCATTAGTGGCAATGTACAGCACTGAATACAGCACTATATAACTTATTGTAGAACATTAACACAGTATAAAAGATCTGTCTTCCAGTGCAATCACTGTCAGTTGTCCCTCACTATAACTTCAACACACACTGATGAAGGACTGCTGGGAGACCTGGATTTTATAGTGATAGGGCTGGCACATTGTTCACAGCAAATTATAGATCACAGCATTGTACCTGAACATAGTTCAAAGTGCACTTCAAGTAAATATTGGATGTTCGATTTGGCACTCCAGCTGAACTCCCTTGAAATTTGGATGTTCTGCACAACATCAAACAAGCACAGCTCAGACGTAATTTAAAATGGAACCTCATCTCTAAAGTTCAGTTTTAACATTCTCACTGATATGGCTGAAGCACAAATATAGGTGCAAATGTACACTTTTCTATATAGCATCCACAAAGCAAGCTAGCTTTGATTCATCATGAATGGGCAAAAGCAAACAATTTGAATTGCTGACTTCCATATAAACTATGACATTACTTTCAACGACCTTGTGCTTATTGTTATTATTCATATGCTGTTTATGGTTCAGTTATACAAAGATTCTGAGCAATGATAGTCTGCAATAAATATTTATCACATGTATATATCCAACTACAGGAAATTATTTGGCGATTACGAAGACATTAATTTCAAAACTGTGTAGAAGAAAAAAGGAAAATAATAAAAATCTCATAAACTCATATCATTTGGAGCAAATAATCAGAGAAAGTTTCTATATTACAATTAAAAGTAACTTTACGTTTAAAAATGATTGATTTCAACTGCATTGTGAAGGGGAAAATTAGAATCTACCATTGTAAATGAAACTATTTTCAGAATAGCAAAATGCCCAAAATGTGCAAGATGGCTCAATGTATTCTGTTTATTTGCTTGACACAACACAAATTCAGATTTCTAGGACTAAGTTATGGAATTATAAAACGTCATTAAATTAATATTTCCGTATGGGTAGTTGTTCTAATTATTTATATAGATATAGTCAAAGTAAACAACAGCTGGCAGAGGAAGAATAAAATGTGTACACATAGAATGCAATTGCTGATAGGGAATTAAAAAAAAAACATGTTGGTCTTTAAAAGGTTCAAACCCTAATTTAGTGCATTAATATATATGTTTTAAAGAGGGTAGATATGTGTCCAGGAGAGAGCATGTAGTGTGGAATACTGGTAGTCAGTCTGACCAAAGGTCCACTCCAAGGCTCAGGAGTGCTGGGGAAGCCTGGCCAGGCTGGATGGGATGTACACTGCTGCTCTGGAATTTCTTCTTGTACTCCCTGTCCAAGGATGAAAAACTGCCGCTGTCTGATGAAAGGGGAGTTCCCCCATAAACATGTGTCTTTTCATATCGGGATCTTGGCACCCTGGCATGTAATGTCATCCAGAAGGTGTGTAGGCACTGACATTGGCGGATTTTCCTTCTTGGGCATGGAGTCAGTAGAGCCATCCCATAGCTGCAGCATGCATCCCATCTAGCCAGGCCAGGCTATCTAAGCACTCCTGAACCTTGTAGTGGACCTGTGGTCATATTGGCTGCAATTATACCACACTACATGCTTGCTCCTTTACCATGGTTGTGTGAGATGGGGAAACAGCTCTCATTGTTTGAACACTGTTTGTGTGCAGTAAATTATGGTGTGGAGTAAATTGATGTTTTGACTGACATTCTGCAGTTTAGCCACAAGATGTCACTGTTTTTCTAACACAGGCTCAGACTGCATAGATATTTGTATATTCATGAAGAGGTGGGGTTTTTTAGTGAACAGGAAGAGGAGACTGCAGCCATTTTTTGGACGATGCTGAATGCAGGAGCCATGTTCTGGAGAATGCTGAATGAAGAGGTCGTGTGAGCTGCAGCTGGGTGAAGCTGATGAGATTGCTGCCAGGAAGCTGATGAGAGCCGAGGAACAACGCAGCATACACTACAATATCACAGGCCTGTTGGAGAGACATTTGTTCTGTTCAGAGTCTCCAGCGTATGCAAAGCAGACCCGGGTCGGTAAGATCGTGCATGCACCTTATTTCAGTGTTGGCGCCTTGAGACTGAATCCAGGCCTATAGTTAGTTAGTTAGGGTCTCTGTTTGTGTCAGGCCACAAGTGTTGTTACTGATTATTGGAAGGACTCCACAACTTAAAGTGACATTTCATATTGGAGAGCTGAAAAAATCCTACAAACTCAAGTCAGGCTGGCGTTTTGCTCAGAAGGAATACTCAGGCACGTGCTACAGGACCAGTCATGGGAGAGGGAATACTGTAGATTTGTGTAAGATTGTAAGCTGTTGTGCTGCACCACAGGCTAGCCCATACCATACACCCATACACTGATTCCTGCTCTTTTAGGGTTAACAGGTAAGGTGTGGCAGCTTATTTGTGCCCGCCAGTAGGTAAAATACTTCACTTTCTACCTTCATCCATCAGCACAAGGGTCTCAGCCTTTGGGCTGGGTGTATGTAAATTTATTGTATGTTTCCAGCATTTGTGGTCGTGTTTATTTGCCACATCTAAGTAAAATTCTGTTGTGGCAAAAGCTGGTGTTGAGGTTGCTTTCAGCGTTTGTGACTTCACTGTATCCTGGGGAGCCCATCCCGGTACACGGCTTACAGTTGTGAGTGCATTTACTTATTTGTTAATGAATAAATAGTTATATATACTGTACTTACTTCACTATGATCTTGTTTGTGTTGGATTTCTTTTTGTTTGTATCTGTATACCTTTAAACAAAATATGATAAGGATAGGTAACTCAATAAAAGAAACTTCATACAAAGGCCTTGATATTAAATCTGAAAATATCAAAATAATGCATTATGATGTAGGGGGAGCCATTTGTGTATACACATAATCCATAGGTCTAAAGAATAAAAACCTACTTAGGCTACCAACGTCTGCCGGAAATCAAATACATTTTTCATGACATGCTCAGGTTGAAATATATAAAACACAATATACTTTATTAATCATATAGTAAAAAGTAGGAAAACACATAATAAAAAATCTTGGCCAAGAAATTCACTACTGGTACCAGTACCTGCCTCTGCATTATTAATGTCCATAAAATATCAATGGATAGCATAAGGCTTATAATGAGTACATTAATAAATATGTGATTATATTTTTCATGCTAAGAAGCTTAATAACACTGGGCATCAGCTATGGTTATATATCAGCCTTTTGTAATTACATTCAAGTCCATATAAAGGGATATCCAATTCCATACTCCAAAGGATACGTAGATATAGCTGTAAAGTGGATATGTAATCACATGTAGACATTGTGTTTCCTAAAGAAGCAGGCTACTACCCACAAAGTGCATCGATAGAATAACATAGCCCCCTTGAATATTACATCTTTGCTAAAAGGCCTCTGTCTGAGGTTAAAAAACTGAAAGTAACCTTACACTATTTTGTTCAGAGTTTTACAGATACAGCATGGGACAGCAAATTGACATATAGACAAAAAGGTGCAGCGCTAATAATGGAAAAGGTGAAACATCAGCATACATTTGATTATAAGGGTAGAACAGATGAGGACATGAGATCATATATTCGTCACAAATATAAGTTTGATGTTCAATCAAGTGTCCAAAAACATGTAAAAGGGTGCAATGTGCCAATTCTGCCAGGTCCCCTTTTCAAGGTGAATGATCCAAAAGTGAGCAGGAAATAAGTTAAATGCGCACTCACCAGAAGTGAGTTTAAAATACGCATGAAAGAAGTATCCTCTCTCCAGGTACATCTAAGTTTTCCACACTCAGGTAAAACTGCGCTCACTAGTTCTCACTGGTCATCAATCCTGGTCAGGTTCCATGGTACATCCGACACTTATACACCTCTGGAGTCCCTCCTTAAAACCTGGTGATAAGCCACAAAGCCACGACACGACACCCTGATAATCTGTGGTCCTAACTCTACAATTTGACATAGCACAATGAGGGAGTTATAGATACCCCTGTAGATACAGTATGGTCTACAGGTGTTTTTTAATGATATTAGTATGTCTATATTGTGTTTATCAATTGTATAAATAAAAGTTTCCTAATTTTAACTATATTGTCTAGTGGATCCTTTGGCACCATCCAAGTCCATTTCTCAAATACGTACACATAGTGTATTAACTTGTCTTGTACCTGGACCTTACTATAAGAGTTGTCTATAAGAGTTCTTTTTGACATACTATTTATAAAAAGTTAGAGTGAACCAATAATATGGCACAACATAATTTTGAATTATGTGTAGCGCTCACCCCCTTAGGGGCCGCAGAGTTTGATTGGGTCCACCAAAGCTCTGCTCAGCCAGGCAACATGAATTTCCCACTTCTTCACATACAGAGTCAGTAAAACAGTTCTTGAGCTGGTTTTTTTTCATTGTTTTTATTGAGGGCTTAACAATTTGGATGGGGTCTAGCGGTATACGGGATGCCCAAGGAACAGCAAACTTGAGGACTAACTATACACTTTACAAAAATGTGGATCAGCAAAAAAAGCACTGTCTCTTTAAAGCACACTGAAGTCCCCTTGATGTACTTCCTCAGATCCCAGATGAATCCTTCCTCCTTCACCTGGCTGCATTGAGGGTACCCCTGGGAAAGGGATTCCAAAATCTGCACCTTAAGTATTGCCAGATGAAAAGTGGCTAGGTCTTGCACCTGACTGCCCTCTCCCCTTATCTGGCACAGGGGGTATAGAAGTACTCATACTGTCCTGTTAGCTTGGTGTGTTGCAGCTTCTTTCAGACCTTACGCTATGCTGGCTCCTTCCCTGCTGTGTCAAGGTCCTACCTTTTCCCAGAGGTTATGTTACTCCATGTGCTGGCATCCATCTTGGATTTCTGCTGAGCATGATGGGAATCTTTTATGCCTTCAGGTCTCTGAGGTCCATCCCCCAGAGGGGTGTGGCTGAGTACATATAAGCCTGGGATCTGCACATGCTCTTTGCACTTGTGTCTTGTGTCTTTGTCTTGCTACAGCTCTGTGTATACGCTCGTGACTCTTCTGGTATTCTGACTCGGCTTGTGACTAAGACCATTCTCTGTGTTTCCCTTCGATCTGACCTTCCGTTGCTGAACCCGGCCCGTGACCTGTGATTCTCTGTCTACTGTTCTGTACTGTTTTGTCCCGTTGTTGTTGACCCGGCTTGCCTGACTACGCTATTGTCATTCTCACCAGCTACACGCCATTGGCGGCGGCCATAGCCACAGCCGGGGTGTCTCGGGGGCCGCGACCTGGTTCTTGGCTGCGTCAAGTCCATCCCCACCATCAGGGGCCTTGGTGAAGGGCAGCCTGGGACTTAGACTCCGCGCCCTGAGGGACTTCGGTCTGTTGGTGGTGGTTGTCGTCAGCCAGTGCGTTACCCTGCCACTAGGCCTACCTGTCCATTCCACAGCCCTGCCCTGACATTACACAAGTGCCATGAATCCTGACGGTGCAGGTACGCCTTCACTTCCAATGTTGGTCGCCAGACTGGATCAACAGGATCCCCTGTTGGATCAGTTCGCTCAGGCGTTGCAAACTCTGTTGGCACGCACCGTGCACCTTACTCCTGGAGTTATTAGGCCGGTTGTCACTCCGGTGGTCGCTCCCGCTGCTGTTCCGCTTGTTGCGCCTACCGCCGCGGCTGCTGCGGCACCAGCGGCGCCCAGAGGTATGACTGGTTCAGCCCCTCTTCCACAGCGCTTTGGGGGTGAGCCGAGTCAGTGTCGTGGGTTCCTCAACCAGGTGGGGATTTATTTTGAATTAATACCCCACGCTTTTCCGACTGAGAGGTCAAAGGTGGGTTTCCTAATATCGCTACTCTCAGACAAGGCCTTGGCCTGGGTGAATCCCTTATGGGAGAGGAATGACCCAGTGATTCACGAGTTTTCCGGTTTTGTCGATGCCTTCCATAGGGTATTCGACGTACCGGCTCGCTCCGCCTCGGCTGCCAAGCTGCTCATGTCTATGCATCAGGGTTCATGGACCGTGGCCGAGTACGCCATAGAGTTTCGTACCCTGGCAGCAGAGGTGGGTTGGAACAATGAGGCTCTGGTGGCTGCGTTTTCTCAGGGTCTTTCTGATGCATTGAAGGACGAGATCGCAGCCAAGGAATTGCCTGTGGAGCTGGAAGCACTAATTTCCTTCCTGATCCTGATTGATACCAGGCTCAGGGAGAGGCCTTCACTCAAGGAACGCCTGCGGAGGCCTTCCAATCGACTGGCACCTGCGTTTTCTGTCCCACCCATTCCTCCCTCTCCTCCCACGCCTCCTGGGGATAGATTGTCTGGTGGTGAGCCCATGCAGCTGGGGTTTGCTCGCCTTTCCGAGGGAGAGCGGGCCGCTCGGCGTCGGGAGGGTCACTGCCTGTACTGTGGTCTTGGTGGGCACTTTCGGCAGTCCTGTCCGGTCCGTCCGGGAAACGCTCGCACCTGAGATCCTGTCGGGGACAGATCTTGGGTGGAGTCTCCTCGTCCCGCAGAGATAAGCCACTGATCACCGTTGTCCTCTCTTGGGCGGAGGGCTCGGTGACGGCCCAGGATGTTGGTAGATTCTGGGGCCGGCGGGTTGTTTATGGACAGCTCGTTTGCTGCCCAGCACTCCATTCCCCTGCAGGCTCGAGTTACCCCATTGGTTCTCGAGGCAATAGATGGCAGGCCCCTGCAACCACCGCAGGTTACCCACGAGACTATGCCAGTTGAAGTAGCTATTGGGGCTGTTCACAGGGAGTTGGCCTGTTTCCAGGTGATTTCTTCTCCGCACTATTCGGTGGTTTTGGGGTATCCCTGGCTCCAGATGCACAATCCAACCTTCAATTGGCAAACTGCCGAGATTCTCTCGTGGTCTCCACAGTGTGGGGCCGGGTGCATCCGTGGGCCGGTTAAGGTGTTGTGTGCCTCCTCGGACTCTGCGTTGCCCACTGATTATGGGGAGTACCAGGACGTGTTTGATAAGGTACGCGCTGGTGCCTTACCTGCTCATCATCCTTACGACTGCGCCATATCCTTGCAACCCGGTGCCACTCCTCCACGTGGCAGGGTGTATCCTCTCTCGGTTGCGGAGAATAAGGCCATGGAGGAGTACGTTGCGGATGCACTTTCCCGGAGGCACATTCGTAAGTCTACTTCTCCAGCAGGAGCAGGCTTTTTCTTTGTAAGGAAGAAGGGTGGTGAATTGAGGCCTTGCATTGATTATAGGGGTCTCAATCGAATCACCACTAAGAATGCATACCCGATTCCCTTGATTACTCAGTTGTTCGACCGCCTTAAGGGGGCAACAGTCTTTACCAAACTTGACCTTAGGGCGGCGTACAACCTCGTACGGATCAAACAGGGGGATGAGTGGAAGACCGCGTTTAACACCAGAATAGGTCACTACGAATACCTGGTGATGCCCTTTGGGTTGTGTAACGCGCCTGCAGTTTTTCAGGAATTCATAAATGATGTCCTTCGTGACTTGTTGCAGCAGTGCGTGGTAGTTTACTTGGATGACATCCTGGTTTACTCTGCCTCCATGGAGTCCCATATCCAGGATGTCAAGCAGGTGCTGCAACGATTACGTGAGAACGAACTTTTTTGTAAACTTGAGAAGTGCGAATTCCATCGATCCCAAGTTGCCTTTTTAGGCTACATCATTTCGGCGGAGGGATTCTCCATGGACCCTCAGAAGGTTTCGGCGGTTCTGCAGTGGCCTCGTCCCAATGGTCTTTGGCCCATTCAGCGCTTTTTGGGTTTTGCCAACTACTATCGGAAGTTCATCAGGAACTTCTCCACGCTGGCAAAACCTCTCTCAGACCTAACCAAGAAGGGGAGTAATCCTCACGAGTGGCCATCGGAGGCCATCGTAGCTTTTGAGGCTCTGAAATCTGCCTTCGCTTCGGCTTCGATACTGTCTCATCCCAATCCTGGATTGCCCTTCATCCTTGAGGTTGATGCATCCGAGACGGGAGTAGGCGCTCTCCTGTCTCAACGTCGGTTGCCCGATGGACCCCTACTTCCTTGTGGGTTCTACTCCAGGAAATTACCAACAGCTCAAGAACTGGCCACGGTCTTTTCCAGGGAGATTTTTCGCCTGCATGGGTTGCCCAAGGTGATTGTCTCGGACCGTGGGAGTCAGTTCGTGTCCAGATTCTGGCGCGCCTTCTGCTCCCAGTTGGGTATTAGTCTCTCCTTTTCTTCAGCCTACCACCCGCAGTCCAATGGGGCTGCGGAGCGTTCCAATCAGGCCTTAGAACAATTCCTTCGGTGTTATATCTCGGACCATCAGGACGATTGGGCCGATCTCCTGCCTTGGGCAGAGTTTGCCAGGAACTCAGCGGTCATCTCCTCCTCCGGGATGTCCCCCTTCATGGCCAACTATGGGTACCAACCCGCGGTATTACCTGAGAGGTTCTCACCACAGGACATTCCGGCTGTGGAGAACCATCTTGCTGCCCTGCGTTCTTCATGGGGGCAGATCCAGAGGGCTTTGAGGGACTCGGCTCAGCGTCAGAAGTTCCAGGCTGATCGCAGACGGTTGCCCGCTCCTTCATACCAGGTCGGCGATCGGGTGTGGTTGTCTACTCGTAACCTCAATCTTCGGGTGCCCACACCCAAACTAGCTCCCCGTTTTGTCGATCCTTTTCGCATTCTCTGCAAGGTGAATCCGGTGGCCTATGCCCTTGCCCTTCCACCTGGGATGCGGATCTCCAATATCTTTCATGTATCACTGTTGAAACCTCTGATCTGCAATCGCTTCACTACCTCTCTGCCTCGGCCCCGTCCCATTCGGGTTGACGGTCATGAGGAGTATGAGGTGAGCCAGATCCTGGACTCTCGATTGGTGCGCGGCCGATTACAGTTCCTGGTTCATTGGCGCGGTTATGGTCCCGAGGAGCGTTCCTGGGTTCCTTCGCGGATGTCCATGCTCCTGCCCTCCTCCGCGCGTTTCATACCCGCTTTCCTCAGAAACCTTTTGTTGAGCCGCGGAGGGGGAGGGGCCCTTGAGGAGGAGGTACTGTCAAGGTCCTACCTTTTCCCAGAGGTTATGTTACTCCATGTGCTGGCATCCATCTTGGATTTCTGCTGAGCATGATGGGAATCTTTTATGCCTTCAGGTCTCTGAGGTCCATCCCCCAGAGGGGTGTGGCTGAGTACATATAAGCCTGGGATCTGCACATGCTCTTTGCACTTGTGTCTTGTGTCTTTGTCTTGCTACAGCTCTGTGTATACGCTCGTGACTCTTCTGGTATTCTGACTCGGCTTGTGACTAAGACCATTCTCTGTGTTTCCCTTCGATCTGACCTTCCGTTGCTGAACCCGGCCCGTGACCTGTGATTCTCTGTCTACTGTTCTGTACTGTTTTGTCCCGTTGTTGTTGACCCGGCTTGCCTGACTATGCTATTGTCATTCTCACCAGCTACACGCCATTGGCGGCGGCCATTACCGCAGCCGGGGTGTCTCGGGGGCCGCGACCTGGTTCCTGGCTGCGTCAAGTCCAACCCCACCATCAGGGGCCCTGGTGAAGGGCAGCCTGGGACTTAGACTCCGCGCCCTGAGGGACTTCGGTCTGTTGGTGGTGGTTGTCGTCAGCCAGTGCGTTACCCTGCCACTAGGCCTACCTGTCCGTTCCACAGCCCTGCCCTGACATGCTGACAGGATTTTCTTCCCTAGGAGACTTGACACAATGGAGATCCTTCTGTCTTGCAGCCAGCTTCCCTCCCTTGGGCCTCCTGCCAGGTTCCACTCTCCAGCACCTTCCATCAGTCCATCTGCCACCTGATTACCCTGATTTCCCTGGCCTCCTGCCTGGGGATTGGCCAAGTTTCCCAAAACATGCATATCTGGGCCTCCTCTGCCCCTCTTCCAGAAAGTGCCAGATGTTTCTGAAAGGGTGGGAGGGCTTCAGAAACCATGACCTGTAGTGTCCAATGTGTCCTGAGGTGACCTCTCTACCTCACTCCCAGGCTGAGTCATCCCAGGCGTCTAACTAACGAAAATCCTACCTAGCTAAGATAGAGGGCACTACACATGCTACTAAAGAGTATTCAATAAAATGGACTTTTGAGCTGCCCCAGGACCACAGACTAGTAGTTAAAAATATATACAACATAGATAGTTTTTTTACATTTAGTTTAAGAATCACTATGTTTGACAATAATTTAAACATTAGGATGCAATGATTATGGCTCCCTCCTAACTAGGGGAATCCCATATAAATGCGTTCAGATAAGTCTAAACCAGACTGAAATAGCCTAATATCTATAAAATATTGTCTCCTTGCCATGGGATAGAAACGCATTTCCTCAGGAGGATTGAAAGAAAATAACATCTGCATAATCATAAAGAGATACAAAAGAAAGAAAAAAAAATATCTATTAACCACTGTCTTACCGAGCTATAGCCAAAAGACGGCTACATGGTGGCTCTGTTGTTCCAGGATGGTGTCCATGAACATCCTCCAGGAACCACACCCCGCACACACCCCCTGTGGTGCACTCCCAGTGCACTCTGGGATCTCTGTGTCCTTTGGACACAGCTGATCACATATCATGGTAAAGGGCAAATCACAGGCGCCCTTTACCATGTGATCAGCTGTGTCCAATCACAATGTAAACACACCTGCTGGTTATCGGCAGTACTTTCCTCACCAGCTGTCAGAGCATGAGGAGAGCAGAGAAGGTACCTGGCAAGTGTGACAGGGGCATTTACACAGATAATCAGGGTACTGATTATCAGTGCTCTGATTATCAGTGCAGCCCCATCAATGCCGCCTATCAGTGCCACCTATCAGTGCCTCCTCATCAGTGCCCCCTATCAGTGTCACCTATCCATGCCCATCAGTGCCACCTATCAGCGCCCATTAGTGCTGCCTATTAGTACAGCCTCATCAGTGGCACCTCATCAGTGCCCAGTACCGCCTTATTAGTGCCCATCAGTGCAGCCAATCAGCACACATCAGTGAAGGAGAAAAATTACTTATTTACAACATTTTCTAACGTGAAACAAAAAAATGTTTTTTTTTGTCATCATTTTCTTTTTTCATTTGTTTAGTAAAAGATAAAAACCTCAGTGGTGAGTAAATACTACAAAAAGAAAGCTCCATCTTTCTATCTAAAAAAAGGATAAGAATTTCATATGGGTACAGTGTTGACCGAGCAATTGTCATTCAATATGTGACAGCACTGAAAGCTGAAAATTGGCCTGGTCAGGTTGGGAGTGAAAGTAGGCAAGTGGTTAATACTTTTTCATACATAATGAAACACTTTTAGTATACATTTAAGAGGGTTGTAAAATAGCTAATCAGGTGCTCTCCTGGATGGGAGAGTTAGGGTAAATGTTTTCCTGGGTCTTTGGTTTCCTTGGGTCCGACCCACTAGTCCTGTATGTATAAAAAGGGACAGTGGTCCTGAGCCCTAGCCCTTGATCCTAGAGAAACATAACTGTCCTCTACATAAGGAGTTAGGGAGTAGGGATTAGGGACTTAGGATAAAGACTGTTCTGAGTGCACACTTCTGCAGCTTTGGGTCACTAGTACACTGGGGGTATGAAGAGTCATCCTAGTGCAGTTCTACATATGGTTGCCAGGGGCAACAGAGATTTACAGTCAATCAAGCAGCCTGTCAGTAGCCTGTGCCTGTTATAGGTGAATCAGCCTCTAGCAGTGAGGGAGATGTTGTCGGCACTCCTTCTGCCAGCAGTCTGTCTGCCATAGCAATGGGATAGAAATCGCATCGCAGAAGTCCCTGTCCTGTACAGAGGTACGGAAGCTCAAAAGTCAAGTCAAGAGCAGTGTGTGGAGCCCACAGTGGGTGCACGGCAGGACCCACTCTGCTACCGGGAACAGTAGTGGAAAACGCTGGAAAGGTGATTGTGGACAAGGCTCAGAGTGTCCCTCCTAATTTTAGACTTCCTTGGAAAAATGTATATTTACACGGAGACACGAGAGTTAACTGGAGAACAGTTATGGTGTAAATGTGCATGGTGTATATTAATCTCTAAAAAGTAGAGGCCTGCCTGAAGGTCGAGTGTTCCCCTATGGCGTCCTCAGCCTTGTCCCAGGGCTTTGGTGAAATGGCACAAGAGTAAGTAAAGGTACCCCCTGTGTATGAAGTATAGTGGTCCTGTTTCAGGCTCCTAACGTAGCCCAGAAGAACCCGCCCCAGGGGTAGCCCTTGCATGTAATTCATACTTGGCATCCCTAATTAATGGGAAGCATGGTGGAAGATCCATCACAAGCTACCCCCAGTCCTATTGACATACAGTACATAATGCAGACTGCATAAGTGGGTTTATTATTGCATTAAGACCTATAGATCCAAAGTGAGAGTGGCCAAGCCATCAGAGCGCAGGGACACATTATACAAGGAAGCTAGGAGAAACAATAAAGGTGTGAAGACCAAAATCAGATTTAGCCAGCCATAGAATACACCTAACTCAATCATAATAATATAAAGATTCTACCACAATAGATAACAAGCAGGCAAATGGCTACATTAGTTGAGCAGTCAGAATATATGGGCTGTCTCCAGAGTAGTACCTTCACTTGATATGACAGAAAGGGACCAACAGTATGGAGAGGGACTAATGGGAAAAAGAATAAGAAGATATTGTAATGTATAATCTCACCATTTCACCAAAATTATTAATATATGACAAGCTACATAAATATAAGAGGTTGTACCAGAAGTATGCGGCATGGTCAAAAATGATCCTTCATGCACTAGGATTCTTATCTATGTTATCAAACATCCTCAATTCCCCCACACTATAGTTATCAATTTGTTTTATGAGGGGCGTTCAAGTCAAATTGGGCCTTTTGAGTTTAAATTAAAAAAGAACAATTTTCAAGGAGTGGAAACTTCATTTATTTTTTGACACACTCCCCAGCTACATTTATACATATATCCCAGCTTTTAACTAATGCCTGGAAAGCTTTGGCATAGAAACATTTGTCAGTACGCCTGAACCATCCTAGGACAGCTTGCTTTACTTCGTCATCATTGTGTTCACCATTCACACATAAAGATTCATCTCTTGTGCAATTTCATGACAGGTTATGTGTCGATTATCCAGGATCAGGTGTTCCACACGTTGCATGTTCACAGGAATTACTTCTAAGGGCTGGGAACCACACAGCCGTGATCATCACTGATGGACGTACAGCCATCTTTGAAATGTTCACACCATTCAAATGTCTTATTGTTGCTGAGCGCCTCATCACCGTACTGCGCTTGATGTCTTCTGTAGATATCCACACGTTTTACGCCTTCGTTGGAAACTTCATCACCACATGCTGTTCCATGCACTCACTAACACTGTTGTCTGCCATCTTGATTAACAGTCTCTGGACTGGCCCACAACATGTGTGCTGCCTATACCTTAGATTGTACACCCCTTGAGGGTTAGGGACTGATGTGAATGTACAATGTATATGTAAAGCGCTGCGTAAATTGACGGCGCTATATAAGTACCTGGAATAAAATAAGTAATAGGACACACTTGCCACTTACTACTGCATGTAGTACCGCCACGCTGGTGTCCCTTTTTATACCTGTAACATTAAAAGTTCTGATTTGACTTGAATGTCCCTCATGTAAGTCACAATAGGCAAATAGATTTAGAGTAGCTAAATATACTGTACCTATGTCTTCCTATGTCAATGTATTTGCATGTGTTAGCTATATTAGATGTTAAACCCTAATTGAAGTCTCAGAGCAAATAATAAAAATAAAATCACGGTGAACAATAAAAGAGAAAATATAATTTATCTCTTTTACAAAAGAATAAAAAATCACCTGCAAAAAAACTGGGGCGAAGGGGTGGTTAAATAAATGGGTAGGCATACAATAATATTTTCCTTCATCTTGAGTTTATTGCTACATTTTCCCTTAGACTTTAAGAATATTAATGTTGGAGTTCTTCATGGATTTAGTAACATTTGCAGACTTGAATCTTGACTTTTTTAAACCCCAAAAAACGGAATAATCTTTAATTGTAAAATCATTACAAAATTCTAAAATACTACTGTAAGAAGTAGCAATTATTGGATATGAGCAAGTGTATAGCTACAAATAAAGTAAAACATTATACCGTATTTTCCGGCGTATAAGACAACTGGGCATATAAGACGACCCCCTACTTTTCCTGTTAAAATGTAGTGTTTGGGCTATACTCGCCGTATAAGACTACCCCTCTTCCAATGCACACCAGTGGGAAGAATCGTGCCCCATCATTGGTGTCAGTGGGAGAAATAGTGTCCCATCATTGTTATCAGTGCGAGGAATAGTGCCCCATCATTGCTATTAGTGGGAGGAATAGTGCCCCATCATTGGTGTCAGAGCGACGAATTGTGCCACATCATTGGTGTCAGTGGGAGGAATAGCATACCATCATTGGTGTCAGTGGGAGGAATAGCGTCCCATCATTGGTGTCAGTGGGAGGAATCATGCTCCATCATTGGTATCAGTGGCAGGAATAGTGCCCCATCATTAGTATCAGTGGGGGGAATAGTGCCCCATCTTTGGTGTCAGTGGGAGGAATCGTGCCCCATCATTGGTGTCAGTGGGAGGAATAGTGTCCCAACATTGGTGTCAATGGGAGGAATAGTGTCTTAACATTGGTGTCAGTGGGAGGAATAGTGTCCCAACATTGGTGTCAGTGGGAGGAATAGTGTCCCAACATTGGTGTCAATGGGAGGTATAGTGTCTTAACATTGGTGTCAGTGGGAGGAATAGTGTCCCAACATTGGTGTCAGTGGGAGGAATAGTGTCCCAACATTGGTGTCAGTGGGAGGAATAGTATCCCATCATTGGTGTCAGTGGGGGGTGGAATAGTGCCCCATCATTGGTGTCAGTGGGGGGGGGAGGAAAAGTGCCCCATCGTTGGTGTCAGTGGGAGGAATAATGCCCCATCATTGGTATCAGTGACACCAATGATGGGGCACTATTCCTCCCACTGACACCAATGACACTTGCTGACCCTTATTCCAGTATGGTGCTGCTGCAGCCAGCATATGTGGTTGCAGCAGCACCTCTGTACGGCACACTTACCGGCCGCTCCTTCACTCGATTTTCACGGGGCCGTTCGGCTCCGCCTCCTCGCCGGTGATTGGCCGCCTGTGTGCCTTTCCTGAGCTACAGTTCTGGCGGCCAATCACCGGTGAGGAGGCGGAGCCGAGCAGCCGCGTGAATATCCAGTGGCCGAACTGAATGAAGGAGCAGCCGCGCTTCCTGGACCGGATCGTCGTGGGACCGGAGCCAGGTAAGAGACAGCAGCCCCTGCCCACCCCTGTACTTAGTGTCCCTTCCATTGGAAGGGGGGGGCGGTGGCGGCACCGCGCCGCCCCCCTAAAAAGTGTCAGCATGTCGTATACCGGCGTATAAGACGACCCCCGACTTTTGAGAAGATTTTCAAGGGGTAAAAAGTCGGTAATACGAATAGTCGAAAATACGGTAATAATAAAACTACAAATGAACCCAATGGAATAAATGCTGATAAAAAGTACTATGTACTTAGTCTTGGGTTCTTGTAGCATCAATGAATTTTTCATACTACACCACTGCATTGGATTGGGAAGAGCAGTGTGCAGCATATGTTAATTTTGGTCCCAAATGCACATGTTCTTATACATAAAATGTGTGAAAATATGTACATGCTTTTCTGCTCTCCACAATGCATGGTACATTGCTTTTCAGTAAGCTGTGTTGCTTGAAATAAGTGCAGATATGTTTTTTAGTTCTTTAAAGCTTATGTTGGTACAAAAAGGGGCCCAAGTGCCAGGGAGCCCTTTTGCAACAGTAAAGTATGCACAAATAGCAGGTCCACCATGGTGTATAGGTAATGTTCTAAAAACATCTGATCTTTAAATAGATGTAAATGATTAATTACATTTTTATTCCCAGATAAATGGAATAATTATGTTTTTAAATACAATCAGAAGTAATCAAAAGTTACACTCTGGTTACAAAGCACCAAAAGCAAGAAGGTTTTCTAAGGCCCCTCTCTGCTCTAAGAGTAAGGTAGATTTTGTCATTGCATCTGATCAATCTAATTTGTAGCCAGGGGTGGACTGACTATTTGGAAACTCGGGCACTGCCCGAGGGCCCGGGGTCAGTAGGGGGCCCCATGAGATGCCCCTGGTACCTTTTTCATTGGCTTTTTTGAGTTTGGGCAAGGACACAGGGGCCCCATGATCCCCTATTGCCCCATGAGTTGTCAGTCCGCCCCTGTTTGTAGCTCTTAGGCTCGGTTCACACTATTGCAACTCCAAAGTTCTGCGTCTTCCAGTGCAACTTTGCAGTGCGACTTTCATGCTGCTTTTATGTGACTTCACACTCTATGACACTTATGTCACACAAAGTCACATCAAAGTAGTGCAGGAACCGTTTTTTAAAGTCGCTGCAACTTTAGCCGCATAGATTGGAAAAATGGACTGCAACTTGTAATGCATCCTTATGTGTCCAAAGTTGCATGACAATTCTCACTAGTGTGAATGGAGCCTTAACTAGAAAGAAAATGCAGGCTATACTTTTTCCAGTGAACACATGAAAGACGTCAGCTTCCCTTTTCTATAAATTCATATTATTTTAATATATTATGCATTTACTAATGTGATTTTTCTATACTATTATTTGCCTTCAAGTAGCTATTTAATCATTTCCAATATTATTGAACGCTGAAAGTATATACATGTATTTATGTCTAGACTTGCTTGTAGGCTGTTTAGCAGGAGTATAAATTACAATGTAGTGACAAAACTGACAAATTTTGCATTAGACCCTAGGGGAGAAAGCATAAAAGACTATAGATAGATAGATAGATAGATAGATAGATAGATAGATAGATAGATAGATAGATAGATATGATTAATCATGTGTATCATCTTCACGTCCCTGCTCTGAAGTGTTAGAAGTTTTATTGAAGAAATGCAGACACATAATCATTTGAAAGTCATTCATTTAGGTCACCCTGGAGGAATAAAAATGCGGATGGTACTAATAAATGAACGTTATTGTCTCACTAACTGGGAGCTGTCTATTGTATATTTTACTGTGATGCCTTCCTATTATTTACATTGTCAGATGAGAATTTCATCATGGTTCCATTACTGTAGATCCTCCAAGCACAAAGCAAGTTTGATTAATGGGAGCGCATTACTTTGTCTAGGTTTCAGTTTGAATTTTTTAATGTTGGTACTACAGATTTGTCAACCCTCACTCGTCCCCTTAGATCAACTACATACAGCATTTTACAAGGATTTTGGCAACACACAGGCTGGAGTTCTCATCCTGTTGTATCACAAACTACATGCTAAAAATATCATATGGAAGCATTACAACAGGTGATGCTTGATTCATTGAATGAGACAAAATTATTAATATTTTGAACTTTTCTTTTAAAGTGGTAGTGAACTGTAGTAATTGCTTCACATACTAGCATATTAGGAAATACTTACCGTGGAACGAAGCCCCCCCAGCGGTGCGCTGTCACTGCTGACATCACTTCCATTTTCATTCAGTCTTCCTTTCGGGTTCCCGAGATATTCATTTTACCTACATGTAAGCTTTATTAAAAGCTTAACTGTAGGTAAAAATTACAAAGCAGACTTCACTACCAATTTAACACCTAGTTCAGAAAGCTTTTCACAAGAATAAAAATTATCTAAAGAATGGGAAAAATAGTTATAGACCCACTTAATAGATGACCAAAAAATCAAGATATAAGACTTAGCGCACCTAACAGGTGGTATAAAGTTCCAGCTCACCTGCACCAGTATGACAGTAGATATCCTCAAACACCAGAGGGGCTGTGGTTAAAAAGGCTCTTTCAGTCATACATAGTGGTCATGGCCCATCATCCAAAATAACTTGCAAGCAATACCTAAACATATATAGCTCATTACTAGAACCATTCTAGGCAGTGACAGAGACATTTTTGGGCCTCCGTGCAAATGTTGGCCATGTAAAAATACTTGTTAACTGTGTATTAGTTGGCAGCCAGGTTGATGTGAGCCATGTCCTAGTGTACCCCAGCAGTCCCAGCACCCAGCTGACCCACAGCAATTATAAATGAACCCTAAGTCTTAGAGGGCCACTGTGACAACTGGTATGTCTGCCCCGACACTATGATCAAATGGGTTACCCTGCTTAATTGCACACAAACACTTATAGACCCTACCTCCCACCCCCTAAAACTGGTCGCTCTATTAAAATGCAAGTACCTTATTTAAATGCCCTATAGTCATGCGACACTGCAGCCCTAAACCGTCTTTCCTTCTGTTGACTTCCTGGTGGAGCCGATCTTCAGGTGTCCACATCACTGCCTGCATGATATAGACACTTCCTGTTGGATGGCCAACAGCGGGAGTTTCTCCGAATTCAGAAGAGCAATGACGTCAACAGAAGGGAGTTGAGGAATCCAGCGGTCTTGGTAGCTATCAAACCACTGGATTCACATATACAGTGGGGATCGAAAGTTTGGGCACTCCAGCTGAAAATTTGTATTAATGTGCATAAAGAAGCCAAGGAAAGATGGAAAAATCTCCAAAAGGCATCAAATTACAGGTTAGACATTCTTATAATATGTCAACAAAAGTTAGATTTTATTTCCATCATTTACACTTTCAAAATAACAGAAAACAAAAAAATGGCGTCTGCAAAAGTTTGGGCACCCTGCAGAGTTAATATCTTGTACTGCCCCCTTTGGCAAGTATCACAGCTTGTAAACGCTTTTTGTAGCCAGCCAAGAGTCTTTCAATTCTTGTTTGAGGTATCTTTGCCCATTCTTCCTTACAAAAGTCTTCCAGTTCTTTGAGATTTCTGGGCTGTCTGTCACGCACTGCTCTTTTAAGGTCTATCCATAGATTTTCAAATATGTTGAGGTCAGGAGATTGTGAAGGCCATGGCAAAACCTTCAGTTTACGCCTCTTTATGTAATCCCCCGTGGATTTCGAGGTGTGTTTAGGATCATTATCCATTTGTAGAAGCCATTCTCTCTTTAACTTCAGCTTTTTCACAGATGGCATCAAGTTACCATCCAAAATTTGCTGAAATTTTATTGAATCCATTTTTCCTTCTACTCGTGAGATGTTCCCTGTGCCACTGGCTGCAACACAACCCCAAAGCATGATTGATCCAACCCCATGCTTAACAGTTGGACGGAGGTTCTTTTCATTAAATTCTGTGCCCCTTCTTCTCCAAACGTACCTTTGCTCATTCCGGCCAAAAAGTTCAATTTTAACCTCATCGGTCCACAGAACTTGTTTCCAAAATGCATCAGGCTTGTCTATATGTTCATTTGCAAAGTTCAAACAATGATTTTTGTGGTGAGGACGTAGAAGTGGTTTTCTTCTGATGACTCTTCCATGAAGACCATATTTGTACAAGTATCTCTTTATAGTGGAATAGTGTACCACAACTCCAGTGTCTGCTAGATCTTTCTGGAGGGATCGTGCAGTCAAACGTGGGTTTTGAATTGTTTTTCTCACAATCCTGCGAGCTGTTCTGTCTGATATTTTTCTTGGTCTTCCAGATCTTGCTTTAACTTCCACTGTTCCTGATGACTGCCATTTCTTAATTACATTCCGAACAGAGGATATTGACATCTGAAAACGCTTTGCTATCTTCTTATAGCCTTCTCCAGCTTTGTGAGCGTCAACTATTTTCAGTTTCAGTTTTCTAGACAACTGCTTAGAAGAACCCATGGTGCTGATTGTTGGGGCAAGGTCAGATGAGTCTGGGCATTTAAAACCTTTGAGATTGACATCACCTGGTCTTCCCAGACGATGATTGAGAACAATCCATGACACTGGCAGGTCTCAGCTTGCCAAAGGGGGCAGTGCATGCTATAAATTCTGCAGGGTGCCCAAACTTTTGCAGATGCCATTTTTTTGTTTTCTGTTATTTTGAAAGTGTAAATGATGGAAATAAAATCTAACTTTTGTTGACATATTATAAGAATGTCTAATCTGTAATTTGATGCCTTTTGGAGAATTTCCCATCTTTCCTTGGCTTCTTTATGCACATTAATACAAATTTTTAGCTGGGGTGCCCAAACTTTCGATCCCCACTGTATAATATGGAGTGGTTTAGGTGCACTATGTTGATATGGCCATTTTTTTAAATTGATGGTGCTTAAAGCAGAGTCTTCAATTGTTACTAAACATTTGTTCTCCAATTTTCTATGTGTTTGTAAAACATTGCTGCATTATATGAGAAATAAAAACCTAAAAACAGTACACTCAGGTTTTTATTCACCAGGACTGTGAATCTCAAACCTGCAGGATATGTTTCAGACTCATGGTAGCTGCAAACTTAAACATCATCCTTACATTGAACATAGCTCTGGTATTTATTATAAAGGAGATGTGTACTACAAGAAATATGAAAGTTGACATTTCTCCCTTTTTTAGTTTTGGATAGAATGGGGAAGGATTAGGTTGTGTCATGTACCTCGTTAGTGAGCCTGATGTGCAGAGGAAAGACTCTCGTAGAGCTGTGGCTCAAAGGCAACTGAAGGTGTAACAGCAAGCAGGAGAGCATGGCGGGGTATGAGTGCCTGATCAGTCCAGTAGTCTTCGTAAGAGTAGCTGGTGTCTTGCTGGATGGATTCCTACTCCAGGAAGCAGCTGGCTGTAGGCAGAAGTCACTGCAGGAGGGCTGGCAGCAAGCAGATGACACAGCAGAGCAGACTGGTAGCAGGCAGACTAGCAGCAGGCAGATGGTACAACAGGTTAGGCTGGTGAAGCTGGATGTAGGGTCAGACGGTCTGGGTTGGTAACAGGCGGGCAGATCAGGCATAGACAGCAGGCAGAAGAGAAGTCAGGTCACAGGCCAATGTCAGCAGCAGTAAGGCAGATCAGACAGATACACAAGGCAGAGGCAGAATTCAATAAGCAAGCCGAGGTCAGTACAGGTAGCATTCAAGCGAGGTCAATCACAGGCTTCAATACAGAAACAGGCACAGGAATACAAGGTGAGCTGCAGAAAAGACAATCGTGTATGTCCAGAGCCTTCATCTATACTATGGCTAGTACCTTCCTGACAGGTTGTAGTGCTGTCAGGGGCTCAGTTAAGAGAGATTCCTCAGTTCCTGTCTGGTAAAAATGTTGGTCCTAGGACAGGAAATGAGAAGAAATCTCTCTAACAGCAACACAGACAAAAGTAAAAAATGTTTTCAGGTTACAGAGTAATGCTAGAATCTATGCCCACTTTTTATTGTTGTCTGTTTCCTTGGTGCAAAATTTCACTCAATGTGGTAAATTGTTTTCCCTAGAACAGAAAGTGGGAGGAAATCTCTGTAACAGATCCCCAGATAGCAGTAAAACCCAACAGAGGTTCTAACATTTCCTCTATTTTATCCAAAATTGAAAATTAAAAAAAGTAAAAATGAGCAAATGCAGCATAGTGCTTACTAACACTTCCCAGCATAGCGTTCACCCATGGAAGAGCTGTTATGTTGATCGGGCTCTTCTGTCCTGCTCCAACTATACCCATCCACAACTGACCCACAACTCAACAGCACAACTTTTGGGTTTCAATGGTCTTTAACCAGATAGCAGATATACTGCTACAGGGCAGCAAGGGTGTGCAAAATCATGTATATATACGTGATTTTGCATTTCCAGGTAGGGGGAGCGTGCGAGCAGCGCAAGCGCCCTACCTACACCGCCTATTGTGGCCATGGCTTTCAATCACCGGGTCCCAGCTGGTAATTACCAGTAGGTGCCCAGTGATTATCGAGCATCTCCGACCGGGAGGAAGACTATTTTGTTTACTAACAGTCTTCCTCCCTGACGGCTCAGGCACACTGCTCTGAATGGCTGTACACAGCACAGCCATCCAGAGCAGTGTGCTTACAGTGCAGCACAAACACCCACCCACCCCCTAGTAAAACACTCCCTACACATAGTTAACCGTTTGATCACCCCTCATATTAACCCCTTCCTGCCCAGTGCCATTAGTACAGTGTCAATGCTTTTTTTGGGGGATGTCAGTGACACCATGTCAGTTCCCCCCAGTCCTGCAGTCCCACTAAAAGTCGCTGATCGCCGCCATTACTAGTAGAAAAAAAAATCCCAGTATCTATACCATCATTTGTAAACGCTATAACTTTTATGTAAACCAACTAATTTACAGGTATTGGTATTTTTTTTAGCAAGAATACATTTTGGTGTAAATTTATGACAAATTTGATTTTTTACATTTTTTTACTGAACATCTTTAATAGCAAAAAGTCTAAAATATTTTTTTTTTTTCTCAAAATTGTCAGTCTTTTTTTTTTATAGCGCAAAAAATAAAAAACGCACAGATGATCAAATACCACCAAAAGAAAACTCAATTTGTGTGAAAAAAAAAAGACAACGCAGCTCCGTAACGCAAAAAATGGCCTGGTCAAGAAGGGGCGTAAATCCTCAGGAGGGTAAGTGGTTAATAAGGTAAAAAATCCCTGCAAGAGGAATGAGTAGGCAAATATCAATATTATGAAACAACACAACAGATGCAATGCACAAATGCATAAACACTGTAAATATGTATAACTTTTATGAGGCATGATAAAATGCTATAAGGCCTGACTAAAGATGACAAAGGTCCTACCTAACCTATTGACCAGGAAACTTTAACCCAGTTCTGCCAGCATTGGGGTACTTATGGTAATGCGCTTGCATTTCAGTGGGAGTACTTGAAATTCACAAGGGGAAAAAAGGAATCTCTAGTCGTCACTACTCCCACATTGGGCAATATGACAGTATCTTGGGTAAAAGAGTACAAACTCGAGCGGCCACGTGGCATCTCCCCACTCCATACCTGGTCTCTGAATCACTGGCATTCTCACAAAGGCCAGTGAAAGGTCCCCTTTTAAGCCAGTGATCAGTAGCAGTAGCAGGTGTTCCTTTTCCCAAAAGTCAAGGATCATCTGCAATTGTTCACCTGATCAACTGCAGTCTTTCGCTGGGTCAGCTGCCAGCTCTCACCAGAAGGTAATATAGTATAGGGAGTTATTATAATGTATGCAAGTTGTACCACTGATCCTTACCAATGCAAAATGCTGAGTTATGAAGCTAAAGGTCATTTATGGGTTAGTACATGGGCCTACCCTATGAAATTTTGGTATAGGACCCAATAAGTTCAAAGTTATGTCCCTCCTAAATTATGTTAATTATTCTCCTGGAATGTCAGCAAATTTCAGATGGTTCCCTTATGATTGCTTTTGTGTGTTTTTTCTTTATCATTAAAAATGCTTAACAAAGTGGGCACATGTTCCTCATTGACTCATTCAGCTGTGGGTGTTGTGAACAGAGCTGAACAGGAGATCAAATTTTGTTGGTGTTTAGATTTGAAGGGTACGAATTGGGTTAAAGGATAAGTTTACCTTTGGGAATATGCTACATGTTCCCAATGCTGCAGCCATTGCCCTCCATCCCTGTGACAGAAGTATGGGGAGAAATTCCCTGTACTAGCTGTCACTTTTTAAAAACAGCACGGTCGTGTTCTGTGAATGAATGAACTACAAGTCCTGACATCCTTAATGGCTGTTGGCTTGTAGTTCCCAATGGACTACCACAGTGCTGTGCAGTGCCGTGGTAGTTCATTGAATCTTCCTGTCAGTATATCTGCTTGCCCACAGGGGCGTCCCTAGGGTTGGTGTCACCCGGTAAGGTAACACTTGGTGTCACCCCTCCACTGATCCCTGCAGGATGGATCGGATCTGCGGATTGAGCATAATGGATTGGAGTCCGATCCATTATGCTCCCCAATCCACAGATCCGATCCATCTTGCGGGGATCATCAGCTTGCAACCTATACGGATTTAACAGATCTTTCAACTCCGGTCCGGTCTGCACATGCTTGAGAAGTGATGTCAGATGAAGGAGGTTCCTGCTATCGCGGCCACATTTCCGGGTTACAGACAAGTCCCGACTCTTGCACAGCCTTACCTAGATCAGTTAACCCCGCACAGGTTGCAAGCCGACGATCCCCCCGAAGATGGATCAGATCTGCGGATTGGGGAGCATAATGGATTGGACTGCGATCCATTATGCTCAATCCGCAGATTCGATCCATCGTGCGGGGATCATCGGCTTGCTTTAAAACTTTCCTTTTCGTGGAGCTCATGGAGAGGGTCTGGTGTCACCCCATGTGATAGGTGTCACCTGGTGTGACGCGCCACTGCTTGCCCATACATACTGTATGGGCAGGTATACTGACAGGTCTGCAGGAGAACTGCATGACACCAGAGATCTGTTGATGTTTTAGTTCTGAACTTTATAAAAAATAAAGAAAATATGAACAATTCATCAAATTGTCATTTTAAATACATAAACTTGCATGTTGTTCAATAAATTTAAAAATGCTTAAAAACATTCCACTATTAAAAAAAAATCTCAGTATCTTCATTACACTCAAGTTATACATTATCAAATACATCTATATCAAACTGTATCAAATGAATTTAGCTTTTTAAATTAGATTACCCTTTCATTTGAAAATGTATGACTCAGCTGTACTGTATTTCTTAATGATTTACAGGTTTTGATATATAACCCCCCACTGTGTTTAATTATGGCTTGTGGTACCTACAATGTTCTTGTTCTGTGCAACAGATTTTACCTTACCTTGATACCTCATTTAAAAATATTAAGAATTTATAAGGAAGTTAGAGAAAGGGAAATCAGTGGAAGAACAAAATACCAAAAAGTAACATGAGAAGCAGATAGATTTTAGAGGATAACGTGAACATTTCTGTATTTTAGGATCTGGAAAACCTCAGGTCTGATGCTCCGTACAGTGAAAACATTTTAACAATGACAGCCCTGGAGTATATATGTTCAAACACATTCAGCAATGACAGCTTTATGTTTCTATATCAACGGATTCTGTTCAAATAAGGGATAATTAAATGATATTGTACATGCAATTAGGAGGGGGTGTGTTAAAATAATATGGAAGTGATTCATGTTATAATTAAATTATAAAAAGAGTAGGAAGAAAACCATTGCATACATGGTGAGGTAAGGAAGACATAGCTTATATGTTGAACTTTCTTAATTGCATGTTTTCTCTGTATTGTTAGAATAGATGTACATTTATCACCTATATCTAGAGATGAGCGAATCGAAGTAGGCAAAGTGGAATTCGTTTCGAATATTAGGAAAATTTCGATTCGCGCCGAATCCGAAAATAAGCAGACTTCGGATGCGCGAATCGAAATTTTTCCTAAAATGGCGGCGACATGTGCGGCGACGGAGCGGGGATGTCTGGGAAGGCGCGCAGACAAGGCGCGCTGACCCATAATGCATTCATTCATGACATGTGATCGCATTAGCCAATCAGCAGCCAGCCAGCCAGCACTGTGTAATGGTCGAGCTATAAATGGCGGCCATTTTAGAATACTCCATTTGCATCCAGTCATTCAACAGAGGCAGACCTGGCAGTATTCAGGGAGAGAGTTAGGGACACAGAAACGTTACTTAGGGACACAGAAACGTTAGTTAGGGCCACAGAATCGTTACTTAGGGCCACAGAAACGTTACTTAGGGCCACAGAAACGTTACTTAGGGCCACAGAATCGTTACTTAGGGCCACAGAAACGTTACTTAGGGACACAGAAACGTTACTTAGGGCCACAGAAACGTTACTTAGGGACACAGAAACGTTACTTAGGGCCACAGAAACTTTACTTAGGGACACAGAAACGTTACTTAGGGACACAGAAACGTTACTTAGGGACACAGAAACGTTACTTAGGGACACAGAATCGTTATTTAGTGCCACAGAAATGTTACTTAGGGCCACAGAATCGTTACTTAGGGCCACAGAATTGTTACTTAGGGACAGACACAGAATTGTTACTGAGGGACACAGATTTGTTACTGAGGGCCACAGAACCGTTACTTAGGGCCACAGAAACGTTACTTAGGGACACAGAATTGTTACTCAGGGACAGACACAGAATTGTTACTTAGGGACAGACACAGAATTGTTACTGAGGGACACAGAATCGTTACTTAGGGCCACAGAAACGTTACTTAAAGCCACAGAAACGTTACTTAGGGCCACAGAATTGTTACTTAGGGACAGACACAGAATTGTTACTGAGGGACACAGATTTGTTACTGAGGGCCACAGAACCGTTACTTAGGGCCACAGAAACATTACTTAGGGACACAGAATTGTTACTCAGGGACAGACACAGAATTGTTACTGAGGGACACAGAATTGTTACTGAGGGCCACAGAACTGTTACTTAGGGCCACAGAAACGTTACTTAGGGCCACAGAAACGTTACTTAGGGCTACAGAAACGTTACTTAGGGCCACAGAATCGTTACTTAGGGCCACAGAAACGTTACTTAGGGCCACAGAAACGTTACTTAAGGCCACAGAAACGTTACTTAGGGCCACAGAATTGTTACTTAGGGACAGACACAGAATTGTTACTGAGGGACACAGATTTGTTACTGAGGGCCACAGAACCGTTACTTAGGGCCACAGAAACGTTACTTAGGGACACAGAATTGTTACTCAAGGACAGACACAGAATTGTTACTGAGGGACACAGAATTGTTACTGAGGGCCACAGAACTGTTACTTAGGGCCACAGGAACGTTACTTAGGGCCACAGAAACGTTACTTAGGGCCACAGAAACGTTACTTAGGGCTACAGAAACGTTACTTAGGGCCACAGAATCGTTACTTAGGGCCACAGAAACGTTACTTAGGGCCACAGAAACGTTACTTAGGGCCACAGAATTGTTACTTAAGAACAGACACAGAATTGTTACTGAGGGACACAGATTTGTTACTGAGGGCCACAGAACCGTTACTTAGGGCCACAGAAACGTTACTTAGGGACACAGAATTGTTACTCAGGGACAGACACAGAATTGTTACTTAGGGACACAGAATTGTTACTCAGGGACAGACACAGAATTGTTACTGAGGGATACAGAATTGTTACTGAGGGACACAGAATTGTTACTGAGGGACACAGAATTGTTACTCAGGGACAGACACAGAATTGTTACTCAGGGACAGACACAGATGTGTGACTTAGGGACACAGAATTGTTACTCAGGGACAGACACAGAATTGTTACTGAGGGATACAGAATTGTTACTTAGGGACACAGAACCGTTACTTAGGGCCACAGAAACGTTACTTAGGGCCACAGAAACATTACTTAGGGCTACAGAAACGTTACTTAGGGCCACAGAATCGTTACTTAGGGCAACAGAAACTTTACTTAGGGCCACAGAAACGTTACTTAGTGCCACAGAATTGTTACTTAGGGACAGACACAGAATTGTTACTGAGGGACACAGATTTGTTACTGAGGGCCACAGAACCGTTACTTAGGGCCACAGAAACGTTACTTAGGGACACAGAATTGTTACTCAGGGACAGACACAGAATTGTTACTGAGGGACACAGAATTGTTACTGAGGGACACAGAATTGTTACTGAGGGACACAGAATTGTTACTCAGGGACACAGAATTGTTACTGAGGGACACAGAATTGTTACTGAGGGACACAGAATTGTTACTCAGGGACAGACACAGAATTGTTACTCAGGGACAGACACAGAATTGTTACTGAGGGACACAGAATTGTTACTGAGGGACACAGAATTGTTACTGAGGGACACAGAATTGTTACTCAGCGAAAGACACAGAATTGTTACTCAGGGACAGACACAGAATTGTTACTGAGGAACACAGAATTGTTACTGAGGGACACAGAATTGTTACTCAGCAACAGACACAGAATTGTTACTCAGGGACAGACACAGAATTGTTACTGAGGGACACAGAATTGTTACTGAGGGACACAGAATTGTTACTCAGGGACACAGAATTGTTACTCAGGGACAGACACAGAATTGTTACTGAGGGACACAGAATTGTTACTGAGGGACACAGAATTGTTACTCAGGGACAGACACAGAATTGTTACTCAGGGACAGACACAGAATTGTTACTGAGGGACACAGAATTGTTACTGAGGGACACAGAATTGTTACTCAGGGACACAGAATTGTTACTGAGGGATACAGAATTGTTACTGAGGGACACAGAATTGTTACTCAGGGACACAGAATTGTTACTGAGGGACACAGAATTGTTACTGAGGGACACAGAATTGTTACTCAGGGACAGACACAGAATTGTTACTCAGGGACAGACACAGAATTGTTACTGAGGGACACAGAATTGTTACTGAGGGACGCAGAATTGTTACTGAGGGACACATAATTGTTACTCAGCGACAGACACAGAATTGTTACTCAGTGACAGACACAGAATTGTTACTGAGGGACACAGAATTGTTACTGAGGGACACAGAATTGTTACTCAGCGACAGACACAGAATTGTTACTCAGGGACAGACACAGAATTGTTACTGAGGGACACAGAATTGTTACTGAGGGACACAGAATTGTTACTCAGGGACACAGAATTGTTACTCAGGGACAGACACAGAATTGTTACTGAGGGACAGACACAGAATTGTTACTGAGGGACACAGAATTGTTACTGAGGGACACAGAATTGTTACTCAGGGACAGACACAGAATTGTTACTCAGGGACAGACACAGAATTGTTACTGAGGGACACAGAATTGTTACTGAGGGACACAGAATTGTTACTCAGGGACAGACACAGAATTGTTACTCAGGGACAGACACAGAATTGTTACTGATGGACACAGAATTGTTACTGAGGGACACAGAATTGTTACTCAAGGACACAGAATTGTTACTCAGGGACACAGAATTGTTACTGAGGGACACAGAATTGTTACTGAGGGACACAGAATTGTTACTCAGGGACACAGAATTGTTACTGAGGGACACAGAATTGTTACTCAGGGACAGACACAGAATTGTTACTCAGGGACAGACAAAGAATTGTTACTCAGGGACAGACACAGAATTGTTACTGAGGGACACAGAATTGTTACTGAGGGACACAGAATTGTTACTGAGGGACACAGATTTGTTACTGAGGGCCACAGAACCGTTACTTAGGGCCACAGAAACAATACTAAGGGACACAGAAACTCAGGGCTGGTCAGGGTGCGGTAGACGTGGCGCACAGATCTCAACGCCACATGACCCCTGTGGGGGCAGGACAGGAAGAAGAGGAGGAGGTGGAGGAGGACATTTGTGCTCAGGAATTATTGAGTGAAATGGGTGGTTTTTCCACTCAGCGGACAGGAGTGGAGGAGCAGGAGCATCTGGTAGAGGAGGAGGAGGAGGAGACAGAGTACCCAGACGCACCGTGGCAGTATGCTGTGGAGATGGAGGCAGGGAGTCCCTCGCATTCCTTGGCACAAATGGCCCATAGCATGCTCGCTTAATTGCGTAGCGACAGCCGAATAATAACCATCAGACAGAGGGATGACTTTTGGCTGTCCACCTTGTTGGACCCTCGCTACCGTTCAAAAATGGTGGCCTTTTTCACACCTGCTGAGAGGGAGGCCAAAATAACGTACTATAAAAACCACCTATGTAGTCAGTTGGTCTCTGCCTTTCTGCGCCAACGTCCATCCTCAGACACTGTGGGCCCTGTGCGCTCGCGTTCCGCTGCCATGGCAGCAGGGGAGGGGTGGGGTGGTAGGAGCAGTGGCAGCTCCACCAGCAGCGGCTGCCTCAGTCTGCAGTCGATGATGAGTAGCTTTCTTCACCAGCGCAGTGAGGAAACTACTAACCAGCCGCAGCAGCAGCATCAGGTGGACCTGGAGCAGGACCTCAAACAACAGGCTTGGGCCTACTTGGACAGCACCCTGCCAACCGAGGTAGACAATCCCCTTGACTACTGGGCAACGAAACTTGACCTTTGGCCCCAACTAGCTGAATTTGCCCTTGAAAGGCTGTCATGCCCGGCCAGTAGCGTGGCATCGGAGCGCGTGTTTAGTGCGGCAGGAGGTATTGTAACTCCGCGGAGGACACGACTGTCCACCCAAAGTGTGGAGAGACTCACGTTTGTGAAAATGAATCAGGCGTTGATTAGTCTGGATTTCAAACCACCAGTTCCTGACACAACTGACTAAATCCGCCATGAATCATGCCCCAAACATGTGCCACTTTCAGGTCTCCTCACACTGCTGGTGTGTTACATTTTTTGTCATAGGGTGCTGGCAGATTACGGGCCTCCCATAGCTGCTGCCAGGCCCCTAAACTGCCATGGGCCCCTATACCGCCTCCTCATGCTGCTGCCAGGTCCAGAGTCTCTCATGGGTCCCTGTACGGCCTCCCATTGCTGCTGTCTCCATCGCCACACTCTGCCATGTGCCACTTTCAGGTCTCCTCACACTGCTGGTGTGTTCCATTTTTTGTCATAGGCTGCTGGCAGATTACGGGCCTCCCATTGCTGCTGCCAGGCCCGTAATCTGCCATGGGCCCCAGTACCGCCTCCTCATGCTGCTTCCAGGTCCACAGTCTCTCATGGGTCCCTGTATGGCCTCCCATTGCTGCTGTCTCCATCGCCACACTCTGCCATGTGCCACTTTCAGGTCTCCTCACACTGCTGGTGTGTTACATTTTTTGTCATAGGGTGCTGGCAGAATACGTGCCTCCCATTGCTGCTGCCAGGCCCGTAATCTGCCATGGGCCCCCGTACCGACTCCTCATGCTGTGACGTTGCAACAAGGTGGAATTCAACCCTACATATGTTAGACCGCCTTTACGAACAGCGAAAGGCCATCACAGATTTCCTGATGTTACAAGCGGATAAAGGTACTCCCTGTGTAACTTAGATGTCAGCCATTGGCAGCTCATGCGTGACACCTGCGCTTTCTCAGGCCCTCTGAGGAGGCCACGCTATTCGTGAGTCGGCAGGACTATGGGATGAACGACGTCATTCCTCTGTTGCACGTCCTGGAACAAATGCTGTTAACAATGGCTGGTCAGGGTGCGGTAGACGTGGCGCACAGATCTCAACGCCACATGACCCCTGTGGGGGCAGGACAGGAAGAAGAGGAGGAGGTAGAGGAGGACATTGGTGCTCAGGAATTATTGAGTGAAATGGGTGGTTTTTCCACTCAGCGGACAGGAGTGGAGGAGCAGGAGCATCTGGTAGAGGAGGAGGAGGAGGAGACAGAGGACCCAGACGCACCGTGGCAGTATGCTGTGGAGATGGAGGCAGGGAGTCCCTCGCATTCCTTGGCACAAATGGCCCATAGCATGCTCTGTTGCTTGCGTAGCGACAGCCGAATAATAACCATCAGACAGAGGGATGACTTTTGGCTGTCCACCTTGTTGGACCCTCGCTACCGTTCAAAAATGGTGGCCTTTTTCACACCTGCTGAGAGGGAGGCCAAAATAACGTACTATAAAAACCACCTATGTAGTCAGTTGGTCTCTGCCTTTCTGCGCCAACGTCCATCCTCAGACACTGTGGGCCCTGTGCGCTCGCGTTCCGCTGCCATGGCAGCAGGGGAGGGGTGGTAGGAGCAGTGGCAGCTCCACCAGCAGCGGCTGCCTCAGTCTGCAGTCGATGATGAGTAGCTTTCTTCACCAGCGCAGTGAGGAAACTACTAACCAGCCGCAGCAGCAGCATCAGGTGAACCTGGAGCAGGACCTCAAACAACAGGCTTGGGCCTACTTGGACAGCACCCTGCCAACCGAGGTAGACAATCCCCTTGACTACTGGGCAACGAAACTTGACCTTTGGCCCCAACTAGCTGAATTTGCCCTTGAAAGGCTGTCATGCCCGGCCAGTAGCGTGGCATCGGAGCGCGTGTTTAGTGCGGCAGGAGGTATTGTAACTCCGCGGAGGACACGACTGTCCACCCAAAGTGTGGAGAGACTCACGTTTGTGAAAATGAATCAGGCGTTGATTAGTCTGGATTTCAAACCACCAGTTCCTGACACAACTGACTAAATCCGCCATGAATCATGCCCCAAACATGTGCCACTTTCAGGTCTCCTCACACTGCTGGTGTGTTACATTTTTTGTCATAGGGTGCTGGCAGATTACGGGCCTCCCATAGCTGCTGCCAGGCCCCTAAACTGCCATGGGCCCCTATACCGCCTCCTCATGCTGCTGCCAGGTCCAGAGTCTCTCATGGGTCCCTGTACGGCCTCCCATTGCTGCTGTCTCCATCGCCACACTCTGCCATGTGCCACTTTCAGGTCTCCTCACACTGCTGGTGTGTTCCATTTTTTGTCATAGGGTGCTGGCAGATTACGGGCCTCCCATTGCTGCTGCCAGGCCCGTAATCTGCCATGGGCCCCAGTACCGCCTCCTCATGCTGCTTCCAGGTCCACAGTCTCTCATGGGTCCCTGTATGGCCTCCCATTGCTGCTGTCTCCATCGCCACACTCTGCCATGTGCCACTTTCAGATCTCCTCACACTGCTGGTGTGTTACATTTTTTTTCATAGGGTGCTGGCAGAATACGTGCCTCCCATTGCTGCTGCCAGGCCCGTAATCTGCCATGGGCCCCCGTACCGACTCCTCATGCTGTGACGTTGCAACAAGGTGGGATTCAACCCTACATATGTTAGACCGCCTTTACGAACAGCGAAAGGCCATCACAGATTTCCTGATGTTACAAGCGGATAAAAGTACTCCCTGTGTAACTTAGATGTCAGCCATTGGCAGCTCATGCGTGACACCTGCGCTTTCTCAGGCCCTCTGAGGAGGCCACGCTATTCGTGAGTCGGCAGGACTATGGGATGAACGACGTCATTCCTCTGTTGCACGTCCTGGAACAAATGCTGTTAACAATGGCTGGTCAGGGTGCGGTAGACGTGGCGCACAGATCTCAACGCCACATGACCCCTGTGGGGGCAGGACAGGAAGAAGAGGAGGAGGTAGAGGAGGACATTGGTGCTCAGGAATTATTGAGTGAAATGGGTGGTTTTTCCACTCAGCGGACAGGAGTGGAGGAGCAGGAGCATCTGGTAGAGGAGGAGGAGGAGGAGACAGAGGACCCAGACGCACCGTGGCAGTATGCTGTGGAGATGGAGGCAGGGAGTCCCTCGCATTCCTTGGCACAAATGGCCCATAGCATGCTCGGTTGCTTGCGTAGCGACAGCCGAATAATAACCATCAGACAGAGGGATGACTTTTGGCTGTCCACCTTGTTGGACCCTCGCTACCGTTCAAAAATGGTGGCCTTTTTCACACCTGCTGAGAGGGAGGCCAAAATAACGTACTATAAAAACCACCTATGTAGTCAGCTGGTCTCTGCCTTTCTGCGCCAACGTCCATCCTCAGACACTGTGGGCCCTGTGCGCTCGCGTTCCGCTGCCATGGCAGCAGGGGAGGGGTGGGGTGGTAGGAGCAGTGGCAGCTCCACCAGCAGCGGCTGCCTCAGTCTGCAGTCGATGATGAGTAGCTTTCTTCACCAGCGCAGTGAGGAAACTACTAACCAGCCGCAGCAACAGCAGCATCAGGTGGACCTGGAGCAGGACCTCAAACAACAGGCTTAGGCCTACTTGGACAGCACCCTGCCAACCGAGGTAGACAATCCCCTTGACTACTGGGCAACGAAACTTGACCTTTAGCCCCAATTAGCTGAATTTGCCCTTGAAAGGCTGTCATGCCCGGCCAGTAGCGTGGCATCGGAGCGCGTGTTTAGTGCGGCAGGAGGTATTGTAACTCCGCGGAGGACACGACTGTCCACCCAAAGTGTGGAGAGACTCACGTTTGTGAAAATGAATCAGGCGTGGATTAGTCTGGATTTCAAACCACCAGTTCCTGACACAACTGACTAAATCCGCCATGAATCATGCCCCAAACATGTGCCACTTTCAGGTCTCCTCACACTGCTGGTGTGTTCCATTTTTTGTCATAGGGTGCTGGCAGATTACGGGCCTCCCATTGCTGCTGCCAGGCCCGTAATCTGCCATGGGCCCCTGTACCGCCTCCTCATGCTGCTGCCAGGTCCAGAGTGTGTCATGGGTCCCTGTACGGCCTCCCATTGCTGCTGTCTCCATCGCCACACTCTGCCATGTGCCACTTTCAGGTCTCCTCACACACTGCTGGTGTGTTCCATTTTTTGTCATAGGGTGCTGGCAGATTACGGGCCTCCCATAGCTGCTGCCAGGCCCCTAATCTGCCATGGGCCCCTGTACCGCCTCCTCATGCTGCTGCCAGGTCCACAGTGTCTCATGCCATGTGCCACTTTCAGGTCTCCTCACACTGCTGTTGTGTTCCATTTTTTGTCATAGGGTGCTGGCAGATTACGGACCTCCCATTGCTGCTGCCAGGCCCGTAATCTGCCATGGGCCCCTGTACCGCCTCCTCATGCTGCTGCCAGGTCCAGAGTCTCTCATGGGTCCCTGTACGGCCTCCCATTGCTGCTGTCTCCATCGCCACACTCTGCCATGTGCCACTTTCAGGTCTCCTCACACACTGCTGGTGTGTTCCATTTTTTGTCATAGGGTGCTGGCAGATTACGGGCCTCCCATAGCTGCTGCCAGGCCCCTAATCTGCCATGGGACCCTGTACCGCCTCCTCATGCTGCTGCCAGGTCCACAGTGTCTCATGCCATGTGCCACTTTCAGGTCTCCTCACACTGCTGGTGTGTTCCATTTTTTGTCATAGGGTGCTGGCAGATTACGGGCCTCCCATTGCTGCTGCCAGGCCCCTAATCTGCCATGGGCCCCTGTACCGCCTCCTCATGCTGCTGCCAGGTCCACAGTGTCTCATGGGTCCCTGTACGGCCTCCCATTGCTGCTGTCTCCATCGCGACACTCTGCCATGTGCCACTTTCAGGTCTCCTCACACACTGCTGGTGTGTTCCATTGTTTGTCATAGGGTGCTGGCAGATTACGGGCCTCCCATAGCTGCTGCCAGGCCCCTAATCTGCCATGGGCCCCTGTACCGCCTCCTCATGCTGCTGCCAGGTCCAGAGTCTCTCATGGGTCCCTGTACGGCCTCCCATTGCTGCTGTCTCCATCGCCACACTCTGCCATGTGCCACTTTCAGGTCTTCTCACACACTGCTGGTGTGTTCCATTTTTTGTCATAGGGTGCTGGCAGATTATGGGCCTCCCATAGCTGCTGCCAGGCCCCTAATCTGCCATGGGCCCCTGTACCGCCTCCTCATGCTGCTGCCAGGTCCACAGTGTCTCATGCCATGTGCCACTTTCAAGTCTCCTCACACTGCTGGTGTGTTCCATTTTTTGTCATAGGGTGCTGGCAGATTACGGGCCTCCCATTGCTGCTGCCAGGCCCCTAATCTGCCATGGGCCCCTGTACCGCCTCCTCATGCTGCTGCCAGGTCCAGAGTCTCTCATGGGTCCCTGTACGGCCTCCCATTGCTGCTGTCTCCATCGCCACACTCTGCCATGTGCCACTTTCAGGTCTCCTCACACTGCTGTTGTGTTACATTTTTTGTCATAGGGTGCTGGCAGATTACGGGCCTCCCATTGCTGCTGCCAGGCCCATAATCTGCCATGGGCCCCTGTACCTCCTCTTCATGCTGCTGCCAGGTCCAGAGTGTGTCATGGGTCCCTGTACGGCCTCCCATTGCTGCTGCCAGGAGGCAGCAGGGTAGCAGCAGTGTCAGTGGAGGCAAACGGCCACGGAGTAGAGCACCAGATCCACTGCAGCCTACCACCACGGCCAGTAGTGGTGCCGGTGTGCACGGAGGAAGTAGCAGTCAGCCAGTGAGGAGTAGCGGGGGCAAAGTTTCCTACTCGGCGGTGTGGCAATTTTTCGTCAAGCCGCCCGAGGAAGTAAACGTAGCCGTATGTCGACTATGTGGCCAGAAAGTCAAGCGTGGCCAGTGGGCCCATGTTGGGACTACAGCGTTGCGTCAGCATATGCAGCGTCGCCATTCGGTGGCCTGGGAAAACCGTGATAAAGATACGGCGGTTCTGCCTGCCCCAGCCCAGGGTTCCATTTTGTCATAGGGTGCTGGCAGATTACGGGTCTCCCATAGCTGCTGCCAGGCCCCTAATCTGCCATGGGCCCCTATACCGCCTCCTCATGCTGCTGCCAGGTCCAGAGTCTCTCATGGGTCCCTGTACGGCCTCCCATTGCTGCTGTCTCCATCGCCACACTCTGCCATGTGCCACTTTCAGGTCTCCTCACACTGCTGGTGTGTTCCATTTTTTGTCATAGGGTGCTGGCAGATTACGGGCCTCCCATTGCTGCTGCCAGGCCCCTAATCTGCCATGGGCCCCTGTACTGCCTCCTCATGCTGCTGCCAGGTCCAGAGTCTCTCATGGGTCCCTGTACGGCCTCCCATTGCTGCTGTCTCCATCGCCACACTCTGCCATGTGCCACTTTCAGGTCTCCTCACACTGCTGGTGTGTTACATTTTTTGTCATAGGGTGCTGGCAGATTACGGGCCTCCCATTGCTGCTGCCAGGCCCGTAATCTGCCATGGGCCCCCGTACCGACTCCTCATGCTGTGACGTTGCAACAAGGTGGAATTCAACCCTACATATGTTAGACCGCCTTTACGAACAGCGAAAGGCCATCACAGATTTCCTGATGTTACAAGCGGATAAAGGTACTCCCTGTGTAACTTAGATGTCAGCCATTGGCAGCTCATGCGTGACACCTGCGCTTGCTCAGGCCCTTTGAGGAGGCCACGCTATTCGTGAGTCGGCAGGACTATGGGATGAACGACGTCATTCCTCTGTTGCATGTCCTGGAACAAATGCTGTTAACAATGGCTGGTCAGGGTGCTGTAGACGTGGCGCACAGATCTCAACGCCACATGACCCCTGTGGGGGCAGGACAGGAAGAAGAGGAGGAGGTAGAGGAGGACATTGGTGCTCAGGAATTATTGAGTGAAATGGGTGGTTTTTCCACTCAGCGGACAGGAGTGGAGGAGCAGGAGCATCTGGTAGAGGAGGAGGAGGAGGAGACAGAGGACCCAGACGCACCGTGGCAGTATGCTGTGGAGATGGAGGCAGGGAATCCCTCGCATTCCTTGGCACAAATGGCCCATAGCATGCTCGCTTGCTTGCGTAGCGACAGCCGAATAATAACCATCAGACAGAGGGATGACTTTTGGCTGTCCACCTTGTTGGACCCTCGCTACCGTTCAAAAATGGTGGCCTTTTTCACACCTGCTGAGAGGGAGGCCAAAATAACCTACTGTAAAAACCACCTATGTAGTCAGCTGGTCTCTGCCTTTCTGCGCCAACGTCCATCCTCAGACACTGTGGGCCCTGTGCGCTCGCGTTCCGCTGCCATGGCAGCAGGGGAGGGGTGGGGTGGTAGGAGAAGTGGCAGCTCCACCAGCAGCGGCTGCCTCAGTCTGCAGTCGATGATGAGTAGCTTTCTTCACCAGCGCAGTGAGGAAACTACTAACCAGCCGCAGCAGCAGCAGCATCAGGTGGACCTGGAGCAGGACCTCAAACAACAGGCTTAGGCCTACTTGGACAGCACCCTGCCAACCGAGATAGACAATCCCCTTGACTACTGGGCAACGAAACTTGACCTTTAGCCCCAACTAGCTGAATTTGCCCTTGAAAGGCTGTCATGCCCGGCCAGTAGCGTGGCATCGGAGCGCGTGTTTAGTGCGGCAGGAGGTATTGTAACTCCGCGGAGGACACGACTGTCCACCCAAAGTGTGGAGAGACTCACGTTTGTGAAAATGAATCAGGCGTGGATTAGTCTGGATTTCAAACCACCAGTTCCTGACACAACTGACTAAATCCGCCATGAATCATGCCCCAAACATGTGCCACTTTCAGGTCTCCTCACACTGCTGGTGTGTTCCATTTTTTGTCATAGGGTGCTGGCAGATTACGGGCCTCCCATTGCTGCTGCCAGGCCCGTAATCTGCCATGGGCCCCTGTACCGCCTCCTCATGCTGCTGCCAGGTCCAGAGTGTGTCATGGGTCCCTGTACGGCCTCCCATTGCTGCTGTCTCCATCGCCACACTCTGCCATGTGCCACTTTCAGGTCTCCTCACACTGCTGGTGTGTTCCATTTTTTGTCATAGGGTGCTGGCAGATTACGGGCCTCCCATTGCTGCTGCCAGGCCCCTAATCTGCCATGGGCCCCTATACCGCCTCCTCATGCTGCTGCCAGGTCCAGAGTCTCTCATGGGTCCCTGTACGGCCTCCCATTGCTGCTGTCTCCATCGCCACACTCTGCCATGTGCCACTTTCAGGTCTCCTCACACTGCTGGTGTGTTCCATTTTTGTCATAGGGTGCTGGCAGATTACAGGCCTCCCATAGTTGCTGCCAGGCCCCTAATCTGCCATGGGCCCCTGTACCGCCTCCTCATGCTGCTGCCAGGTCCACAGTGTCTCATGCCATGTGCCACTTTCAGGTCTCCTCACACTGCTGGTGTGTTCCATTTTTTGTCATAGGGTGCTGGCAGATTACGGGCCTCCCATTGCTGCTGCCAGGCCCGTAATCTGCCATGGGCCCCTGTACCGCCTCCTCATGCTGCTGCCAGGTCCAGAGTCTCTCATGGGTCCCTGTACGGCCTCCCATTGCTGCTGTCTCCATCGCCACACTCTGCCATGTGCCACTTTCAGGTCTCCTCACACACTGCTGGTGTGTTCCATTTTTCGTCATAGGGTGCTGGCAGATTACGGGCCTCCCATAGCTGCTGCCAGGCCCCTAATCTGCCATGGGCCCCTGTACCGCCTCCTCATGCTGCTGCCAGGTCCACAGTGTCTCATGCCATGTGCCACTTTCAGGTCTCCTCACACTGCTGGTGTGTTCCATTTTTTGTCATAGGGTCCTGGCAGATTACGGGCCTCCCATTGCTGCTGCCAGGCCCGTAATCTGCCATGGGCCCCTGTACCGCCTCCTCATGCTGCTGCCAGGTCCACAGTGTCTCATGGGTCCCTGTATGGCCTCCCATTGCTGCTGTCTCCATCGCGACACTCTGCCATGTGCCACTTTCAGGTCTCCTCACACACTGCTGGTGTGTTCCATTTTTTGTCATAGGGTGCTGGCAGATTACGGGCCTCCCATAGCTGCTGCCAGGCCCCTAATCTGCCATGGGCCCCTGTACCGCCTCCTCATGCTGCTGCCAGGTCCACAGTGTCTCATGCCATGTGCCACTTTCAGGTCTCCTCACACTGCTGGTGTGTTCCATTTTTTGTCATAGGGTGCTGGCAGATTACGGGCCTCCCATTGCTGCTGCCAGGCCCCTAATCTGCCATGGGTCCCTGTACCGCCTCCTCATGCTGCTGCCAGGTCCAGAGTCTCTCATGGGTCCCTGTACGGCCTCCCATTGCTGCTGTCTCCATCGCCACACTCTGCCATGTGCCACTTTCAGGTCTCCTCACACTGCTGGTGTGTTCCATTTTTTGTCATAGGGTGCTGGCAGATTACGGGCCTCCCATTGCTTCTGCCAGGCCCCTAATCTGCCATGGGCCCCTGTACCGCCTCTTCATGCTGCTGCCAGGTCCAGAGTGTGTCATAGGTCCCTGTACGGCCTCCCATTGCTGCTGCCAGGAGGCAGCAGGGTCGCAGCAGTGTCAGTGGAGGCAAACGGCCACGGAGTAGATCACCAGCTCCACTGCAGCCTACCACCACGGCCAGTAGTGGTGCCGGTGTGCACGGAGGAAGTAGCAGTCAGCCAGTGAGGAGTAGCGGGGGCAAAGTTTCCTACTCGGCGGTGTGGCAATTTTTCGTCAAGCCGCCCGAGGAAGTAAACGTAGCCGTATGTCGACTATGTGGCCAGAAAGTCAAGCGTGGCCAGGGGGCCCATGTTGGGACTACAGCGTTGGGTCAGCATATGCAGCGTCGCCATTCGGTGGCCTGGGAAAACCGTGATAAAGATACGGCGGTTCTGCCTGCCCCAGCCCAGGGTTCCATTTTGTCATAGGGTGCTGGCAGATTACGGGCCTCCCATTGCTGCTGCCAGGCCTTAATCTGCCATGGGCCCCTGTACCGCCTCCTCATGCTGCTGCCAGGTCCACAGTGTCTCATGGGTCCCTGAACCGCCTCCCATTGCTGCTGTCTCCATCGCCACACTCTGCCATGTGCCACTTTCAGGTCTCCTCACACTGCTGGTGTGTTACATTTTTTGTCATAGGGTGCTGGCAGATTACGGGCCTCCCATTGCTGCTGCCAGGCCCCTAATCTGCCATGGGCCCCAGTACCGCCTCCTCATGCTGCTGCCAGGTCCACAGTCTCTCATGGGTCCCTGTACGGCCTCCCATTGCTGCTGTCTCCATCGCCACACTCTGCCATGTGCCACTTTCAGGTCTCCTCACACACTGCTGGTGTGTTCCATTTTTTGTCATAGGGTGCTGGCAAATTACGGGCCTCCCATTGCTGCTGCCAGGCCCCTAATCTGCCATGGGCCCCAGTACCGCCTCCTCATGCTGCTGCCAGGTCCACAGTCTCTCATGGGTCCCTGTACGGCCTCCCATTGCTGCTGTCTCCATCGCCACACTCTGCCATGTGCCACTTTCAGGTCTCCTCACACTGCTGGTGTGTTCCATTTTTTGTCATAGGGTGCTGGCAGATTACGGGCCTCCCATAGCTGCTGCCAGGCCCCTAATCTGCCATGGGCCCCTGTACCGCCTCCTCATGCTGCTGCCAGGTCCAGAGTCTCTCATGGGTCCCTGTACGGCCTCCCATTGCTGCTGTCTCCATCGCCACACTCTGCCATGTGCCACTTTCAGGTCTCCTCACACACTGCTGGTGTGTTCCATTTTTTGTCATAGGGTGCTGGCAGATTACGGGCCTCCCATTGCTGCTGCCAGGCCCGTAACCTGCCACGGGCCCCCGTACCGACTCCTCATGCTGCTGCCAGGCCCGTAATTTGTCATGGGCCCCTGTTGTCGCTTGTTGGCATATTCCGCTCGTGCAGATGCTATTTCTCCTGCTACTCCTCTTCACGGATTCCGTCAGCAGTCTTTCTTGGAATCCGTTTCCAAGAGACAACAGTTTGCGAGCACGCACCCGACGGTGCAGAAGCTGAACGTCCTCCTGTCCAAGTTGCTGCTGCCAGGCTCGTAATCTGTCATGCGCCCCTGTACCGCCTCCTCATGCTGCTGCCAGGTCCAGAGTGTGTCATGGGCCCCCGTACCGACTCCTCATGCTGCTGCCAGGCCCGTAATCTGTCATGGGCCCCTGTACCGCCTCCTCATGCTGCTGCCAGGTCCAGAGTGTGTCATGGGTCCCTGTACGGCCTCCCATTGCTGCTGCCAGGCCCGTAATCTGCCATGGGCCCCCGTACCAACTCCTCATGCTGCTGCCAGGCCCGTAATCTGTCATGGGCCCCTGTACCGCCTCCTCATGCTGCTGCCAGGTCCAGAGTGTGTCATGGGTCCCTGTACGGCTTCCCATTGCTGCTGTCTCCATCGCCACACTCTGCCATGTGCCACTTTCAGGTCTCCTCACACTGCTGGTGGGTTCCATTTTTTCATAGGGTGCTGTATGGCCTCCCATTGCTGCTGCCTCCACCGCCACACTGTGGCTCCACACTCTGGTTTTGGCCCCGTGACTGCCCAAATGAGTGAAGTGTGCGGTGATTCTAAGATCGACGGCACTCATCTGTATGTCATACTGACTGTCAGTATTATTTCTCTTCCCCAGCAGACTCCAAGGGCATTTAAATTAAAGGTACAGTGTTCTGCACTAATATAAAGGCTCTCTGAAGCCTAGAAACACCCTTTTATAAGTTAAATTTGCAGCGAATATATTCGACTCGAATCAAAATTTTTTCACGAATTCGCCGAATCAGTCGAATCGAATTTTTGAATAATTCGCTCATCTCTACATATATCCATAGCGTATGTCACCTAAGTGACAGATTAAGTTAATAGAAAATATTACTATTAACAGATATTAACTAATATTTAAAGTGGAGATCCACTCACCCTGTCAAAAAATAATACAAAAACTGTAGCTACTGACTTTTAAAAAACAGCCACTTACCTTTCCCTCGGTCCCGCGGTGTGTCCCCTGCAGCTCACTTTACCGGCCGTCCTGTATTCCAGGAGGCATCTTCAGTGTGGGCACCCGGCTGTGATAGCTTGCACCTTCACAGCCGGGTACCCACTGCGCATTCGTGAGTAGTGCTGCGCTTCATGAATGGTCCTGTAGTCTTCTGGGACCTGTCACGTGTCCCAAAAGACTACAGGGAGGGAGGATATCTTCCGCTTCCGATCGCCTAGGCCAGTGGTGGGCAACCTTTTTTTTCAACTGAGCCAAATCTCGCCAAAACCACGATTTAAATTTATTTTGAGAGCCACATTTTTAAAACTGAAAATACATCCCCCATATAGTAATTCATCCCCCATATAGTAATTCATCCCCCATATAGTAATTCATCCCCCATAGTAATTCATCCCCATATAGTAATTCATCCCCCATATAGTAATTCATCCCCCATAGTAATTCATCCCCCATATAGTAATTCATCCCCCATATAGTAATTCATCCCCCATAGTAATTCATCCCCCATATAGTAATTCATCCCCCATATAGTAATTCATCCCCCATAGTAATTCATCCCCCATATAGTAATTCATCCCCCATATAGTAATTCATCCCCCATAGTAATTCACCCCCCATATAGTAATTCATCCCCCATAGTAATTAATCCCCCACATAGTAATTCATCCCCCATAGTATTTCATCCCCCATATAGTAATTCATCCCCCATAGTAATTCATCCCCCATATAGTAATTCATCCCCCATAGTAATTCATCCCCCATATAGTAATTCATCCCCCCTATAGTAATTAATTCCCCATATTGTGTCAATTCACTTACCTTTGCTCTGCGCGTTCCTCTCGCCGTGTTCCCGCTCAGTTCCGGTCTTCAGGGCGGACTGTGAGAGGAGAGGAGTTCGTCACGCTGCCCCGCCTACATCCTGACAGCCAATGTTTGCCACGCTCCGCGGGCCGGATTAAAAGGTCCGCCGGGCCGTAGTTTGCCCATTGCTGGGCTAGCTGCAGAGTCCTGACTTTTGGGGCGGCCGCCCGAGAAGATGAAAGGGAGCGGGCGCCCGGCACACAGAAGAGCCGCATTAAAGTGTGCAAAGAGCCGCATGTGGCTCGCGAGCCACGGCTTGCCGACCACTGGCCTAGGCGATTGGACCGGAATTGGGAGCGGGTACCTGTCAAATTCGGGTACCTGCTCCCCTCCACACTCCCCAAAGGCGCCAATCCTTAATGGGGAGTGGGGGAGCAGTCCTTAAACCGGAACTTCCCCTTTTGGGTGAAGCTCCACTTTACCTGAACTTCCCTTTTGGGTGGAGCTCCACTTTAACTAATATATTATACTGGTAGCAAGGTATTGTATTTTTCTTCCCTACTTTACAATAGAAAACATGTTGGGGGGAATTAAATAAAGAAATTAGGACAGTATTTTTGGCGCTGTGGTCCTTTAAAATGGCCTGTGCCAAATTAAAAAATCTGTACCGCCTGTTTCGGTCACTTTACATATGCAGAAGATTCAGGTAGCTTTTAATAGTGCCACTTTTACAAAGTAGCACTACTAATGCACCAAATTAACAAAAAAAAAAAAATAACCTCCAGTTAATAGATAACGAAACTGCAGGGAACTAAGACCTACTCTAAATTGGTGTACAGAGACAGGTAGATTGACCTTGCTTGTCTACAGTGTAGCAGAGTGACATATTCGCTGCTGCTACTACTTCCCTGTCACTGGTTGTTAGGGAGGCTGTCTGCTTCACAGCTGACAGCCCCCTAACAACCATTCACACTGCAGTGGGTGGAACCCACTCCCCTTCATTCCATAATTCAGAACTTATAAAAGCATTATAAATATTTTTTTTTCTCCCCTTTGATCACATATCCTCTGATCTCAGCTGCATAGGAGGTGGGGGAGAATATTGGCTTCTGGAGCAGATTTGTTTTACCCTCCATAATCACTCCATATATGCCAGTCCAATATATGTTTGTTTTCATTAGCATTTGTCAAACCCTGATGAAGGATGCCCATTTAACCCCAAAATGTTTTAGATTTAACTACCGTATTTGCCGGCGTATAAGACGACTTTTTACCCCTTAAAAATCTTCTCAAAAGTCGGGGGTCGTCTTATACGCCGGTATAACATGACATGACACTTTTTAGGGGGGCGGCGCGGTGCCGCCGCCGCCCCCCCCCTTCCCCTAACGGAAGGGACACTAAGTACAGGGGTGGGCAGGGGCTATTTCTTACCTGGTTCCGGTCCCACGACGATCCGGTCCAGGAAGCGCGGCTGCGCCTTCAGTTCGGCCACTGGATGTTCGCGCGGCTGCTCGGCTCCGCCTCCTCACCAGCGATTGGCCGCCAGAACTGTAGCTCAGGAAAGGCACACAGGCGGCCAATCACCGGCGAGAGGGTGGAGCCGAGCGGCCGCGCGAAAATCAAGTGCAGGACCAGCAGGTAAGTGGTCAGTGTAGAGGTGCTGCTGCAACCACATATGCTGGCTGCAGCAGCACCATATGAGAACAGAGTCAGCAAGTGTCAGTGGGAGGAATAGTGCCCCATCATTGGTGTCACTGATACCAATGATGGGGCACTATTCCTCCCACTGATACCAATGATGGGGCACTATTCCTCCCGCTGATACCTATGATGGGGCACTATTCCTCCCACTGACACCAACGATGGGGCACTATTCCTCCCCCCCACTGACACCAACGATGGGGCACTATTCCCCCCCCCCACTGACACCAATGATGGGGCACTATTCCTCCCCCCCACTGACACCAACGATGGGGCACTATTCCCCCCCCACTGACACCAACGATGGGGCACTATTCCACCCCCCACTGACACCAACGATGGGGCACTATTCCACCCCCACTGACACCAATGATGGGGCACTATTCCACCCCCCACTGACACCAACGATGGGGCACTATTCCACCCCCCACTGACACCAATGATGGGACACCATTCCTCCCACTGACACCAATGTTGGGACACTATTCCTCCTACTGACACCAATGATGGGGCACCATTCCCCCCACTGATACTAATGATGGGACACTATTCCCCCCACTGATACCAATGATGGGGCACTATTCCTCCCACTGACACCGATGATGGGGCACTATTCCTCCCACTGGTGTGCACTGGAAGAGGGGTAGTCTTATACGGCGAGTATAGCCCAAACACTACATTTTAGCAGGAAAAGTAGGGGGGTCGTCTTATACGCCCAGTCGTCTTATACGCCGGCAAATACGGTACATGTAAACTTTAATAAAAACTATTTTTTGATTTTACCAAAGTTTCATAGCGATTTCCTCCTTGCACACTAGTTGACCTGACATATGTGATGATCTAAGGCTGTTACTCCATTAAAAGCTGCCTAAAATGGAGTCCTTTTCCTACATCAGAGCTGAGTTTCAGTTGAGGTTGTTAGTAAAACAATTGAAACCCCACAGTGTCTGCAACTTTCAACACTGTTGTAGTGTCACATTGTATCCATTAGCTTTTGATCATATGGCTACATTTGAAAAAGACTTTAAAAAGAAGACCATTTTTAATATTTATAAATAATAAAAATGTAAGCAGAGTATACAATAGGAAAATATTTCCGGATAAATCCTGGGGGAAAAACAAAGTGCTGTTTTTATTGCACTATGCTCTTTTGATTTCAAAGTCGGATGGCATGCCAATTTCAGGTGCGATTTGCAAGATATCTGATACAAACATAGTGCATGTACTACTTTAGAAATCAGTGCGGCTCCAACCAAGTCAGAACCACACAGATATGACCGCTCTAATTACAGACAATAGGCTGCGATTTGCAGGTATAGCCATATGATCAAAAGCTACTGGCAGCTTTTAATGGAGTAAAGCCTTAGATCATCACATATGTCAGGTCAACTAGTGTACAAGGAGGAAATCGCTATGAGACTTTGGTAAAATCAAAAAATGTTTTTTATTAAAGTTTACATGTAGTTGGCATGCAAATCTCACGCCAATTTGCATCCAGAGTGAGTGGGGTCTTAAAGCTGAACTCCAAGTTAAAGAAATAATATTTAAATAAAAGAGTTGTGTGTATACATATATACTAACCCTCTAGAAAGTTTGTTGATAAAGAAAGACTTGTCCTCTATCCACTCCCTGCTATCTCCTCTGACTATCCCTAGAATGCAGTCACCTTATGGTAAATGGCATGCAGACCATCCATCCCTGACATAGGATGACTGGGAGGATTGCCTTTTGCAATGTCTCCCTACTATGATCTCTGCCAGGAATCGTTTAATAGAATTGAAATTTATCCATAGAGTATATTATACACCTCAACGGCTGGCTGTGATATATTCTGGCAGATCAGCGACATGTCCTCGCTGTGATATGGCTGAGGGCACGTTTAACCATATGTTTTGGGAATGTGCAAAACTGAGTCCTATTGTAAGATTCTTCTGTTTTGGAATACTAGTGTATACTGTTACTTTACTGTATAATACACACCTGATCTAATTTCATGTGCCTTTGATTGTCTGTTCCACTGTACAATTTCAATAAATGCAACTGTTAAAAAGAGAGAGATCTCAGCAATCTGCAAATTCAAAAAGTACTTTTATGTGACACCTCGTTGCTAGAGGCTTCCATTTAGCCATAAAGTTTAGATCGGTGGAGGGCTGAAGTGATAGTTGTCCTTCTGGAATTTTGTCCCATCTCCACAAAGGATTTCTAGATCTCAGTCAAAGTGACCATCGGGTTCTTGGTCACCTCTCTTACTAGGGCCCTTCTTCCCCAATTGGTTAGTTTGGCTGGGTGACCAACTCTTGGAAGAGTCCTGGTTGCGCCAAACTTCTTACATTTGAGAAATATGGAGGCCTTTGTGCTCTTGGGAACCTTCAGTGTAGCAGAACGTTTTCGTAGCCTTTCCCAGATCTGTGCCTTACAATCATCTTGTCTCTGAGATCCTCAGGTATTTCCTTTGACCCCATGACTTTTGCTTTGATACAGCATGTGTTGTCAGCTGTGAGGCCTTTTATAGAGAAGTGTGTGCCTTTCCAAATCATGTCCAATCAATTTAATTTACCACAGCTGGACTCCAGTCAACGTGTAGAAACATCTCAGCAATGATCAAGAGAAATGGGAAGCACCTGAGCTAAATTTTAAGTGTTGTTGCAATTGGTCTGAATACTTACGCCAATGTGATATTTCAGTTTTTCCTCTTTTGTAAATTTGCAAACATTCCTAAAATTCTGTTTTCACTTTGTTATTATGGGGTACTGAGTGTAGATTAATGAGAAAAAAATGAATTTAAACAACTCTATTATCAGGCTGCACCATGACAATATTGAAAAAAGTGAGCGGACACACAGTATATATATATATATATATATATATATATATATATATTTTTTTTTTTTTATTATTTATTTCAGGTACTTATATAGCACCCAGGGGCGGACTGACAACTCATGGGGCCCAGCCAATAGGGGATCATGGGGCCCCTGTGTCCTTGCCCAAACTCAAAAAAGTCTATGAAAAAGGTACCAGGGACATCTCATGGGGCCCCCTACTGACCTTGGGCCCTCAGGCAGTGCCGAGTTTCCAAACGGTCAGTCTGCCCCTGATAGCGCCATCAATTTATGCAGCACTTTACACATATATATTGTACATTCACATCAGTCCCTAACCCTCAAGGGCTGTACAATCTAAGATCCCTAACTTACATTCATACATACACATATTAGGCCAATTTAGACAGGAGCCAATAAACCTACCAGCATGTTTTTGGAATGTGGGAGGAGACCGGAATACCCGGAGAACATGCAAACTCCAGGCAGGTGGTGCCGTGGCTGGGATTTGAACCAACGACCCTAGTACTGCCAGGCGGAAGTGCTAACCATTTAGCCACTGTGCTGCCCTATATGTATATATATATTAATATTATATTGCAGGATTATTGTATCCTTTATTGGTAAAGGCCTGCAGGCAAATTCAGACAAATTTATAAAGTTAAAATAAAATTGTTTTTATTAAAATACTCTTGGTGGTTTTGTTACATTTCATTTCTTCTTTATTATATTGATCAATATATCTACTAAAGCTCCAAAAGATTTTACCCCCTTCATGACAAGGCCATTTTTTGCTATTATGCACTTTGCTATTTAAACTGGAAATTGCGCAGTCATGAAGCGCTGCATACAAAAAATATATATTTTCTGTTTCCTGTTGTAGAACATATCCAATATAAAAAATCTTCTTTCTTTCTTGTCTTTGGTAAAAATATCCAAATAAGTGTATTTTATTTAATCTGTAGGAAAGTTATAGCGTCCAAGAACTATGGGATAAACATTTGAAAATTGATCAATTCTGATGTACTGTTGGATGATCTAATTTCTTGAGGACCTTAAAAGGTCAGGACAGTACAAATACCCTCCAAATGACCTGTTTTTGAAAAGTAGACAGTCTGAGGTATTTATTAAGAGGCATGGAGAGTTTTTAGAAATTGTAATTTTTTAGAAAATGACAAAATTAAATTAAATTTTGTAATTTTTTTAAACTTTTTTTTTGCATACATTCACCAGCCCAGTACAGCGTCATGATATGACTGGTGTGGTGGTGATCAAGGACTGGTGACAGCATGTTAAAAAAAAAAAACCTAAAATAATTTTTTTATTTAATATTTTACTTTTTTTTTAATTTGAACATTATTTATTTATTTTTACTATTGGTTTTAAACACTTTCATCAGAGTAGTTCAATGTTACCATAGTACTACTTTGGGGGGTTGATCGGGGATTTATTTTTTCTTTACACTTTGATTGCTGGTACAATGAAGGTCATTGTACCAGAAATGCTTTGCACTGTCATGAATGGGATAAGTTCATGAGAGCTGTGAATACTAATGATCTGTGATCATATGGTACAGGGAGCTGTGATTGGTCCATGTACCATGTGAGAGCTATATGCCAATCACAGCTCACTAGTGAAGGAACCAAAGCTGTTATGAATCACGTTGATTCACAACAGCTTTGCTGACATACGTCTCTGCAGGCAAAATGATGTACGGGTACGTCGTTTGCCTGTACATGCTGTACAGTAAATGTATTGTGGGTGGACAGCAAGTGGATATTTAATGACAATTTACATTTGTGTGGTTTATTTTTCTTATGAGTGTGTCAGAGTGGTTCAGATACCCCACTATTTAAACATTTTAGTTCCAGAAAAAGTATTAAATTAGCAGCTCTTAAGAGAGTGTGCTGCGCACCTTTCAATCTTGATGTTCACTTTGTATTTCTGCCAGATCTGTGCAGTAATAAAGGCCGGTCAGTGCTCCTCTCTCCTTGTGCAGGGTGACTGGTCTTGTCTCCACCCCTCTTGTAGTTTTCTGCAGGCAATCTGTAGTGGGTGGAGCTACTAGGCCCCTCCCAGAGCTCTTCTGTCTGCACAGACTATGTACAACACTGTGATGATGTCACTGCTACTTTTACCAGGTAATAATTGGGTTGGTTTGCAAACGCATTTGATGCATAGAAAGTGTATTTATATTCTTTGTAGCTTGATTTATATTCTTGTAGTACTGAGAAATACATTTAAATGAACGTTTTTCTGCTCTGTTCAGCTTTAAATAGTCTCCATTGTATACAGGTTAGACCGTTTGTGTTGTAGAAGTGAATTAGATCAGACTTCTTGAAGCATAATTCTAACAGTTTCTTTAAAAGAAACTTATCATAACAGAAATATGTGGGATGTCTTTTTTGACCTTTCCATCTAGAAATGTCATGGCAATGCCATGGTCTGTATACATTTCCTGACATTCACTTGTTGCATGCTTGTTCCAAGTGGGTGCTCTATAGGTATCAAAACCAGACATAAACAGATAACTGATTTTTTGAAACCTGCAATGACAGACAGGAGATCTGGTGCTAGAATTATTTCTCTTGCTCTGATGTTCACGATGATACCTCACGTTTGTGGTATGATCACAGTTTACACATGTGTGCGGGATGGATGCATGAGTTTGCCTTTCCGTGTGAGCATTGTGGGACGGGGGTGATTTAATTATTTTTAATTTTATTATTTATTTGATTTGATTTTTTCTTACGCTGTCCCTTTGATTTTTTTTTTTTGCTATCACAAGGGTTGAACAACATGACAGTTGTGACAGGTCCTCTTTTTAGAGAGATCTGGGGTCTATTACACCTGATAGTTCTCCTCTGGTCTTCAAAGCATCGAATCACACCAAGATCGATGTGATCTGATCCTTGTTCAAGCTGGTAATGACTTATGTGGGACCGAAACAGGAAGTGATTATATCCTCCTTGCTTCCAGTTTCTGAGATCACATAGTGGGAGGAATGAAATCCATTCCTCCCACTGTTTCTCAGGAACAGGATGCTGCCAGTCGCATCCTTACTGGGCTTTCCAGTCACATGGGAGAGCCCAATAAAGGCAGCAGAGGTGGAGGGAGGAGATCCAATTCCTCTGCCTGAAAAAGTAATCCTGAGGCTTTTTAGCTGCTCAGATTAATTTAAAAAAATTCAGAATCAGAAGCTGCAAAAAATTTTATTTCGGTCATTGCTGCAGCCACAGCAATGATCAAGATATCACCCTTCCCATCCAAGGAGGTTTGGATATATCCAGGTACATTTGGATACTATCTATGGACATCCATCCAAGGATGTTCAGGTATGTCCTATGAATGGGAGGTAGTTAAAGACACATCATTAGGGTCAGTGTTCAGCAATGCCAGACTGGAGCAAGAGGGCAACTTAAGAGTTGATGAAAGTTGAAAGCTTTGTAATGGGTTGCTGTACTCATTGCATTTAGCCTAAGTTCACACTGTAGCAGGTCAGGAAGCATGTGTCCCCCAACCTGCAGCCAAGACACGCTGTTTTTCGCAGAAGAGCACGAGAATTCTTAATTTTTCCTTATGCATCAGAAAACATGGTTCCATGCGGCTGCATTCTAAAAAAAGGGTCAAGGACTTTTTTTCTGCACTTTCCACAGGTACAGCAGCCCATTCCAATGAATGGGCTGCTGTGCCCAAGCAAATGCAAGCAGCACTACCCACACAAGTACAAAACCTGTGAACTTGGACTAACTTAAATGTCAAAATGAATCTCACCTCAACAGCGTACAAACAGCGTTGTCCAGCTTCAAACTTAACTCACAGACCTGGAACAAGCATAAAGCAAGTGAAAACCAGTTCCTTCAACATGTGCCCTTTCGCACGGTACAAAACACTCCACTCAGCTCTCAATGAACTCTTGCAAATAGACTGAACTGAGAGAAATACTAGGGCTGAATGCTAGTTGCCTTTGACTTTAGTGCAGGTATGGGCATGATGCAGGTATGGGCATGATGCAAGCATGCAGCTGCAGAAATCAGATTTTCTGATCTCCATACATACACATAATACAGACAGCTGGTATTTCCAGAGGCAATAAAAGGCTCCATATTTCATTCAGCATTGCTCTCCTTTAACTTTTTGAACTGTCCAGAAAAACGTTTGGTGTTTTATTTTGTTCATGTTTCTATGTTATACATTCATTCTTTCCTCCATGTCTCCTTTGTGTCACAATTGTTACTCTCTCAGATCTATGTGCAACACATTCTCTCATGTCCCCTTATGTCCTTGTGTGAAACTAATATTAGATGATTTCCTAGTATTATATTATATACACTCACGGCCACTTTATTAGGTACACCTTGCTAGGACCGGGTTGGACCCCTTTTTGCCTTCAGAACTGCCTTAATTCTATATGGCATAGATTCAACAAGGTTTTGGAAACATTCCTCAGAGATTTTGGTCCACGTTGACATGATAGTATCACGCAGTTGCTGCAGATTTGTCGACTGCACATCCATGATGTGAATCTCTCATTCCACCACAACCCAAAGGTGCTCTATTGCATTAAGATCTTGTGACTGTTGAGGCCATTGGAATACAGTGAACTCATTGTCATGTTCAAGAAACCAGTTTGAGGTGATTTGAGCTTTGTGACTTTTGTGGTGCATTATCCTGCTGGAAGTAGCCATCAGAAGATGGGTACACTGTAGCCCAAAGTGTGCCAGGAAAATATGTCCCACACCATTACACCACCATCAGCCTGAACCACTGATGCAATGCAAGATGGATCCATGCTTTCATATTGTATATGCTAAACTCTGACCGTACCATTTGAATGTTGCAGCTGAAATCAAGATTAATCAGACCGGGCAACATTTTTCCAATGTTCTTTTGTCCAATTTTGGTGAGCCTGTGTGAATTGTACCCTCTGTTTCCTGTTCTTAGCTGACAAGTGTGGCAGCCAATGTGGCCTTCTGCTGCTGTAGCCCATCTTCTTCAAGGTCCAACATGTTGTGTGTTCACAGGTGGTATTCTGCATACCTTGGATATAAAGAGTGGTTTTTTGAGTTGCTGTTGCCTTTCTATCAACTTGAACCAGTCTGCCCATTCTCCTCTGAACTCTGACATCAACAAGGCCTGTTTGTCCACACAGCTGTCACTCACTGGATATTTTCTCTTTTTTGGACCATTCTCTGTAAACCCTACAGATGATTGTGCATGAAAATCCCAGCAGATCAGCAGTTTTTTAAATATTTAGAACAGCCCATCTGGCACCAACAACCATGCCACATCCAAAGTCACCTAATTCCCCTTTCTTCCCCATTCTGATGCTTGGTATGAACTTCAGTAAGTCATCTTCATCACGTCTAGATGCCTAAATGCATTGAGTTGCTGAAATGTGATTGACTGATTAGCAATTTGTGTTACCAAGCAATTGAACAGGTGTACCTAATAAAGAGGCCTGTGCGTGTATATTATTTAAGGTATGAATTATTTTTACTTTATAAGAACAGGAATTTATGCTACCTACCTGTGTTTCTTCACATACATGTAAATTCAACAGTTATATTTTTATAGAAGAGAAGAAAATGTTTCTGTGAAAATGTCAAAAGACATATCATAGATATGTAAGGCATAACATATTATTAAAACATAAGAAACAATTAGGTCCCTGTTGCTGGATAGCAGGCTAAGTGTGGGGAATATTGCACGAGCATTGGCTTTGAATTGCCCCTCTTATGTACATCTTTATTGTCACTTATAAACTGATTGAGCTGTTTACTACTTACTCTTTTTGCTATTCTCAAAACAGTCATAATTCTGAAAAGAATAATAATAATAATAATAATTCTGAAAATAATGATCCTAACCTAATTTACCACAATCCAGATAACTTGTTAAATAAACGTAAAAATATTTCTTACATACTTATAAAGCAGAATTCAAGAACGTAAACGAAAGAAAAGCAGTATAACATTTTACACCCACTGCTCTGTGCAATGGTATTGCACAGAGTGACCCCAATCCTCCTCTTCTCAGGTCCCTCACTGGCAATCTTGGCTCTTCCTCTTCTTCATGTGTCCCCATAGCAAGCCATTTGCTATGGGAACGCACAGTGCGTGCTCGCTCCTAAGCTGTATGTATCTATGGATCCAAGGTAAAAAAAAAAAACTTTTTTAGCTTTAGAATCACTTTAAAAAATAAAAATAAGAAAGAGTTTGTGCTTATTATTATACAGAATTTATATAGTGCTAACAGTTTGTGCAGCGCTTTACAAAATGAATTTCTTTCCTTTAATGTCCAGCCAAGGGCTGCCAGGAATGGACTTGCCAATGGTGGTGGGACTCATCTGCCGTGTGGGCTGCAGTACCATGGCTAGCCAGCGGGTGCTCTCAGCAACCAGAAGCTCACTCCTGCAGTCAGCCATCACCTGAGGCTGATTGCAGGAGGTGTATTTAAGGAATGGCCAGACCTGCAGTCAGTGCCTTGGTGTATGTTTCCCATGAGCCCCTGTACCTGCATCCTGTCTGCTTCCTGCCTGATTCCTGATTCTGCTTTGATCCTGATTCGTGAATGAACTCCGCCTGTCCTGACCCCGGCTATTCCTGACCACTCTCCAGCCTGCTCCTTTGGTACCTTGTGTGCCTGATTGTTCCTGACCCGGCCCGTCTGACTACGCTCTGCCTGCTCCTTTGTGTCTTGTCTGCCCGATGGTTCCTGACCCAGCCTGCCTGACCACTCCACCTCACCAGCCCTGACTGCTCTTGCCTGTGTACATTCCGTTATCAGTTGGAGGTTTGGTTTTGTTATATTGTGCGTGTTATATTTGTGTATAACCTTTAATAATTTATATTGTTACACCATACTTGAGCTTGAGTTTCCCTGTGTCAGTTCACACAGCTCTGGTCTTACCGAGAGCCCTGACAAGGGCCATCTGAGTTATAGGGACCCATTTAAACTAAATACAGTTGGGTGACTGCTGTTTCATGGATCTGTACTTACTTTTGACATCATCTTTACTATCTATCTATCTATCTGTCTGTCTGTCTGTCTGTCTGTCTGTCTGTCATCTTTAATGGGGAAAGGGCACACTTTTTTGACCAGGTACCCTTTGGTAATAGTGTCCACTGATTCACCACTAAAATTTTCCTGGGAAAGTTTTGACTTTCACAAACTTACTCAAAGCTATGCAAATACCACCCCCCTTCCTCAGAGCACTTGGGTCCTGGTGATCGTCCTTCATGGAATGGCAAGTTTCTCCATTACATAGAGTGCCAGGAGCTAGATCACTTTAAAACAGAGTGAACTGTAAAGTCAAGATTCATTCATAGAACTGAAAGGTCACTCTTTGTTATATTCCTTTATTATCCACAAAGTTTACTGTTCTGCTGTAGAATACAAATCCTGCCTTACATTATAGCTTTCCTTTGATTGTCAAATAATGTTTTTAAACAGATTGTCAGTCTTAAACATATTTTATCAGTGGAGTGGTGTATTTGGGATGCTGTATCAAGGCAATGATTCTGTAATTTGCATTTTTTATCACCTCTCCAGTGATGGGCACCAAGAGTATGCATGAGGTAATTAAGGTGCTACTCAAAAGTTAAAGCTGTTATGCCAGGTTAAGTTGGTCTAGAAATGGGCACTTCAAAAAAGAAAGTATATTCAAATGGGATTTATTTATGGCTGCATCTGGAGAAGACTGGTTTTCTAGGACTCAGCTGGACTGAAAGTGGAGCAATAGCCTTAAGATTAAAACTTGCTGGTGGATAAGCTTTAATTGTAGAAGAGACTCGGTTCAGCTATTCTGCAATAAAGGCTTCTTTTCTGCTTGCCAGCATTCTTTCTTCTTAATGTAGCAGAGCCATGCATGTGGTACTGTATGGTACATACAGTACCACATACAGAAGAGAGACCTGTTTTATAAAATCTTACAGACTAGTCCATAGCTGAGAATTGCTTAATGTACAGAAAAATGTGCTGCTTGGGATCTTGATTGCATTTGCTAACTGTCCAATAGATCTGCCCTGCCATTACCAGTTATGAAATGATAGCCAGAGTGCTTTGAAATTTAGTGTTCCCTTGATTGCCAGTATTGTGTTTAAACCGATTGTAAGTCTAATAAATGTTTTATCAGTGGAGCAGATGTACCTGGGCTATTGGGCTGCTGTATCAACCTACTGAATGTGTAATTCATATTATTTGGGTCATATGTCACCCCTATAGTGATGGGCACCAAGGGTAAACATGAGGAAGTTAAGGAGCTACTCAAACGTTAAGGTATTTATGGCTGGTTACCTAAGAAAATGGGAAATTTTAAAATGTCTCTCAAATGAACACATTTCTAGCAGTGTACGGTATATGGTTTTCATTTAATAAAGTCCATTCATTCAAAAATCAAATGTTAAAAGTAAATTAAATCCTTTGAATGACAAATGTTTTGAGAATTTTCGTACAAATTTTTCAAAGACTTTTCCTAAGAATTTTTGTTTAAAATTCTAAACATTTACGTATGGCCAGCTTTAGGAACAGCGACCTGTTTTATAAAATCTTAAATACTAGTCTATAGCTGTGATTTGTTTCATTTACCAAAAAATTGTGCTTTTTTTTTAGGACCTTGTGTACATTTGCTAGCTTGCCAATAGGTCAGCTCTGCTATTATTGACTATCAAATCAGCACTGTTTTTTTCATTCTTAAGGGTGTACAGGACACTGATAATTGGGTTATGGTTCCTTTTAAATGTTTTGTGTACTCAGGGGTTTCACCCATGATGGGTGAAGAATTTCGGGGTAGTAGCAAAAGGAGACAACTGACTCAAAGCCCTCTTGCCATCTATAGTGGCTTTTTTGGGATCCTGCTATTTTTGGAGGTCTGGAGAGATATTCAGGTGGGAAAAGGACCTCCACTCCTACAGAGATAAGCAGCCTGCAGGAAGCAGCACATAAGGCAGGAAGCTCTTAGTCTTGGGGGTTTAGTAAGAGTTGTGAGGAAACTTGGCTGTGTGCTGGAAAAACTAACAAAATATCTGAGGCTGGACGCTGCTAACCCTGGGGTAATGCTCTTATATGAGCTTTGCATGTTTGATATTCTTATTTGTGTTGAAGATAAGCAAATGTTTGAGTTGTGTTTTCTGAAGTTTTTATTTGTTGCTGGAAGCTATAATTTGTTTGCTTTGAAAGAAAAATACACACCTTTAAGCTTAAACAAGCGGCTTTGCACAAGTTTCCAAGGAGCTATGCCCCTGAACTATTTTTTATTTGATGGTACCTATTATGTCCAGAACTGTGGGGCGTCGATAGGAGACAGATTTTCCCCATCGATGGTAAACCTATATATGGGTTGGTGGGAGGAACATTCTCTACCAGCAACACTTCTGCCAACCATATTATCTGGTATGATTGTTATATTGATGACATCCTGATGAGGGCATTTCTGGTCTGCATAGTTTCTTAAAGTATATCAATGACAACCAGCTAAATCTGCATTTTTCTATTGAATATAATGATTTGAGTATCAGCTTCCTGAATATTACTTTACAGGGTGAACTTGTTACAGGTAATACTCTTACTAATACTTATAGGACACTGTGGTAACATCACTCTCTATGCAGCCAGTTGTCACCCATCCCACACCATCAATGCTATTCCTTATGGAAAGTTTGTCCGTGCCAGACAGATCTGCTTCACTCGGCTTTTGAAAAAGAGTGCCTTATGAAGAAGTCACTGTACGGAGTGACAAAGCACGTGACGTCAGCACGTCTGGAAGGTTGTGAATGGCCATTTTACCATATCTTTCCTATAAATGTCCACACTTAAAGGAATAGCTTGCGATGTAGGGTCGGGTCAGAGCTAAGATGAGAGCAGCAAGGAATTATTAGTTGATATTCCCAAAGGCAGAGGATGTATCAAAAATCTTAAAACTACAATAACAAGCACAGCTGTTGCTTTTGTCAGTACTTATTATAAAGAATACCACCAAATAATTAAAATAATAAAAAGGAATTTGCCAATTTTGTATACAGCTAGAAGCCTACATGGAAAATTACAAACAGGTTGCCATTTTTCTGGTCACCAAGTACCAACCTGAGGTAATTTTTTTCACCCAGTCTATTTTCTTCATCCAAAAATGCCAACCCACCTGGCTGATATGTCGTGGGAGTTATCCCTGTAACACAAAAACCTGTAGATATTGCCATTTCAATATGTCAGGAGAGAAGAGGAATTTTTATGCAACAGTACATTAACTGTGATACTAATTATGTAGTTTACCTGGTCACTTGCATTTCATGCAACTTTCAATATGCGGGCTGCACCACACCTACCCTCATGACACAAATAGGAAAGTACTACTGTAATACCAACAAGAGTTTGTTTGTGGAAGTATTTGTGGTTTATACGTGTTCTCCTTTGTAATTCTGTCTGATTTATTTTGCCATTATTTCTGTTAATTGAATTAATTGATAGGTGGAGTCTTTGTTTCTTTTATCACTATATAGTCCAAAGTTTCAGGTCTCATCTATGGTTATGAATCTGATTAAAACCGTGTAGGCTGAAACACGTTAACTAATTGTATTTTGCATACTGTACACTGTGGCTTTCTGAATAAATTCAAGATTTTAGAAGCAACATCAGTTGTGCAGATCATCTATATGGATTAATTCTTTCAGATGAGTGCCTGAAGATCAAGCACCCTTGAGCTCTATTGATCAAATAATGGGTAGTGATGGGACGAACACCCCTGTGTTTGGTTATCAGTTGAACGCTCAAACTTAAAGAACGCTCCACCGCACATTTTGAACTCAATGCAAGTCTAGAGATTGTAAATTCAAAAGTGCCCATTTTGAAGGCTTAGATGCAAGTTATTGGGGTATGGGGACTCGGGTACTGCCCTGAGGGACATGAAGCAGTGAAAAAATATGTGAAAAAGTACTGTTTTTAAGGGACAGTTGTTTTTCATTGCTTAAGGTAAAAAAAATGGCAAATTCATTTAAATATCATACCTAGTGGTCCCCTTAAACTACCTGCAAAGTTGCACATCTCTACAATGTATAGAACCAGCTGCAGCAGGAAAGACATTTAAACAAAAAAGACAAAAAACCCCCAAAAACAGCATGCCCTGCCAGGCCTGTGCTGGGATCAAGGGTCTGGTAGGAATTTAGGTGGGACCCCACACTTCCCCCCCATTTTTAGGGGGTGGGGTTCCCCTTAAAAACCCTACCAAGCCTAAAGGGCCTGGTATGACTTTTAGGGGGAACCCCATGCACTTTACCCCCCCCCATTTTTGGGTGTTGGAGTTTCCCTTAAAAGTCCTATCAGGCCTAAACGACCTGGTAGGGCTTTTAGTGGGAACCCCATGCACTTTTTTTTGTTACTTTTTTTGCTGTCCCTCTTCTTACCTTCGTACCAGACCTCAAGGTACTGCTATGGATTGGGCGGGGGACCCACACTGTTTTTTTTTTTAAATTATATTATTTGTTTTTTTACTATTATTTTTTTTTAAATTAGCATTATTTATTTATTTAATTTTTCGGGGACAGTATTTTCCCCTCTGTTTTTGGCAGTGTCCAGCAACACACTGCATAAGGCCGTGACTTTGGCCAATCATGGCACTGTGAGAGTGAACACATGAACGGCCCGATGTTCGTGTGTTACACTATTAATGAGTAGAAGCACGCATCTGTTTCTTTCTATATGTTATGACTAGAGATGAGCGAATCGAACTAGGCGAACCGGAATTCGAGTCGAATTTCAGGAAATATTCGATTCGTGTCGAAACCGAAATTTTGCCTACTTCGGGTGCGCGAATCGAACATTTCCCGATCAGCCGGCAAAAGTGTCCCTGCAGTGAGCTCCGCTATTTCTGACAGTTCTCTGACAGAAGGAACACATGTTTAGCGGTTGAAACATTGTATCTATTAGTTTACATTTAGGATACAGATGTTTCAACCACTGTACATGTGAAGAAGTTGTGAGAGAACTGTCAGAAATAGAGGAACTCTGCACATACACTTTTTGCCGGCTTGGAATTATTCTTCTTTTCATCCTACTTCTTCTTCTTCTTCATCCTCAGAAGAAGAGGATGAGGATGAGGATGAAGAAGAAGAAGAAGAAGAAGAAGAAGAAGAAGAAGAAGAAGTAGGATGAAAAGAAGAATAATTCCAAGCCGGCAAAAAGTGTATGTGCAGAGTTCCTCTATTTCTGACAGTTCTCTCACAGCTTCTTCACATGTACAGCGGTTGAAACATCTGTATCCTAAATGGAAACTAATAGATACAATTTGTATCTATTAGTTTCCATTTAGGATACAGATATTTCAACCGCTGTACATGTGAAGAAGCTGTGAGAGAACTGTCAGAAATAGAGGAACTCTGCACATACACTTTTTGCCGGCTTGGAATTATTCTTCTTTTCATTCTTCTTCTTCTTCCTCATCCTCATCCTCATCCTCATCCTCTTCTTCTGAGGATGAGGATGAAGAAGAAGAAGAAGAAGAAGTAGGATGAAAAGAAGAATAATTCCAAGCCAGCAAAAAGTGTATGTGCAGAGTTCCTCTATTCTGCAGATACACTTAGAGGAGCTCTGCAGATACACTTAGAGGAGCTCTGCACATACACTTTTTGCCGGCTTGGAATTAATCTTATTTTCATCCTACTTCTTCTTCTTCTTCTTCTTCTTCTTCTTCTTCATCCTCATCCTCAGAAGAAGAAGAGGATGAGGATGAGGATGAAGAAGAAGAAGAAGAAGTAGGATGAAAATAAGAATAATTCCAAACCGGAAAAAAGTGTATGTGCAGAGCTCCTCTAAGTGTATCTGCAGAGCTCCTCTAAGTGTATCTGCAGAATAGAGGAACTCTGCACATACACTTTTTGCCGGAAACCGCTGTATGGAGTGAATGTCCCAGAACTGTCAGAAATAGACTATTTATGACAGTTCTGGGACATTCACTGCATACAGCTGTTTTAACCGCTGTATGGAGGGAATGTCATGGAACTGTCAGAAATAGACTATTAATGACAGTTCTGGGACTGTCCTTCAATGCAGCGGTTGAAACATTGTATGTATTTGTTTCCATAAATGGATCCATTTATGGAAACAAATACATACAATGTTTCAACCGCTGTATGGAAGGACAGTCCCACAACTGTCATTAATAGTCTATTTCTGACAGTTCCATGACATTCCCTCCATACAGCGGTTAAAACAGCTGTATGGAGTGAATGTCCCAGATCTATCAGAAATAGACTATTTATGACAGTTCTGGGACATTCACTGCATACAGCTGTTTTAACCGCTGTATGGAGGGAATGTCATGGAACTGTCAGAAATAGACTATTAATGACAGTTGTGGGACTGTCCTTCAATGCAGCGGTTGAAACATTGTATGTATTTGTTTCCATAAATGGATCCATTTATGGAAACAAATACATACAATGTTTCAACCGCTGCATGGAAGGACAGTCCCAGAACTGTCATTAATAGTCTATTTCTGACAGTTCCATGACATTCCCTCCATACAGCGGTTAAAACAGCTGTATGAAGTGAATGTCCCAGATCTATCAGAAATAGACTATTTATGACAGTTCTGGGACATTCACTCCATACAGCTGTTTTAACCGTTGTATGGAGGGAATGTCATGGAACTGTCAGAAATAGACTATTAATGACAGTTGTGGGACTGTCCTTCCATACAGCGGTTGAAACATTGTATGTATTTGTTTCCATAAATGGATCCATTTATGGAAACAAATACATACAATGTTTCAACCGCTGTATGGAAGGACAGTCCCACAACTGTCATTAATAGTCTATTTCTGACAGTTCCATGACATTCCCTCCATACAGCGGTTAAAACAGCTGTATGGAGTGAATGTCCCAGATCTATCAGAAATAGACTATTTATGACAGTTCTGGGACATTCACTGCATACAGCTGTTTTAACCGCTGTATGGAGGGAATGTCATGGAACTGTCAGAAATAGACTATTAATGACAGTTGTGGGACTGTCCTTCAATGCAGCGGTTGAAACATTGTATGTATTTGTTTCCATAAATGGATCCATTTATGGAAACAAATACATACAATGTTTCAACCGCTGCATGGAAGGACAGTCCCAGAACTGTCATTAATAGTCTATTTCTGACAGTTCCATGACATTCCCTCCATACAGCGGTTAAAACAGCTGTATGGAGTGAATGTCCCAGATCTATCAGAAATAGACTATTTATGACAGTTCTGGGACATTCACTGCATACAGCTGTTTTAACCGCTGTATGGAGGGAATGTCATGGAACTGTCAGAAATAGACTATTAATGACAGTTCTGGGACTGTCCTTCAATGCAGCGGTTGAAACATTGTATGTATTTGTTTCCATAAATGGATCCATTTATGGAAACAAATACATACAATGTTTCAACCGCTGCATGGAAGGACAGTCCCAGAACTGTCATTAATAGTCTATTTCTGACAGTTCCATGACATTCCCTCCATACAGCGGTTAAAACAGCTGTATGGAGTGAATGTCCCAGATCTATCAGAAATAGACTATTTATGACAGTTCTGGGACATTCACTGCATACAGCTGTTTTAACCGCTGTATGGAGGGAATGTCATGGAACTGTCAGAAATAGACTATTAATGACAGTTCTGGGACTGTCCTTCCATGCAGCGGTTGAAACATTGTATGTATTTGTTTCCATAAATGGATCCATTTATGGAAACAAATACATACAATGTTTCAACCGCTGCATGGAAGGACAGTCCCAGAACTGTCATTAATAGTCTATTTCTGACAGTTCTATGACATTCCCTCCATACAGCGGTTGAAACCGCTGTATGGAGTGAATGTCCCAGAACTGTCAGAAATAGACAGAAACTGTCACAGAACTGTCCTTCTTCTCATCCTTCTCCTTCTTCTCATCCTTCTTCTCATCCTTCTTCTCATCCTTCTCCTTCTTCTCATCCTTCTCCTTCTTCTCATCCTTCTCCTTCTGCTCATCCTTCTTCTCATCCTTCTCCTTCTTCTCATCCTTCTCCTTCTCCTTCTTCTCATCCTTCTCCTTCTCCTTCTTCTCATCCTTCTCCTTCTCATCCTTCTCCTTCTCCTTCTCATCCTTCTCCTTCTTCTCATCCTTCTCCTTCTTCTCATCCTTCTCCTTCTCCTTCTTCTCATCCTTCTCCTTCTCCTTCTCATCCTTCTCCTTCTTCTCATCCTTCTCCTTCTCCTCATCCTTTTTCTTCTCATCCTTCTCCTTCTCCTTCTTCTCATCCTTCTCCTTCTTCTCATCCTTCTCCTTCTTCTCATCCTTCTCCTTCTTCTCATCCTTCTCCTTCTTCTCCTTCTTCTCATCATTCTCCTTCTTCTCATCCTTCTCCTTCTTCTCATCCTTCTCATCCTTCTTCTCATCCTTCTTCTTCTCATCCTTCTCCTTCTTCTCATCCTTCTCCTTCTCCTTCTTCTCATCCTTCTCCTTCTTCTCATCCTTCTCCTTCTTCTCATCCTTCTCCTTCTCATCCTTCTCCTTCTCCTTCTTCTCTTCCTTCTCCTTCTTCTCATCCTTCTCCTTCTTCTCATCCTTCTTCTTCTCATCCTTCTCCTCCTTCTTCTCATCCTTCTTCTCATCCTTCTTCTTCTCATCCTTCTCCTTCTTCTCATCCTTCTCCTTCTCCTTCTTCTCATCCTTCTCCTTCTTCTCATCCTTCTCCTTCTTCTCATCCTTCTCCTTCTTCTCATCCTTCTCCTTCTTCTCATCCTTCTCCTTCTTCTCATCCTTCTCCTTCTCCTTCTTCTCTTCCTTCTCCTTCTTATCATCCTTCTCCTTCTTCTCATCATTCTCCTTCTTCTCATCCTTCTCCTTCTTCTCATCCTTCTTCTTCTCATCCTTTTCGTTCTTCTCATCCTTCTTCTTCTCATCCTTCTTCTTCTCATCCTTCTCCTTCTCATCCTTCTCTTTCTTCTCATCCTTCTCCTTCTCCTTCTTCTCATCCTTCTCCTTCTTCTCATCCTTCTCCTTCTCCTTCTTCTCATCCTTCTCCTTATTCTCAGCCTTCTTCTTCTCATCCTTCTCCTTCTCATCCTTCTCCTTCTCATCCTTCTCCTTCTTCTCATCCTTCTCCTTCTTCTCATCCTTCTCCTTCTCCTTCTTCTCATCCTTCTCCTTCTCCTTCTTCTCATCCTTCTCCTTCTCCTTCTTCTCATCCTTCTCCTTCTTCTCATCCTTCTCCTTCTTCTCATCCTTCTCCTTCTCCTTCTTCTCATCCTTCTCCTTCTCCTTCTTCTCATCCTTCTCCTTCTCCTTCTCCTTCCTCATCTCCAAGGGCATTAAATTAAAGGTACAGTGTTCTGCACTAATTTAAAGGCTCTCTGAAGCCTAGAAACCCTTTAAATAAGTCATCTTCGTAGCGGAGAAATTCGCATCGAATCGAATTTCACACTGGAATTCGCCGAATCAGCCGAATCGAATTTTTCATTTCTTCGCTCATCTCTAGTTATGACCTTGTGTGCTAACTGGTCAATAGGTCAGCCTTGCTATTATCAGCTATCAAATCAGGGCTGTTTTTTTCATGCTTAACTGTAGCTGTGGTGTCTGGGTGCTCCTTTGTTGTTCCAGATTCTGTTCCACCATCCACACACCTACAACTACCAGGTTTACAGTATGTGGAAGAGGCCCTTTACCTCATCAACATCTTTAGGACATGTGACAAGCGGACTCTTGACTGTCAGGTGGAAGCAGTTGGACAGCTGCATTGCCACCCGATTCCTTCCCGATTCCTTCCCGATTCGTTCCACACATCCCTGGTAATGGTGCCCTTTGTGAGCACTAATGGTGCCCTTTGTGAGCACTTCATCATGTATGCGGGGCTCCACTTGCCCATCTGCGGGCACGGGGCCGACATGGCGGGTGCTGGCGGGTGGAGGGGAGGGAGGAGAGCAGACATACATCTACTCTCCTCCCCTTCTTGCTGTGAGCCGGAAAGCGACGTGTATAACGCCACTTCTCGTCTTACCAATCAATATATAATACAGAAAAACATGCTAAGGATACTGATATACCGTATATTTCTCAGTTCCTTTTTGTTGTTTTTTTCCTGCCAGGATCCTAGCCATGGTACGATCTGATGGGAAAGAAATAAATGGACCACTAGCTGGATATTCAGCATTAAAAAATAAAAATTATATTTTTTTCTTGGTCGCAATATCGTGAGAGTATGCATATCACCAGCAGCATGTAAACGCAGAGGGTAATGCTTACATTTTTTTTTTTAAGAGCATGTGATTACAAAACACAACATGGCAGATAGATGAGGACATCAAGCTCCAATCTGATGGCCATATAGTCCTCATTTGTCTGGATTATAGTAAACCAGAAAAGGGGTTGTTACTTGGTGTGCTGGAGAGCATGAAGCAGGCTTCACCCTGCATGTAGTCTATGTTTTATTGTAGCTTTGGTATGATTAGGATCCCACTTTGTTTACAGTGGGGATCGAAAGTTTGGGCACCCCAGCTAAAAATTTGTATTAATGTGCATAAAGAAGCCAAGGAAAGATGGAAAAATCTCCAAAAGGCATCAAATTACAGATTAGACATTCTTATAATATGTCAACAAAAGTTAGATTTTTTTTCCATCATTTACACTTTCAAAATAACAGAAAACAAAAAAATGGCGTCTGCAAAAGTTTGGGCACCCTGCAGAGTTAATATCTTGTACTGCCCCCTTTGGCAAGTATCACAGCTTGTAAATGCTTTTTGTAGCCAGCCAAGAGTCTTTCAATTCTTGTTTGAGGTATCTTTGCCCATTCCTCCTTACAAAAGTCTTCCAGTTCTTTGAGATTTCTGGGCTGTCTGTCACGCACTGCTCTTTTAAGGTCTATCCATAGATTTTCAATTATGTTGAAGTCAGGAGATTGTGAAGGCCATGGCAAAACCTTCAGTTTATGCCTCTTGATGTAATCCCCTGTGGATTTCGAGGTGTGTTTAGGATCATTATCCATTTGTAGAAGCCATCCTCTCTTTAACTTCAGCTTTTTCACAGATGGCATCAAGTTACCATCCAAAATTTGCTGAAATTTTATTGAATCCATTTTTCCTTCTACTCGTGAGATGTTCCCTGTGCCACTGGCTGCAACACAACCCCAAAGCATGATTGATCCAACCCCATGCTTAACAGTTGGACAGAGGTTCTTTTCATTAAATTCTGTGCCCCTTCTTCTCCAAACGTACCTTTGCTCATTCCGGCCAAAAAGTTCAATTTTAACCTCATCGGTCCACAGAACTTGTTTCCAAAATGCATCAGGCTTGTCTATATGTTCATTTGCAATGTTCAAACGATGATTTTTGTGGTGAGGACGTAGAAGAGGTTTTCTTCTGATGACTCTTCCATGAAGACCATATTTGTACAAGTATCTCTTTATGGTGGAATAGTGTACCACAACTCCAGTGTCTGCCAGATCTTTCTGGAGGGATCGTGCAGTCAAACGTGGGTTTTGAATTGTTTTTCTCACAATCCTGCGAGCTGTTCTGTCTGATATTTTTCTTGGTCTTCCAGATCTTGCTTTAACTTCCACTGTTCCTGATGACTGCCATTTATTAATTACATTCCGAACAGAGGATATTGACATCTTAAAACGCTTTGCTATCTTCTTATAGCCTTCTCCAGCTTTGTGAGCGTCAACTATTTTCAGTTTCAGTTTTCTAGACAACTGCTTAGAAGAACCCATGGTGCTGATTGTTGGGGCAAGGTCAGATGAGTCTGGGCATTTAAAACCTTTGAGATTGACATCACCTGGTCTTCCCAGACGATGACTGAGAACAATCCATGACACTGGCAGGTCTCAGTTTTGCAAAGGGGGCAGTGCATGCTATAAATTCTGCAGGGTGCCCAAACGTTTGCAGACACCATTTTTTTGTTTTCTGTTATTTTGAAAGTGTAAATGAAGGAAATAAAATCTAACTTTTGTTGACATATTATAAGAATGTCTAATCTGTAATTTGATGCCTTTTGGAGATTTTTCCATCTTTCCTTGGCTTCTTTATGCACATTAATACAAATTTTTAGCTGGGGTGCCCAAACTTTCGATCCCCACTGTAGGTGGAGAAGTGTCAGGGGTTATAACTTTCCGTTATGAGGGTAATTACATAACAGAGGGCTAGGAAACTTACCCTATAATGCTGAGGGAGGGATCCCTACTAGATCCCACTTACCTTTCTGACCAGCTATAAAACCCTTTCTGCGACATCCTGTCAGGATGGATGTGTCATTTACCAGCCCCGTCCTGGTTTGAATGAATACTGTAGAGTCAGTTATCACTGATTTTGTCCATTGATAACTGTCCATTCATAACTAAAGCTTAGTAAACTGTGTTTACTATGCTTTAGTTTGTGAATGAACGGGAAGCTTTGTACAGAGCTATTCCTGTCCATTCATCCTATGCTACTGAGGCTGCAGAGATGGAGACTGAAGGCTATGTCCTCCTTTCTCTGTTTAGACCCCTGATATTTCACCAAAGTCCCCCAACGGGGTTTCTAAAAAAACTGTAAAATATAATAACAAATAATATTGTAAAAAAATAAATAAAAAATAATTAAAAAATAAAATGAAAATAAAAAAACTACTGACACCAGTGGCGGAACTACCAGGATCACAAAGGTCACAAATGCTAAAATCTCAAGAGTTCTACTGGGCTCAGAGGGCAGGGCCCCGGCCGGGTGTTAGGGGGGCTCATCAAGATTTCTTGCACTGGAGCCTTGAAGTTTCTAGTTAAGCCTCTGTGTATTTGCATTGGCTACAGATGCATTTTAAATGTTTATTTAAAAAATAAAGATCTTCTATAATTATAATTTGTCTTTCCTATTTGCTGTTTACAGACTGCCCTGAAGCAGTCTTATAATCATCGATTTCCCAAGCTTTGCAAAACAATCAGCTAATGAGCCTTGAATCATACTGTAAAAGCCTAGTAGTAAAACATACCTTTAACAGAAGTGGATTATTTAATGTTGTGTCAAGGCAAAATTGAAAGAATATATACAAATACTAGTTGATGTGATAGAAATGCTCTCAGCTCCTAAATTTTTGTTACACGTTTGATAACACAGCGATTTTGTGAACTGAATGGTCAACCCTGCCCAGTTTTCTGTTGCTAAACTACTGAATCCCTTCTACTATTTATTTCTTCACAACAAAACTGCTAATTATTCTGTAGTCATAAGAACTTGGAAGAAAATTTAGACAAGATCAGTAGGTATTTCTTGTAATTTTTTTTAAAGATACAGTATAACAAAACTCTTTTGATTGTTTATTTGGTAAACCAACAGTGATAAGATAAAACAAGTTCATTGTTAGGATTTACATACACTTAAAGAAAAATGTTTCTTACACCAATGTACTGCATACTGCCATTGGACATATACACTCATTGGCCACTTTATTAGGTACACCAGTTCAATTGCTTGGTAACACAAATTGCTAATCAGCCAATCACATCACAGAAACTCAATGCATTTAGGCATCTAGACACGGTGAGGACGACTTGCTGAAGTTCAATCCGAGCATCAGAATGGGGAAGAAAGGGATTTAAGTGACTTTGAACATGGCCTGGTTGTTGGTGCCAGGCAGGCTGGTCTGAGTATTACAAAAAATGCAGATCTACTGGGATTTTCACGCACAACCATCTCTAGGGTTTACAGAGAATGGTCCAAAAAAGAGAAAATATCCAGTGAGTGGCAGTTGTGTGGACTAAAATGCCTTGTTGATATCATAAGTCAGAGGAGAATGGGCAGACTGGTCCAGCTGCGGTATTCAGATGGTAAGCTCAGATTTTGGCGTAAACAACATGAAAGCATGGATCCATCCTGCCTTGTATCAATGGTTCAGACTGGTGGTGGTGTAATGGTGTGGGGGATACTGTATTTTTTTGGCACTAGCAAGGTGTAGCCAATAAAGTGGTCGGTGAGTGCACATTATGTTAATAAATATGAACACTTACTCTAGCCCAAACTATATTTTTAGATTTGGAATGATCTGCGAAGAATAACATCCTCTTTAAATTTTGTTTTTCAATGTTAATGTCCCAGTATGAGGATCTCACTTCTGATCTGCCCAAAAACGGAGATGAAAATAACTAGCAAAATTAACCTTAAACTGAAAATAAATTTATAAATATATAAATACCTGTAATAAATAAATCCTTCAAAAACATTTTGATCAGTTAGATTTGTTGACATTATCTTGTCCTCTGACATATCATTCTGGTGCTACAAGTTCTTCTTCAATTCATGGTCACATCTCAGGTTCCCCAAATACAGCACCACCGTCAATTTATATCTGAAGCAATAAGAACCTGACAGATTCAACCAGTCGTGAACATACTGCGCGTTACATAAGCCAAAAAAACTTAATTGAAGTACACAGGGCATACGTAGGACATTTGGTCCAACTCTAGGAGAGTTTCCCCACACAAACACACCACACCTTTTACCAGCAATTATCCCATCTGCCCCGGAGAGATTAAACTTGCTTCCATCCAAAATATTGAATAGAAAATGAATGAAAATCTGCACAGCATGGACAAAAAGCAATACAAATTTGACAGACATTCCAACCCTACTTCACTCATTGGTTTGAACTAAAATAATTTGGTTGTTTCTAGAGTTTTCAATAATTAACACAAACAATTTTTTTTTTTCAAATACATAGGATTTTTTTCGTCTTCTTAGTCCTTTAGCGCACATACACTTTTGCAATGTTCAATTTGCAGATGAAGATTCTTTTACAGGTGGCTAATGATTCACTATTAACAGTGACATTGAATAAAACATTACCTGAAAAACGTGGAGTTTGACCTAACAGTTGCCTGTTATCTGAATTTTACAGATTTCTTCTTTAAAGAGTAAAGTGAATTGACACTTTATATGGGTCACATCCTGGTAGCCCTTTGCTCTTAGCTAGTAAAAAGTTACCTAGGTGTATTTTTTGAATGAACTTAGTAACGCATATAAATGAGGCCAAAGTTTATTGCACTCTGTAAAATATTTTGATACAAATGATTACATATGATTTTCATTTGAGGAGAATGTTAAATGATGTGTTTAGGCTGCCTCCCTGTCTTTCTGCCTAAAGCTGAACTCCAGGCAGACAATTCAAATCATACATCTAGCATTTTTACTATCTAGCACATCTAGCAACCTGGCTCCAAGCAGCTGACACTGCCTCCCACGCAGCACTCTCCTATGGAGGTCTCACCTTGACCCACTCACCCAGGCCCAGCGGTCAGAAAGGAGGTGGGGTTGGTCTACTTCTGTCACGTCTAAGCACCTTTCAAGTCTTCCCTAGCCCTCCCTCTCTATCCTTCTCTTCCTTCGAGACCCACTGCATCTAGCTACTCTCTCCAACCTTCCTGAGTATTGCAGTGATCTACCGGCCTCCTGGTCCCGTGTCCTGCTTTCTCGACGACTTCGCCTCCTGGCTACCCTACTTTCTCTCCTCTGAGCTACCCACTATCATCCTCGGAGACCTCAACATCCCTATTAACTTCAATAACCCGGCTACATGCCAATTGCTACACTTAACCTCTTCTTTTGAGCTAGCGCAGTGTATTCAGTCCTCCACTCATTCCTATGGAAACACCTTAAATCTTGTCTTCTCCCACCACTGTACTCCCTATAACCTCTCAAACACCCCATTTCCCCTCTCTGATCACAATCTCATCACCTTCACAGTCTCCTCGTCCTCAAACACCTATCCCTCCATACGTCAAAGTATCATCAGCAGAAACCTCCGCAACTTGAACCCTGCCCCTTTCCACTCTGTGGCTGACCAACTTTACGACAGTATCTTTCCCCTGTCCTGACCTGGCCACTACTGTTTATAACAACTTGTTATCAGCCGCTCTAGACTCGCTAGCACCCCCAACAACACGAAGCATTAAACCCCGACCGCTACAACCCTGGCAGACTGACCATACCAAAAATCTCAAACGACGCAGTCGTGCGCTGGAGCGACTATGGCGCAAAACCAGATCCTAACAAGTGTTCACCCGATATAAATCTGCCTTCCTAACCTACACTTCCTCCCTTCACGCTGCCAAGCAAGCCTACTTTGTTACCCTTATTAATACCTTATCCTCCAGTCCTCGCCGGCTCTTCTCTACTTTTAACTCTCTACTCTCTCCGCCCCCACCTCCACACAGTACCTCACTCACCGCCCACAAGATTGCTAACCACTTCAAAAACAAGATCGACGCAATTCGTAGGGACATCGCCACTGGTCAGACTTCCACCCCACCTAGCATCCCTCACACTAAAACCTCCTCAACACTCCACTCCTTCGACCTCACCACTGCCCAGACTCCCACCCCACCTAGCATTCCTCACACTAAAACCCCCTCAACACTCCACTCCTTTGACCTTGCTACCACTGAAGAGGTCACCAAGTTCTTCTCTGAAGCCCACCTCACCACCTGCCCCTTTGACCCTGTTCCCTCACAACTCCTACGATCACCCTCTTCCTCCATCCTACGCTCCCTCACACACATCTTTAATCTTTCCCTCTCTACTGGCACATTCCCTCCCCTCTAAAACACGCGCACATCAATCGCATACTTAAAAAACCCTCCCTGGATCCCACCGACCTGAACAACCTTAGACCCATCTCCCTGCTGCCATTTACATCCAAACTCCTAGAGCGCTTAGTCTATAATCGCCTGAGTTCCAACCTCACCGACAACAACCTCCTTGATCCCCTACAGTCTGGCTTCCGCCCCCTACACTCCACCGGAACTGTCCTACTCAAACTCACCAACGACCTGCTAACCGCCAAAGCTAATGGCCACTATTCAGTGCTCCTACTCCTCGACCTCTCTGCGGCTTTCGACACGGTTGACCACCCCCTCCTCCTCAAAAAACTACACTCTCTTGGCCTCAGAGACTCCTCTCTCTCCTGGCTCTCTTCCTTTCTATCACAGCGCTCCTTCAGTGTTACCTATAACGCTGCCACCTCCTCTTCACTCCCCCTCTCTGTTGGAGTCCCTCAATGTTCTGTCCTCAGGACCCTTCTCTTCTCCATCTACACCTCCTCCCTTGGCCAATTGATACACTCTCATGGCTTCAACTACCATCTCTACGCCGAGGACACGCAAATCTATCTCTCTACCCCTCACCTCACCCCTTCAATCTCCACCCGTATCACAAGCCTACTGAGCGACATATTGGATTGATGTCACTCCACTTCCTCCAAATAAATCTTTCCAAAACTGAGCTCCTAATTTTCCCCCCAGCCCGCGCCCCCCTCCTGACTCCTCCTTCAAGACCAACAACACCACCATCAGTCCCTCCCCTCAAGCCAGAGTACTAGGTGTCATCCTAGACTCCAATCTGTCCTTCCAGCCCCAGGTCCATTTGCTGACAAACTCATGTAGACTTCACTTCCGCAACATCTCCAAAATACGTCTGTTCCTAACCCCAGAAACCACTAAGCAACTCATTCACTCCCTCATTATATCACGCCTCGAATACTGTAACTCCCTCCTCATCGGCTTACCTCACCGCAGGCTATCCCCGCTTCAGTTGATCTTGAATGCTGCGGCCAGACTCATCCACCTTACTAACCGCTCCGTATCCGCCACACCTCTCTGCCAATCCCTCCACTGGCTTCCGATTGCCCAACGGATAAAATTCAAAATGCTAACATTGACGTATAAAGCTGTTCATAATACTGCCCCAAACTACATCACAGATCTGGTATCCAAATATCACCCAAAACGTACTCTTTGCTCCTCACAAGACCTCCTACTCTCTAGTTCCCTGGCCTCCTCCTCCCATGCCCGTCTCCAGGACTTCTTCAAGGCTTCCCCCTGTGATGAACGCGGGATCGCTGCCACCAATATGTGACGATCCCACGATCGCTGTCACCAATATGTGACGGACGCGGCGTCAGACCCCTGACCTTCTCATCAAACTCGTGACCGAAGGACTGGCCAATCCGAAGCCGTGATGTCACGTGCGTAACAATGCCACACCCAGCCGCACCTGCACAACGATTTTCCAGCTAATGGACCACAATCGATGTACCCGCAGCCTGAGCGATTGTTACTGGGTCAGGTTAACTATGCAATTAACCCTTCACACTGCCACCACCTCCTTTTTGTACAGAGAAAGAGGAAACTCGGCGCTATCCGCAATAACTCTATAATGGTTGAGGTAATCGTCTGTATAACACGGTCACCGCAGGCCGGTTATACAGAGGGATAAAGAAACACAGTAGCTTTCTTTTTAGAGGCAGGAATTCGTAAATTGCAATTAAGAGCTATAGAAACAGTTCAACACTTTCAGAAGGAAAGATTTATTACTAAAAAGTCAAAAAGGGGTGCAATAAAAATATTTACAGAACAAAGATGTAACCATTATATATAGCACAGCAAAGAGATAACAGGGAGAGGTTAAAGGGTTAAAGTACTTGCCAAAGTCCTGGGTTAGCAGATCAAGTTTCAGAGCAAAAGGGCACGAGTCTCCCCAAGTGGTCCTGATGTTAAAAGGGAGAATTCTTCAACTTCGCTCTCTTAGGCCTGACATCCCATTTTGTAGTTCCGTAGCAGGGGGTGTCTCTGAAGTCAAGGACCAATTTAGGGAGGGCTCATCGGGTGGAGGCCTAAACTATAGCCGAAATCTCTCATAACTTATATTTTGCTCATAACGTTTCCTATGCACAAGTGACATTCCACCCGTGGGTAGATTATTATACAGACACATCTGAGGATTGATTAGATATGAATTATGAAATTCTACACTAAATGGTTCACGAGATCTACTTTTCTGCTTCCCTATGTATTCGAGACAAGGCGAGTGACCTTTCAAACTGTTCTCCTCCTCTTGGCCAATCTGACGGTATGCCTGGTTTTTATGTAAGTCTCTCATATTCCAAGATATGAGACATAGGGGAAAAATTGATTTTTAAAAGTGTTAGCTGGTCCTGCCTTCCTTGGGATGTCTTTGAACTCCTGGGAAGGCTTGCTGTAGCTTTTACGAGGTGCTACATTTTACAGGTTCTTTGGACAGTGAGGCCCCAGCTGTCTTGGGGGTCCTACAGCTCATAGCCCCCCTGCTGGGCTCTGGCCTGTGACACTTTTAACACACACACACACACACACACACACACTGCCATATGTCACTGTGCCTCTCAGAGAGGGAGGGGGAAAGTATGAGGGGAGAAAATGGAAATTCTTAACAAAATGGAGGCTGCGTCCTGCCTCTGGTGTGCACGTTCGCGACACCGCCATCCTCTGGAACTCCCTACCCCAATCCATCAGACTATCACCTACTCTTCTCACCTTTAGGCACACTCTGAAAACCTATCTCTTCAGGGAAGCCTACCCCGCTCTCAGCTAATTACTGAAATCCTCCACTCTTCCTACCACTCCATCCCCCGCAGCTATTTCCTCCTGTACCACTATCCCCTCCCTCCTAGATTGTAAGCTCCAAGGAGCAGGGCCCTCGAACCCCTCGTGTATTGAATCGTATTGTTACTGTACTGTCTCGTGTACTGTCTCCCATTATAATGTACAGCGCTGAGCAAACTGTTGGCACTATATAAATCCTGTATAATAATAATAATAATGATGATGACATGAGCAGACCGATCCAAAATGGTGATCAGTGTTTTTCTAACATTATATAGGCACACACATACGGCAGATTGGAGCAATAATGCACCGACTGTACGTGAATTATGGATTTTGCTATAACTATGATGGCTATTAGAAATGGGCTTCATGTTCGAGTCGAATGTAAGTACGACTCGAACATGGGCTGTTTGTGTGTTCGCTGAACACAAGAACGTTAAGGGCGTTTCTGTGGGCTGTTCGCCCACCATGCGCCACAATGCAAGTGCCCTGACAGTGCATTGGGATTGACAAGGCAGGTGAAATGCTTTGGCCAATCACAGCGCATGATGATGTCATCACAGTATTTAAGAACTGTCATCCCGGCACAGCTATTAGACGGTGGGAGCCAGAGTCGAGAGCAGAATGTTGTTGGGTTCTTTTTTGGGCCGGCGGTGGCCGAGGGCATCGTGATTGATGTTGTATCTACTTCGGGGGGGGGGGGCATTTTTTTATTTTTGTTTTTAATAAAGGACTTGTCAAAGACTGTTTCCTGTCATTTTTTACACTACAATTTTTTTTTTTGTGAATGAGTAGCGGTATCATGTACTGCCTACTCATTCACATATGGGGTGGGGGCGGGCGAGGGTTACCATCGGTCAGGGTTGTGGTGAAGAGGCCCTTGTCCCCATCAACATTGGGACAAGGTGCTTTGGGGGGGAGCCCCCCTTCCCCAAAGCACCCTCTCCATGTTGAGGGTATGTTGCCTGGTATGGTTCATGAGGGAGGGGGCACTCGCTCTTCCCCCCCATTTCCTGACCTGCCAGGCTGCATGCCTGGATAAGGGTCTGCTATGGATTTGTAATTTTTTAAAGAATGTTGTAATTGTCGGGCAATGCCAACAATTCTTTTGACATTCAGCTGTCATCGGGGAACCCCGCTGAGAGTTGAAACATTAAAGAATGTTTCACTACTAAAATACTGCATGACTTAATAACATAACTCATGCGGTATTTTAGCAGCTGAGCTGTATCTTACCTCATACTCAGATGCAGTAAGATACCACTCAGTAAATTGTCCTTGTTCAAAATTCGTGGTCGAACTTCCGGTATGTTCGAATGTTCGACCGCGAATTGAACAGGGGCGGGTGTTTGGCCTATCACTAATGGCTATATATGAAATGGATTATTGTGCACCCTTTATGGGGTCCATTATTACAGCAGCTTTGTACATCTGTTTGTTCAACTGTAAAGTATCTCTCTATGTACACATGTACAGGTATGGCTGATAGCGTTTGTTTTTATATTTGAGTCTCATGACCACATTCCATACAGCCCACCGGTGAGTGGGAGGAGTTTGGATATCATCAAGTATCACTCATAGGGTATTTATTGGCAGGTTATGTATCTAAAATTTCAGAGGGTCTTCCTGCGGTTGTGCAGTGGACTGGATCATGCAGGACACTATGAACATTGATTGGCTTGAATTTACATGCTGTTTGTGAGTAGATATCTACATTTTACTCTAATAAAGGTATCACAAAGGTCATGGGCTTTCACAGTCCTCAGAGGGCTGCAAAATCTTGCCAGCACTGAAGTGCTTGAAGGTTGCTGGTCCACGTTTGTTGTTATCAATTCAGCTTTTATTTCTTTTAAAGACTGCTCAGTTAACTAACCATGGTATGCACCAGGAGAATTAATGCATTTTCAAATTAATTTTGCTGTATGCATATTGTAGCGAGTGAGTTGGGTACCTTTAGGATCCATTCTATACTGATGCCAGCCAGTATTTCCTTTCACATAATGCAGGTGTTTCAAGAGAAAAGCATGACTCCCATGTCTATCAAATCACAAGTCCCATGTTTCCAGTTTAATGAGCACTGAGCTTTTCCACACCTTATGGAAAGGAAATTCCTTAACACTGGCAAACTGGTAATGGGGTACCTTTTATGCTTTAGCCATGCCTATCATATGTATTTTGGTGTTTAAAAAAAGATACAATAAAAAGAGATTTTTATTGCATATACAATCTCAACCCTCTACTCCTCTTTTTTCCTATATTCTATTTTTTTTCATGATTGTAAGACCTTGCTCAAATTTTTGTGATTTTGTAGCAACATATAGTAAGTATCGGTAATTTTTTTTTAATTAAAGGATTAACTTGATTACTTTTTTATTAAAATTGTGAGATCAAGCTTGAGGCTTCTTGTTTTAGCCCATGGAAATCACTAGGGGGGAGATAAGTTAATATAGGCTGAAAAAGCTCAAATCAAATGTTTTCAGGTGTTCCAATTGAAGTCTATGGGGCCCAAAACACTCAGCGATAGACGTTTTGCTACAAGCAACAGAACACTCAGGTGTGAACAAGGGCTATTGAAAACAATAGATTTTTGCTTGTTGAGCATGTTTGAGCTTCGAGCTGCAAGCTACAAAAAGCTTAAGTGTGAACAGAGCCTTAGCTACACTTTCAAAAATGCCTGATTGACATGGTTGTCCTACACAAGAAGTGTAGTCCATCAGTCAGATCACAGTAGAGCAGGACAACTTGTAGCAGATCAAACCAGGAAGTTGGATCTTGCAACTTTAGAAGCACTCTGGAGGACTCTGAAAGAGGATGATTCCTCATGAGTACAGGGCATGCTGGTATTCACCAGTGTTCTTTATGGTTCTTTAAGCTTTTAACTTCTGCTTGTTCAATTAAAAGCTTTAATAATGAAAATTGGAAGCTGATTGGTTTCTATGCAAAGCTGCACCAGATTGTGCACATTCCAGTTTTAATAAATCCCTCCCTTACTATCTTTTCTGGGCTGTCTTTCATGCTGTAGCTGGAAGGTCCACGCCAGCACAGATACCTTCCGGACAACCTTATTTTCAACTGCACTTGTTTGCAATATTCTATTATAACCAGTTTTTAGCCTACGAAGAGATTTTCTTTCGTACCTGCTTTTTGTAATATATGGTGGACATTATTATTGCTATACATTTTTGTAAATCAGATCAACAATATCTGTCCTTCTTATATATTTAGGAGGTCATCTAAAGGCAGTCAGTTTATCTTTCACAAGGGGAGTGTTCTGGTGTTGGAAAGAGCATACTTTGAAGATTGGCATCATTAACCACTTGCCCCCCAGAGGTTTTACCCCCTTCCTGACCAGGCCATTTTTTGTGATAAGGCGCTGTATTACTTTAACTGACAATTACGTGGTCATGCAATGCTGTACATAAATGAAATTTATGTCCTTTTTTTCCCACAAATAGAGATTTCTTTCCTTGGTATTTGATCACCTGTGCATTTTTATTTTTTTGTGCTATAAACATAAAAAGACTGACAATTTTGAAAAAAAAAACAAAAAATAATATTTTGGACTTCTGGCTATAAAAACATATCCAGTAAAATGTTTTTAAAAAAACTAATGTCATAAATTTAGGCCAACATGTATTCTGCTATATGTCTTTGCTAAAAAAAATCCCAATACATGTAAAGTAATTGGTCTATGTGAAAATTATAGCATCTACCAATGGCGGTATGTATACTGGAATTTTTATTTTTATATACTAGTAATGGCGGCGATCAGCGACTTATAGTGGGACTGCGGGACTCCGGGACTGCGTCAAGCATTCTGACACTGGGGGGGAACTGACTAACTGCCAATGACATCTCAATGACACTAATATAGTGATCAGTGCTAATAAAAAGCATTGACACTGTACTAATGACACTGGGCAGGAAGGGGTAAACATCTGGGGCGATCAAAGGGTTAACTGTGTGCTGTGTGCTGTCTTACATAATGTGCTGTGTGTGTTTTACTAGGGAAACATGCTGCTGTGTATTTCTCTGCTGTGCAGAGAAATACACAGCAGCATGTTATTGCTGGCAGGACAGAGACCTGTGTTGTTTACCCACAGGTCTCTCCCCTGTCAGTGTTACTCGGAGATTGCCAGGTGCTGGTGGGGAATCTCCAACCGGGTTCCAGTGATTGACATATGTAACCACCAAAGGCGTGCGCCGCCCTACCCGGAAATGCAAATCATGTATACAGTATACTGTATACATGATTTTGTGCAGCCCTGCTGCCCTCTAGCAGTACTTCTGCTATAGGTCGGCGGGGAAGCAGTTACCCTTTACACATTGTGGATAGTTAAAAGGGACCTTTGAATGGACATTCTATGTTTCTTTATAGACACTGGATACATGTATTCATATTTATTTATACACATTTATTTATTAGTGTATACAGTATGTGGAAATGTATTTGTCCTAATATTGCTTTGTGATATTTATACTGCAGATTTAGGGTGTTGGTAACAGAATAGAATTAAAGTTATATTAAAGGCAATTTAAAAAAAGACAAACACGTTATACTTACCTGCCCTGTGCAATGGCTTTGCCCCCTTTCTCTCATTGGCTCACTGGCTGTGATTGACAACTGCAGGAGCTAATGGCTCCTGTCACAATCATGCACCCAGGGAGAGGTGCAGTTCTCCATTTTGCTCCAAATTTCTGCATTGTGGTATTTCTCTTAAACTAATATGCAGTCACTTGAGAGAGGGAGGTGTAGGATTGTGCATATAAGAGCCAGGCACAGGATCTCCCTGTCGTAAGAAGGCTTCATCTATCTCCTCATTCCCCCTCCCTCAGGAATGCAACCAGTGTATGATGCTGAGTCCCTGCCTAACAATTCTTTGCCAAATAAGGCTTGGCTTGTCCATTGTGGGAAGATATTTTGTGTAAGGAAAAGAAGCAGTTAGTTTTGTGAGGAGTCAGACAAGTGAGGACCATCTCGTTACAACATCTATCGGACAGAAAGCAAAGGAGAATCTTGCGGCAACAAGGAAACCCAATGCGAGACCAGAAATCCCTTTTTAGCTCATCAGACTTGACACTGCTTAACTCCAGGCATTTATTTGGCAAGTACTTATTTACCTAAACTTCTTTCTGTTATCTGTTTGCTGTGCTGTTGTGCTCTGTATATATATATATATATATATATATATATATATATATAGGTTACATCTTCTTTCTGTAAATATTTGTACTGCACCCATTTAACCTTTTGGTAATAAATCTTACTTTCTGAAAGTGTTGAATTGTTTCTATAGCTCTTAATTACAATTTACGAATCCCTGCCTCTAAACAGAGCGCTATTATGAGTATTTAACCCTCACCCTCTGTATAACCGGTATGTAGAGATAGCGGTATTCTGTCAATTAACCAATCATCCTAGTGTATTGCTGAGTTTCCTCTTTCTCTGTATAAAAAGGAGGTGGTGGCAGTGTGAAAGGTTAATTGCGTAATTAACCTGACCCAGTAACAAGTGCATTCAGGCTGCCGGTACATCGATTGTGGTCCAAGTAGCTGGAAAATCATTGTGCAGGGTGCAGTTGGGTATGGCATTGTTACGCACGTGACAGCACGGTTTTAGATTGGCTAGTCCTTCGGTCACGCGTTTGGTGAGAAGGGCTGGGGTCTGACGCCGCACCCGTCACAGCTCCCACTGCTGTCTCAGCCAATGAGGAGGGAGAGTGCCCAGAGAGCTATGCTGCACACAGAAGGTTTTTTACCTTTCTGCATAGGATGCATGGAGATAAAAAAACCTTGAATCTTTACAACCACTTTAAAGAGTAGAATATTTATTGTTTTTATTACTTATTTCATGTCTTATTTTTATGTACAGATTTTATGTACAGTATGATATAAGTAGCACATTTTTGTAAATACATCAGTAAAGATATCACTTTTTACATTTTCTATCTCTATTGCTGTCTATTTCCTTGAGAATTACTGCAGGATGATAACATAAACTGTGCCAAAACTATACAGATATGAGGAATATATGTAATATGCGGTTTTTCGGATGTTTTTATGCTGCATTTTCCTGGCAGAAGTTCGGCCATTCAGAAGGGCTTTTTCAGATGCCCCATGTGCATAAGCCCTAAATGTGTAGTTTTGTTTTCATTATTATCTGCTAGTTAGTTTCACTTTTGTAGTAAGAAAAACTTTGGTTTCACCTTTTAAGTGTCGCCCTTTAAGTGAGGTCAGCCTTGAACAATATCTCATTCCAACTCCTGTTGCAGGGGGTGACTGTAATTTCAGTTTCTGCAGGTGGAGATTCCTAAGAAAAATTTGTGAGCTGACCATAGAGGCAAGGAATAGAATTTCTGCAAGATGCTATACAGTACATACAATTTAAATCAATGCTGCATGAAACAGTCTCATTTAATTTTTTGACAGTTTTATAAATCACAGTGGCTGCAAATTAAAATGAAAAGGTCATTATAATAAGTTTAAACTGCATATAGATTGTGTAGCAATTATTTTTAAAGTTTTCCTTTAAAGTACAACTAAAGGTTACAGTATATGTAACGCCCTCCAGGTTTAGCTAGATAGGTCTATTGTTTTCCTTTTTTAGATAGAGGCTGAGTAGCAGCCTGGGTTGAGTCAGTCTGGGAGTGAGACATGAGTTCACCTCAGAACAGGCTGGGTGGCTCTACAGGTCAGGGCTTCTGGAGCCCTCCCACCCTTCCAGAAACACTGAGAACATTCTGGAAGAGGTCAGAGGTGGGGAGGAGGCCCAAATCTGCATGCTTGAGGGACCTTGGCCAATCCTCTGACAGGAAACTGGGCATGGTGATCAGGTCAACCCTTAAATGTGGCAAAGCCTGGGGGAGCAGCGTGCAGTGTCGGGTGGAAGATGGACTGAGAGGAAGTTTAGAGTGGGAAGCCTGGGGGGGGGGGGGCCCATGGAGGGGAGCCTACCCACAGGCAGGTTGCTGGACAAGAGGATCTCTACTGCCTCAATGTGTCCTAGGGAGGACAACCTGTTAGCCAGGAAGGAGCCAACCTAGCATAAGCAGCATAAGCCTGAAAACAGCCCACCACGCTAACAGGAAGGGACAGAGTACTCCTACACCCGCTGGGCCAGATAAGGGGAGAGGACGGTCAGGTGTAATACCCAACTAGTTCTCATCCGGGACGTTTACAACTCATGGGCCCCCTTTTTCCATGGATACACTCAATTCAGCTGGGAGAGGAGGATTCATCAGGTGTCTGAGGCGCTACACCAAGGGGGCTTTATTGCTCCTCAACTGAGATTGACACTATTTTCTTTGGTCATCATTTTTGTAAATAGTTGCTAGGGAGGTGTCTATTTTTGTACATAGTTGCTAGGGAGTTGTCTTCAAGTTCTATAGTTCCATGGGCATCCAATATGCCTCATCAAAGTTCTTACCCCTAATAAAAACAACAAAACCAAGCTCAAGGACTGTTTACTGACTCCATGGGTGCAAAGTGTGGAAAATGTGTGGGGTCTGGCTGTGCAGAGCTTAGGGGGACCCAAAACTCAGCAGCCCCATAAGGGATAGTGCTACATATGTTATAGATGATTATATGTTATAACCTAAATTTTTTTGCCATCTTTGTCCCTTTAGGGGGATTTCCCATCACTTCCTGTTGCATAGCTAGGAACTGTGAAGAAATTTCTGGTGGCCATCAGGGTCACCAGAACTAGCGTCCCCATCAAAAGATTTTCTCTCTTGTACTTTTCAGGGGATTACCCAAAATTTGGGATTTTCTTGCACTTTTATTTCAGTGATAATGGTAAACAGAACAAACCCTGGTTTTCACTTAAAAAAAACTTTAACCACTTCAGTACTATTCTGTAATACCCCATCATTCCTAACTAATTTTTCAGTCATCAGTGCACTGATAGTTTAACTGACAGTTGCTTGGTCATGCAACATTGTAACCAAATACATTGATATTTTTTGAGGATATCACTATAATTACATACCTGGAATACTAAAAGATTCACCTTAATGATCAACTTCCAGCAGTTAATTTAGGTGAGCAGCATATCTCCCAGTGTCATGCACATGGATACACAAAATATAGCCTGAACTTTGGCAAGGTTATCTCTATATAAATCATTTTACTAGTAATTGGCTTTACAATACACTGATAACATTGGAAAATGTATATAAAATGCTGAAGTCAAAGAACTGAAGGCCATGTGGGGTTTGATAGGCAAGAATAAAACAGACAAGGTTCAAATGCAAATAAAAGGCCAAGGTTCTTTCAACTTTATTATAGCAGCATCCATGAATGATATACTGAGATTGATAAGTGTTGATGGCCGCATTTTAACATCAGTTTCAGATACTTCAGAGATAATTCAGGATTAATTAGGAAATACTTCCTGCATTCAAAAGAACAGGCTTGGCATATATGGAATAAGCTTCATACTCCTTTTCATTCAATCCAATAGTGCAGCGATGTGCAGCCCTCTGTGGTCTGGGGTAGCCCAAGATAGCACCATAAAGCAAGAAAAAGAAAGGGGCGCACCAGCCTTGTGCATTACCTCAATACAAACTTTATAAAATGTAGCACATGTATACTCACAAATGCCAACAAACACAGGCATATCATAACCGACATAAGTCCATGGTCTGAGGTACTGCACAGGTCCCACATGCAAGAGGACGCTCAAAAATGTCTGACGCTTTTCGAGGGGGTAATCCCCTCTTCCTCACAGCCTCATTTGGATTTGAGAGCAACATTGAAAAAATTAAATCCAATTAATTAATATGCTTAAAATTTCCTTTTAAAATTACACATGGCGTTAAAAAAAAGTTATAATTTTCATAAGCAGCATGTATGAGCATATTTATGTGTGGAATTAATTTTTTTGTCTTTTGCAATTACCTTGGCTTATGTACAGGAGAATCTCATTCATTAAAGTCTGAAAACATTTTTTTTCAGGCGTGTTTTAGCAGTGGTATAACAGAAGATATGAGGCGAGCGCAGATAATATGGTAACCACTAGCACAAAAGGCAAGGTAACAAGCCCAGAGTAATCAATTCCAATGTAAGTGCAGCGCTAAAGCATAAGTGAAAAATGCAATCATAGAGTGCTTATGTGAATGGAAGTGCTCATACAATATTTCAGTGAAATAAATCAAATAAAACGTCTCAGATCACATAGAATCATAAAAAACTCTAAAATTCTGAATATAAATAGTAGATAGTCTGTGGCACTGCAGGTCACAGAAACTACATAGTTACATAGTTAGTCTGGCTGAAAAAAGACAAAATTCCATGCAGTTCAACCATTAAAAAAAAAAAAAAGTTATAATCCTATAGCCACAGTTGATCCAGAGGAAGGCAAAAACAACCCAGCAAAGCATTATCTAATTTGCTCCTGCAGGGAAAACAAATCCTTGCTGATCTCCCGAGAGGCAATTGGATATTCCCTGGATCAACTTTACCTATAAATGTTAGTATCCAGTTATATTCTGTGTATCTAAGAAATAATCCAGGCCTTTTTTAAAGCAATCCACTGAGCTGGCCAGAACCTTGAGGGAGTCTCAGAGGCATCCCTAGGGTTGGTATCACCCGGTGCAGTAACACTTGTTGACACCCCCTCCGACAAGCCCCCTGGAATGGATCGGATCTGCGGATTGAGCATAATGGATCGGACTCCGATCCATTATGCTCAATCCGCAGATCCGATCCATCCTGTGGGGATTGTTGGCTTTCTTTACAACTTACATTTTCTTGGAGCGGGTCCAGTGTCACCCCGTATAGGTTGCATGCCGACGATCCCCGCAGGACCACACCCCCCGCACCCGGTGTGGACCACACCCCACGCCCCTGCCTTGGGACACCACTGGGGAGTCTATTCCACATTTTTACAGCTCTCACTGTGAAGAAACCTTTCCGTGTTTGGAGATTACATTTCTTTTCCTCCAGACGTAAAGAGTGCCCCCTTGTCCTCTGTGATGACCTCAGGGTTAATAACTCTACACCAAGTTCACTATATGAACCACTGATGTATTAATACATGTTGATCATATCCCCCCTTAATCTCCTCTTCTCAAGAGAGAATAAATTCAGTCCCTCTAAGCTTTCCTCATAGCTGAGCTCCATAAAAAAAAGAAATAAGTTATAATCCTATACCCACATTTGATCCAAAGGAAGGTAAAAAAAAAAACAGCAAAGCATGATCCAATTTGCTCCTGCAGGGGAAAAAATTCCTTTCTGATCCCCCGAGAGACAATCTAATATTCCCTGGATCAACTTTACCTATAAATGTTAGTAACCAGTTATATTCTGTGTATCCAAGAAAGAATCCAGGTCTTTTTTAAAGCAATCCACTGAGCTGGCCAGAACCAACTCTTGAGGGAGTCTATTCCCCATTTTCACAGCTCTTACTGTGAAGAAACCTTTCCATATTTGCAGATTAAATTTCTTTTCCTCCAGACATAAAGAATGCCTCCTTCTCCTTTGTAATGACCTCAGGGTTAACAACTCTACACCAAATTCACTATATGAACCACTGATGTATTAATACATGTTGATCATATCCCCCCTTAATCTCCTCTTCTCAAGAGAGAATAAATTCAGTCCCTCTAAGCTTTCCTCATAACTGATCTCCTCCATGCCTCTTATCAGTTTGGTTGCCCTTCCCTGTACTTTCTCCAGTTCCCCAATGTTCTTTTTGTGAATTGGTGCCCAAAACTGAACTGCATATTCCAGATGAGGTATTACTAATGATATGTACAGGGGTAATATGATATCTCTCTCTCTGGAGTCTATACCTCTTTTAATACAAGGGAGGATTTTGCTCACTTTAGAAACCGCAGCTTGGCATTGCATGCCATTATTAAGCTTGTGATCTACCAGAACCCCCAGATCCTTCTCCACCATTGATTCCCCCAGTTGTACCCCCCTAATATGTAGGATGCATGCATATTTTTAGCCCCCAAGTGCATAACCTTACATTTATCAACATTAAACCTCATTTTCCACATAGTTGCCCAATTAAACAGTGCATTGAGGTCGGCTTGTAAGTTGAATACATCCTGTAAGGACGTTATTCCACTGCACAGCTTGGTGTCATCTGCAAAGACTGAAATTGTATTTTTAATCCAAGACCCTATATTGTTTATAAATATATTAAAAAATAAGGGTCCCAACACTAAACAACCCTAGACCATTCAGAGTATGAACCATTAACCACTACTCTTTGAATACGACCCTTTAGCCAGTTTTCTATCTATTTACTTACAGATCTTTCCAAGCCTATAGATGTTATCTTACACATTAGCCATGTCTGGGGAACTGTGTCAAACGCTTTTGCAAAATCCAAGTATACCACATCCACCGCCACCCCTCTGTCCAAGGTTTTGCTCACCTCCTCATAAAAAGAAATCAGATTTGTTTGACATCTTTTATGAATCCATGCTCTCCAGTATCTTCCCAACTATAGAAATTAAACTAACAGGTCTATAATTACTTGGTAAAGATTTTGACCCCTTTTTAAATATTGGCACCACATTGGCCTTACGCCAATCCAGTGGTACTATGCCAGTCATTAAAGAGTCCCTAAAAATTATAAACAATGGCTTTGAAATGACAGAGCTCAATTCTTTGAGGACTCGTGGGTATATGCCATCCAGTCTACGTGCTTTATTCACCTTTATTCTGTCTAAATATTTCTGGATCATATCAATTGTGAGCCAATGTGGATCATCTGGGGCTGTGTCACTACCATGCGCATTATGGACAAGAGCTCCCCCATGCTCCTTTGTATACACAGAGCTGAAGAAGGTATTTAATAAATTTGCCTTCTCTTTGTCCCCAGTCACCCACTCTAGATTATTTTGTAAAGGGCCTACATGCTTGGACTGGACCTTTATTATATTTGAAGAATTGTTTGGGGTTGGTCCTGCTATCTTTTGCAATCTGTCATTCATTTTCAATTCCTTCATTTTTATTAAGGATGCACAAAAAACGCGTTGGGTGGAGCCCCCCGGCCGGAGCTCAGAGTGGTTGCCATTTTGGTATGGCAAATATTTGGTAAGCACTTGGAAGGTTCAGTGTGTGACTGTGCAGAGCAGAGAGAACTTCAATATGATGATTCTGGGCTATTGGGATATCCAAGGGGTGAGAGAGGCTGAGGATTGAAGGAGAGAAGGCGGCACCAAACTATGATAAGAATCAGTGACTGGATGAGAAGGAAACGCTTGGATTGGATTTTCCAAATCTGCCATATCTTATAGATGGTAATGTTAAGCTTACACAGAGTAATACAATTCTGAGCTACATTGCACGCAAGCATGAATTAGCCATCCACCTGACCACTGGAGAAGGAGCTTTTCCTACTACTACAGAGCAGTCCATAGGCTACTATCTGAGGGGTATACTGGACCACCTTGATACAAATCGAGGACCTTCGAAGGAAGGATATCGGATCCCAGAGAACACCTTGATCAGCAGATGACCTCAGGAGAAATATATATACATAAAACGCTCATTTAACTGTGCGTTCTGGTGAGTGTGTATTCTTTCTGCACTTTATCTCACAGCACCTTACCACCAGAAGAATATGACTATATGAGAGCACCTGATGTCACTTGAAATCACCATATGAACTGTTTATTCATTTAATTATTTAAATATTTATATCTATAGTGTGTTTTCTGCACTTTTTTGATTTATATCTACTATTTATATTCAGATTTTTAGAGATTTTTATGATTTTATGATTCTATGTGATCTGAGATGTTTTATTTGATTTATTTTACTGGAATATTATATAAACACTTCTATTCACATAAGCACTTTATGATTGCATTTGTCACTTATGCTTTAGCGCTGCACTTAGATTTGAAATGTTTTAGCAGTGACATGCTATTTAATTAAATGGTTTTAGGCCCACTCTGACCAGTATGTAGAAGTTGGCCAGTCGTTTGCTGAGACTATCTCTGTTCACACTGATGCAAAACTGTTCTTCATGACATTAAGGGCTTCTTTACACTTGCATCGACTTTAATACACAGTAAAGCGCCTCCTGCTTCAACATGCTTTTCTGATGTGTTTTTGATGCTTCTGTGATGCTCCAGTGATGCTTCTGTAATGCTTCAATGATGCTTTGGTAGTGCTTCAATGATGCTTCAATGATGCTTTTTTGAAGCTTTAATGAACCTTGGAAAATGCCCTGAATGTGTGTTGATTTTTGATTTGTTTAACCACTTGCCTACAGGGCACTTATACCCCCTTCCTGCCCAGGCCAATTTCCAGCTTTCAGCGCTGTCACAGTTTGAATGACAATTGCGCGGTCGTGCAACACTGTACCCATATAAAAATTTTATCATTTTTTTTGAGACAGATAGAGCTTTCATTTGGTGGTATTTAATAACCTCTGGGATTTTTAATTTTTCTTAAACAAACCAAAAACCACTGAAAATTTTGAAAAAAAAAATGTTTTTTCTTAGTTTTTGTTATACAATTTTGTAAATAAGTGATTTTTCTCTTTCACTGATGTGCACTAATGAGGCTGCAGTGATGGGCACTGATAGTCTGCACTGATGGACACTGATAGGTGGCACTGATGGGCACTGATGAGGAGGCACTGGTAGATTACACTGATGGGCATTGACAGGCATCAATGATGAGCACTGAAAGGCAGCACTGATACATGACACTGATATATGGCACTGATAGGTGGCACTGATAGGTGGCACTGATAGGCAGCACTGACTGGCACTGATAGGCGGCACTGACTGGCACTGTTAGGCGGCACTGACTGGCACTGATAGGCGGCACTGACTGGCACTGATGCGCACTGATAGGCGACGCTGACTGGCACTGATAGGTGGCACTGATTGGCAGCACTGATAGGTGGCATTGATAGGTGGCACTGACTGGCATTGATGGGTGACATTGAAAGGCAGCTCAGATGGGCACTGATATGTGGCATTGATGTGCACTGGTATGCACTGATATGTGGCATTGATGTGGCACTGGCATGTGGCACTGATGGGCACTGGCACGTGGCACTGATCGGCACTGACAGGTGGCACTTCTGGGGCCACACTGATCATCAGTGCCCTGATGATCAGTGTACATGTCCCCTCCGCGGAAAGCCGATTACTGGCTCTCCTCTCCTCTCTAGCTGTCAGCGTGACAGCTCGAGAGGAGAGAAGTGCCGATAACCGGCATTTCCTTGTTTACATGTGATCGGCTGTGATTGGACACAGCTGATCACATGACCAAGCCGACATCTTCGGCTCCGAGGGACACAGCGCACCAGCAATCGCCGCGCTGCGCGCTCCCTGAGCCACGCATGCGCAGTGAGAGTGGTAGGACGTCATATGACGTCCTATCAGAACGAGAGAACCACCTTGCGCCCGTCATTGTATTATAGGGCTGGCGGAAGGTGGTTAAAGGGGCCCAATAGAACCTTCTCTCAGTAGTATCCCTACTCAGCAGATCCTCAGTTCATTAGTGCCTCTGTTCATATTTCCCCTTGTTCAGCAGATCCCTAGCTTATTAATACCTTAATTCAGCAGATGCCCTGCTCAGCAGCACTCCCAGCTCTGCTGATGCCCCATTCAGTAGTAACCCCCAGCTCTGCTGATCCTCTGGTTTGTTGATCCTTCTCTCTCTCTGGTCCCCACTCACCTCCTGCTATATTGCTCCAATGCTGTGCACCATGTGTGACATTAACTAGTTTTTCCTGCTCTGGTCCCCCAGTTCTGCTGATCCTTTGCTGCTCAGTTCTCTCTCTCCGGTCTCCAATTATATTCTGCTGTAGCATTTCCATGCTGCACACCACGTGTGCTGTCTGCTAGTTGCTGCACTCCAGCCCGGACCCCGCTCACCTTCCTGCTGCTCTACATGCACACCACATGTTACGACTGCACCAGACACTTCCAGAATATATACACAAGGAACAGAAATGACTGCTGATGACATCTTTCCAGTTCACTTGTTGGTTTACCAGTGCATCCTCGAGCATCTCATACCTGCAATACCTACAAAACAAAGCAAAGCTAAAGCTCAAAAAAGCCTCTCAAAAGCTGCAAGTACTGTAAGTGAGCTTTGTCATAAACCAAAAAAGTGCCATGGGGTATAATTTTAGACGTAAAGCAAACACAATATGTAAACAGTACTGTAAGTTTACCATTTTATTTAATGACAGGTGCTTTGATTGGCATTCAGAGTGCTTTAAAAAGCTTGTCCAATGTTACATTTTCAAGCATGTTTAACGAACTCTAAGAGACTCCAGATAATACAACAATACCAATAACAACTAGCCAGCAGCAGGACAATTTTAATGAGGTGTGGCCCAAATTTATTAGAGACAAAGGCAAGATACTGCAAAGAATAAAGCAAAATAGCAGAATAAATACAACTGGCCAGTAGCAAGACAGGTTTAATCAGGGAAAATATGTTGATATGTATATGTCCAAGAGATAAAAAGTGCAGGCAGGTCTTCTACTACAAGAATACAAAAAGAGACTGCATATGACAAAGCAGTGAAAAATTGGCCAGTAAGAGTACAAGTTCAATTGGCAAGACTAGCCCTAAATTAAAGAAACAATGAACACAGACTGGGGCTTTATCACAAAATTTAAGATACTACAAAAGACATCACAGTATGAAACTGACCATAGCAATACAGTTTTAATCAGGGAAAATAGGCCAAAATGATAAAAATGACAATTGACCTTAAATCAACCACAAAATAAAACAAATAGAAAAAAGCCTCCAATAACAACATAAAGGCTGCAAAGGAGTTGATTGCCAAAGAGCTAGAAATCACAATTAAAATACAATAAAAAGTATTAGGACGCCTGCCTTTACACGTACATGAAATTTATTGGCATCCCAGCCTTAGTTCATAGGATTCAGTATTGAGTTGGTCCACCGTTTGCAGCTATAACAGCTTCAACTCTTCTGGGAAGGTTGTCCACAAGTAGAGATGAGCGAATCGAACATGGCGAAGTGGAATTCGTTTCGAAGTTCAGGAAAAATTTGATTCGCGCCGAATCCGAAAATTAGCAAACTTCGGATGCACGAATCGAATTTTCCCAAAAATGGCGGCGACATGTGTGGCGACGGAGCGGGGATCTCTAGGAAGGCGCGCAGACAAGGCGCGCTGACCCATAATGCATTCATTCATGACATGTGATCGCATTAGCCAATCAGCAGCCAGCCAGCCAGCACTGTGTAATGGTGGAGCTATAAATTGCGGCCATCTTACAATTCTCCATTAGCCTCCGGTCATTCAAGAGAGACAGACCTGTCTGTATTAGGGACAGAGTTAGGGCAAAAGAGACTTTAGGGCCACAGAATCGTTACTTAGGGACACAGAATCGTTACTTAGGGACACAGAATCGTTACTCAGGGACACAGAATTGTTACTCAGGGACACAGAACTGTTACTCAGGGACACAGAACTGTTACTCAGGGACACAGAATTGTTACTCAGGGACACAGAATTGTTACTCAGGGACAGACACAGAATTGTTACTCAGGGACACAGAATTGTTACTCAGGGACACAGAATTGTTACTCAGGGACACAGAATCGTTACTCAGGGACACAGAATTGTTACTCAGGGACACAGAATTGTTACTCAGGGACACAGAATCATTACTGAGGGACACAGAATCGTTACTGAGGGACACAGAATCGTTACTCAGGAACACAGAATCGTTACTCAGGGACACAGAATCGTTACTCAGGAACACAGAATTGTTACTCAGGGACACAGAATCGTTACTGAGGGACACAGAATCGTTACTGAGGGACACAGAATTGTTACTCAGGGACACAGAATTGTTACTCAGGGACACAGAATTGTTACTCAGGGACACAGAATCGTTATTGAGGGACACAGAATCGTTACTGAGGGACACAGAATTGTTACTCAGGGACACAGAATTGTTACTCAGGGACACAGAATCGTTACTCAGGGACACAGAATTGTTACTCAGGGACACAGAATTGTTACTCAGGGACACAGAATCATTACTGAGGGACACAGAATCGTTACTGAGGGACACAGAATCGTTACTCAGGGACACAGAATCGTTACTCAGGGACACAGAATCGTTACTCAGGGACACAGAATCGTTACTCAGGAACACAGAATTGTTACTCAGGGACACAGAATCGTTACTGAGGGACACAGAATCGTTACTGAGGGACACAGAATTGTTACTCAGGGACACAGAATTGTTACTCAGGGACACAGAATTGTTACTCAGGGACACAGAATCGTTACTGAGGGACACAGAATTGTTACTCAGGGACACAGAATTGTTAATCAGGGACACAGAATTGTTACTCAGGGACAGACACAGAATTGTTACTCAGGGACACAGAATTGTTACTCAGGGACACAGAATCGTTACTCAGGGACACAGAATCGTTACTCAGGGACACAGAATCGTTACTCAGGGACACAGAATCGTTACTGAGGGACACAGAATCGTTACTGAGGGACACAGAATCGTTACTGAGGGACACAGAATTGTTACTCAGGGACACAGAATTGTTACTCAGGGACACAGAATTGTTACTCAGGGACACAGAATCGTTACTGAGGGACACAGAATCGTTACTCAGGGACACAGAATCGTTACTCAGGGACACAGAATTGTTACTCAGGGACACAGAATTGTTACTCAGGGACACAGAATCGTTGAATTAAAGAGTATGTCAGACAACACGCAGAGGAGTGGCAGAGGAGGCAATGTTTCAGGAGCGAGCAGACGTGGCAGCAGAGGAAGGGGTCGAGGCAGCACTAGTCGCAGCCAGAGGCCAGTGCTCCCGGTGTCACCCAGCGGTCGTGTCTCCACCGACAACCCTGCCGTCATCGATTGGTTGGCTCGGTCGTCTTCCTCTTCCCAGGTCACCTCTGACACCTACAGCCAACGGTCGGTGGGTACGTCAGACACAACCGTTAGTTGGCATGGCCCGGGAGCAAGCCCACTGAAATCACGTGTCCTCTACCTGCCCCTGTCCTTTGGTGTTCCCTCACCAAGCGAAGTATCGCATGCTGTGGGCTCAGCCCCACTGTACAGTGAGGAAGAGCTAACAGAGGGCGGTCAGGAACGGGGGGAGACATCCGCCTCTTCAGCAGCCAGGCGAAGAAGTAGTGGCGAGGAGAGTGGCTCGGTAGCCGGTCTAGAGACAGGTCTGTCTCCTGACCCACACGCAGCCGAGGGGGCTAGTAGTGAGGCGGAGACCCTAATTGATGATGATGAGGCTGATCGCACTTGGCAGCCTCGTCGTCATCTGCCAGGCCCGTAATCTGCCATAGGCCCCCGTACCGACTCCTCATGCTGCTGCCAGGCCCGTAATCTGTCATGGGCCCCTGTACCGCCTCCTCATGCTGCTGCCAGGTCCAGAGTGTGTCATGGGTCCCTGTACGGCCTCCCATTGCTGCTGTCTCCATCGCCACACTCTGCCATGTGCCACTTTCAGGTCTCCTCACACTGCTGGTGGGTTCCATTTTGTCATAGGGTGCTGGCAGATTACGGGCCTCCCATTGCTGCTGCCAGGCCCATAATCTGCCATGGGCCCCCGTACCGACTCCTCATGCTGCTGCCAGGTCCAGAGTGTGTCATGGGTCCCTGTACGGCCTCCCATTGCTGCTGTCTCCATCGCCACACTCTGCCATGTGCCACTTTCAGGTCTCCTCACACTGCTGGTGGGTTCCATTTTGTCATAGGGTGCTGGCAGATTACGGGCCTCCCATTGCTGCTGCCAGGCCCGTAATCTGCCATGGGCCCCCGTACCGACTCCTCATGCTGCTGCCAGGCCCGTAATCTGTCATGGGCCCCTGTACCGCCTCCTCATGCTGCTGCCAGGTCCAGAGTGTGTCATGGGTCCTTGTACGGCCTCCCATTGCTGCTGTCTCCATCGCCACACTCTGCCATGTGCCACTTTCAGGTCTCCTCACACTGCTGGTGGGTTCCATTTTGTCATAGGGTGCTGGCAGATTACGGGCCTCCCATTGCTGCTGCCAGGCCCGTAATCTGCCATGGGCCCCCGTACCGACTCCTCATGCTGCTGCCAGGCCCGTAATCTGTCATGGGCCCCTGTACCGCCTCCTCATGCTGCTGCCAGGTCCAGAGTGTGTCATGGGTCCATGTACGGCCTCCCATTGCTGCTGTCTCCATCGCCACACTCTGCCATGTGCCACTTTCAGGTCTCCTCAGACTGCTGGTGGGTTCCATTTTGTCATAGGGTGCTGGCAGATTACGGGCCTCCCATTGCTGCTGCCAGGCCCGTAATCTGCCATGGGCCCCCGTACCGACTCCTCATGCTGCTGCCAGGCCCATAATCTGTCATGGGCCCCTGTACCGCCTCCTCATGCTGCTGCCAGGTCCAGAGTGTGTCATGGGTCCCTGTACGGCCTCCCATTGCTGCTGTCTCCATCGCCACACTCTGCCATGTGCCACTTTCAGGTCTCCTCACACTGCTGGTGGGTTCCATTTTGTCATAGGGTGCTGGCAGATTACGGGCCTCCCATTGCTGCTGCCAGGCCCATAATCTGCCATGGGCCCCCGTACCGACTCCTCATGCTGCTGCCAGGTCCAGAGTGTGTCATGGGTCCCTGTACGGCCTCCCATTGCTGCTGTCTCCATCGCCACACTCTGCCATGTGCCACTTTCAGGTCTCCTCACACTGCTGGTGGGTTCCATTTTGTCATAGGGTGCTGGCAGATTACGGGCCTCCCATTGCTGCTGCCAGGCCCGTAATCTGCCATGGGCCCCCGTACCGACTCCTCATGCTGCTGCCAGGCCCGTAATCTGTCATGGGCCCCTGTACCGCCTCCTCATGCTGCTGCCAGGTCCAGAGTGTGTCATGGGTCCTTGTACGGCCTCCCATTGCTGCTGTCTCCATCGCCACACTCTGCCATGTGCCACTTTCAGGTCTCCTCACACTGCTGGTGGGTTCCATTTTGTCATAGGGTGCTGGCAGATTACGGGCCTCCCATTGCTGCTGCCAGGCCCGTAATCTGCCATGGGCCCCCGTACCGACTCCTCATGCTGCTGCCAGGCCCGTAATCTGTCATGGGCCCCTGTACCGCCTCCTCATGCTGCTGCCAGGTCCAGAGTGTGTCATGGGTCCATGTACGGCCTCCCATTGCTGCTGTCTCCATCGCCACACTCTGTCATGTGCCACTTTCAGGTCTCCTCACACTGCTGGTGGGTTCCATTTTGTCATAGGGTGCTGGCAGATTACGGGCCTCCCATTGCTGCTGCCAGGCCCGTAATCTGCCATGGGCCCCCGTACCGA